>NC_140639.1:44416028-44628528 GCF_057382275.1 Copadichromis virginalis
ATAGCCTAATGAGGGGCTACAGCGTTGCACTAGATTTGCCAGATGAAAAAGATTATTATAATAAGTACCACAGCAGCAGGTCTCTGGTGATTCTCCAATATAGCATCGGATTTGGCCACAGCGGTAATTAAAATGCTGCTTCTGTGGGCCTGTGGTGGTTCTGAAGCACGGGAAAGACTAACAATAGCACCAACACAGGAAGGAAAAAAACTAAAACACACACAGACACACACACGGATGTCGTGCATGGCATTAACATCAATCAAACAGTGCTACTGCTTAAACTCACAGGAGGGACAGCCACCCTCTTCCCTGAGCAAAAAATAGAAGGATGGCACGCTCACTCCTTGGCACTCAGCTTTACTCTCATTACGCGGTCCGTTCTGAGTATTACAGAGACTGAGGCTGGTGTTGCCAGGGCTGTGCCGAGGTCAAAAGCATGGCGCAGTAATAATTAAGGCACTTATTCAAATTAACAGAGAACAAATGAAAGAGGGAGGGAGATGGACCCATAGGAAATATCCTGTCTGCCTGCGTGATGTAGATAGCATGAACGTGGAGGGCAAACACGTTTCAAGGCTGTGGAGGGGGGGTGCTCAGGAAAACAGGATGACGACTGACTGTGCGGGCGTATGTGTGTGTGTGTTCTCCATTTGAACAAAGCCAGTCTGTGTATGACTGTAAGACTGTGAGTAACAGCTGTCTCAGACAGACACAGCATGAGAGTGTGTGTGTGAGAGGGAGAGGTTGATATGAGGGAGTTGATGTGTGGATATATGTGTGCATGTGTGCGAGAGGGTGAGGTTGGGGATATTACTTAAACTGTTTTTGTGTGTGTGTGTGTGTGTGTGTGTGTGTGTGTGTGTGTGTGTGTGTGTGTGTGTGTGTGTGTGTGGTGACATAGAAGCTTCAGGATCACTTGCCAGAGACCCACCCAAAACATTTCCTCTTTTTAAACAATGCAATGTACAAGTAGCAGTGGAGCTGGGGGGATCTCAATGGTGCTCTTCTCACCTGCTGACATCCATCAATTGAGCCACATGACGATGATTTCTATCACAGCGGGACTGAAAACACACAGCTCTGTGAACTCTGACCCGGAGTCCTGACAGGTGGCGAAATGTGAGTAAAATGTGCGTGACTCACTCTCACTGTCTCATCACATCCATCTCACGCTCAAGCCCCAAACAGCACTCTTCCTTCCTGCGTCTCCGTGCAGGATGATCAGCCCTCTTTAAATGTTTTCTTGTTATTTGCGCCTTAAAATAAATTTAAAATTTTTGTGTTTTGTGTTTCCAATTTCCTGATTTCTTCCCGCCCACCGCCCCTGAACAAACAAACAAACTCCGTGTCACGGTGAAAACCAGCTTGAAGTTTCTGGTAGAAATCCAAGCGCTGACCTCACGCGCAGATCTGTGGCTCATTCTGCCAAAAACGGGTACCCACCCGCCACCAACATAACACCCACACCCTTAAGTGGCACCAGGCCAATACAACTTTGGGGCCAGCTTGTAGGAACCCAGCCTGGCTGCACCGTCACCACGGCCCACTCTCTCAGAGGGGGTTCAACTAAACCGCGGCGGGGGAGTTGCAAATGAACAATTACGTGAATCCAAAAAAGAAAAAAACATGAAATGAAAAATTCCTCCATATATTCATCTTCCAAATCATGTTTATAGAAAGCAGACCAACGCTGTACTATGACTTTAGTGAAAATCCGTAGAATAATTTCCCCACAATATAAACATCTAGGCTTTCAAGCACATTTTAAATAATCGATTCTTAATGATTCGTAATGGTTTCGCCCTCGTCTAGAAAAGTAAATAAAAGGGAACACTCAAGAGCAACTTCTTCGAATGAACACTTTCCATTTTCCACTTACATTGCATCAGTAAAATCACAACAGGAAGATACAGGGACGTCCCCATCATTATCGTCCCCAACTCTGCCTGGAGTCTCGTCTTCGGAGGAAGGAGCGAGGAGGCAGATCTCGAGCCTCGGCTTTGTTGTTCACTTGTTCGCAACTCCCAGATAATTCATCCGGCATCCAGGGAATAAACTGATCTCCCGGGAGGGTGTGTGAGCGCGCGTGTCAAGCAACCGGACCGACCCGGCGCTCAGCTCCTGGCACGAGAAACAGACGAGCGTGAAGTCGCAACTTCTGCACGGAGCAGTCAGCGAGATCGACGTCCCGGCTGAAAAGTGCGGTGAGCAATGGCGAGCAGCCTCTGTCACTGTCAGAGAGACGCGAATGGATGCTCTCTGTTCTCGCTGGGCGGCTGGTTGAGATTGAGGTGGAGGGAGAAAGGGAGGGAGGGCGGAGTGAGCTCTGATGAGCAGAGCGGCGGAGCGCCGAGAGCGCAGCGCCGTGTCCAAGACGCGCACTGCACTGCCAAGTGGCCACATAGCGGTGGTGTGGCAGCAAAGGTGTGGTCGCCTTAATACCGAACCCCGAGGGAGACCTGCGAGTTATGCTGAACTTTGAGGCCCACTCCACGTAGAAACACACACATATTACAGTTTCTTCCTTCAATGTTGGAGACAAGTTTGTTAGAAACAGTCAAAATCAATATGGAGTATTTAAACAGTTTTGATGTTACCAGGTTGCTCAAAAATCTCTTTGGTTTCAGTAATCATGAAACAGGTGATCTGTCGGAGCAGAGGACGCACACTGAGATGCAACACTACGAATTAGGAGTTAACAGAAGAACTGTAAAGGTCTGAAATCGTTTGCGTTTTTATGAAAGGAGGGGTGCCAAACATAAGGCCCGGGGCACAGAATAGGCCCAGCAAAGACTCCAATTTGGCCCACCTGATGAACATTGTGTGTAGATTTTGAACTTTAAACGGTAGATTTTACAGCTAGCTTTTCTTAATGATAATCACCATACTACGCCAAAGCAATTAAGTCATGGATAAACAGAAAAATGACAGAAAAGAACAGCAATGTCTGTTTTTTTGTTGTTGTTGTTTTGTTTTTTTACAGTATGTCCACAGTACAAAAACAAACCCCAAGATTTTCTGTAAATTAATTAAAACCAATTTGGGTTTAAAGACCAGAAAGTTGGCGTCATTAAAACTGTGCCGGGCACCTTCAAGGTTCAAAAACAGTAATGTATTTCAGCTTTTCCACCATAACAGAAAACGAGTTGTTGGGCAAAGAATTTTCTTTCAAGTTATTCATTCGTCAACTCTGAAAATCTCCCTGTGTTTTGTGAGTATGAGCTCATGATTTCACTTGGATTTCACATGAGGTCTCGTAAGTGGTTCTGAAAGTGATCCTGTCCAATTATGCTTTTGCTCATGATTTTGGATGGATTTAAATAATAACGAGTGTTTAACAGAGAAAAAAAAGCACTGACATTTAAAGTATGGTGCAATCAAAAGCTTATTTAAGCAAAGTAATTCTCATTAAACCTGAAATGCATGACAATAGTTTTTTTCCTCAATAGAAAGCTGAATGCTGATTATATCCAGAGAAAGACGGGTTATTACTCATCAGCAGAGCATTGATTCCTCAACAATTACTCAACAAGAGATTCAGCGAGGCACGCAGATTGCATTACAGACCTTTTGAACAAATGGAGAACAGAAGGACATAAATTAATTTGTCAGGATGCATTATTTCACAGTATTTTTGTAGTTATTCAATTTTAATCATCTGTGCAGCACCAGTTCCTAAACACCTCTAAAGTGCTGCAGGAGAGGGGAATTCAGGTCATCAGGGCACCGAGTCAAACATCTCAACTGGGACTGAATCTGAGGCATGTGTGTTTGGGTGTGTCTCACACACTGTCAGGGTGTTTTTGGGTGGGTGGGGGTAGCAGCAGGATGCTTGAGATGGGACAACAGCTGCATAGTTTGCAGCTTTTCTGGCCAGAGACTTTGCCCAATCTTACATTGTTTCCAATCCAATTTTGGAAAAGTTGAATGTTACTGAGAAACAAACATAATAATTTGACCAGAAATGGGTGTTTGTTTCTGTTTTATGGTTCCTGGCATTCACTTTTAATCTCAAATGATCTAAAGACACCCAAAGAAGGGATCAATTTTCCATGTCACTGGAAGCCATTAAACATAAGACATACTTTATGTATCCCAGATATGGGAACTTTACCAGAACTAATCAATAAACAGATGTTAAACAAGATGTAGCCAGTGTTTTAAAGAGTGTACACTGTAAAATGTGGTGTGCCAGAAAAATACAGTGAAATAACAGAACTTTACCATCACCGAAAAATAAAGACATTTTATTTAAACATGGAATTTTTTTTCTTGTTTTGGAAAATAGTCCTGTAGCTTTAAGTTTACACAGTATATATATATATCAGCGGTGCAACAATACTCGTATTGATATTGAACCGTTCGATACAGTGCTTTCGGTTCAGTACGCATATGTATGAACAATACAAAATTTGTAATTTATTTTATCAACTTTCCTTCTGAAGATGCTGTCTGTGTTGAGAGCTCAGTGAATCTGTGTTTGACTACTCCGCCTAGGCTGCACTGTCGAGCGCAGATGCAGCACAAGCTAGCAAGACAGAAGCTAAGCTGGTTGCAACATGGCAAATTGAACCTCCCCCACCCTCATTCAGATCTGGCCTTTGGAACTATTTTGGTCTTCATGTGAAGTATGACCCTGAAGGTAAGCGCGTCATGGACAAAAGTAAAACAGTATGTCGGATGTGCCACGCAATGCTCAATTACATGGGTGGGAACTAGTGCGTTAGCGCAGTTAGCTCGTTAACGTGTTGGCCGTCCAGCCCCAGGTATGGGGCGATCCGCGGTAGCTCGTTAACGGAGATTTGCCGTGTTGTGACGTTAACGTCATTTCAGATTAACGCTGACAGCACTAGTGGGAATACAATGAATATGACTGCACATTTACTCCGACATCATCCTAGTGCAAAGACAAGTGGAAGCAGACAAAAACAACAAGCACGCATGCTACAAACTTTACCCGAGTCATTTAGACTGCCATTAGCACATGATTCTCCTTATGGGGACCTGATATGTTTAATATGCTGCTGAGAATATAGCCCAGAAGAAGCGTATAGTATAGCTTTTATTTTGGAAAGAACCATTTCTCTGTAATAAATTCTCTTTTCCAAAGATGAGTGATTCCTCAATCAGATAGATTTAGTTTTTTATTACTCTGTTGTTTCAGCAACATTAAATTTAAAAACTGTACTTTTGAGTTAAAATATATATTTATAATTTTAATAAATGACAAATTAAAATAGCATGAACATTTTTTTGTATAAAAAATATCGAACCGTGACACCAAAATATCAAACTGAACCGAACCGTGAATTTTGTGTATCGTTGCACCCCTAATATATGTGCGTGTGTGTGTATATATGTATGTATGTATATATATATATATATATATATATATATATATGTATATGTGTATATATATATGTATATATATATATATATATATATTAGGGGTGCAACGATACACAAAATTCATGGTTCGGTTCGGTTCGATACTTTGGTGTCACGGTTCGATATTTTTTCGATACAAAAAAATGTTCATGCCTTTTTAATTTGTCATTTATTAAAATTATAAATATATATTTTAACTCAAAAGTACAGTTTTTAAATTTAACCCTAACCCTTGTGCGTGTTTTTTATTTTGACAGCGAATGCGCACCTGCGGACCACTTATGTGCAGCCCTGGTTATTTAGCTCATCATATCGCAGCCACAGAAATTATTTTGTCCATGAAACCATAAAGCTGCACTTTCTTTTTGCCTTATAGTCTGATTTGTCATAACTTCTCCGTTTTGTGGTAAGCTTTTCTTTGGCTGTCACTTCTTCACCCTGACCTGTCTTATTTGGCTCAGCAGAACTAAAATATATATATCCTGCTGCTTTTACACACACACTCACATAAGCTCAGCGATTCTCTGCGCGATCAACCTCTCACATGTTTAAGCTTGCTGCGGGAGATTTCACTTGTCATGTTTGCATAGTAAGCTAACGATTAATAAGACGATGTCAGAGGAATTGGTGCACAAATTATCATCACTCACAGATCAGTGCTGTCGCTCTCTATACACCGTTTGGACGATTGCAAAGTGAAAGCAAAAAAACAAGCGCAAATTCAAACGCGATTTCAATATGTCACATATTGACAGTGGCTCACCGATGCCAATTGACATAATTACCCAGCTACATTTCTGAAAGAATGCAAAAGCTTTGACATATATTTTTCCTACAATAGCCCGACGGGCAGGGCAGAGATAGATTTTGGTAGCCCGACTGAAAAAAATCGCTAGCCCCAGGACGTCGGGCTAGCGATATTGCGAGCCCTGTATCTGATTGAGGAATCACTCATCTTTGGAAAAGAGAGTTTATTACAGAGAAATGTCTCTTTCCAAAATAAAAGCTATACTATCCGCTTCTTCTGGGCTATATTCTCAGCAGCATAAGGAGAATCATGTGCTAACAGCTGTCTAAATGACTCGGCTAAAGTTAGTAGCATGCTTGTTGTTTTTGTCTTTGCACTAGGATGATGTCAGCGTAAATGTGCAGTCATATTCGTTGTGTTCCCACTAGTGCTTTCAGGTTAATCTCGTTGAAATGACCTTAAAGCCACAACACGGCAAATCTCCGTTAACGAGCTACCGCCGATCGCCCCGTGCATGGGGCTAGACGGCCAACACGTTAACGAGCTAACTGCGCTAACACACTAGTTCACACCAATGTAATTGAGCATTGCATGGCACATCCAACATACTGTTTTACTTTAGTCCATGACTCGCTTACCTTCAGGGTCATACGTGAAAACCAAAATAATTCCAAACGCCAGATCTGAATGAGGGTGGGGGAGGTCCATGTTGCAAGGAGAGCTTAACTTCTGTCTCGCTAGCTTGCCCTGCGCTCTTCCTTCTGACGATGCTGTCTGTGTTGAGCGCTCAGTGAATCTGCGTTCGACTACTCCGCCTAGGCTGCACTGTCGAGCCTAGGCGGAGTAGTCGAACGCAGATTCACTGAGCGCTCAACACAGACAGCATCGTCAGAAGGAAAGTTGATAAAATAAATTACAAATGTTGTATTGTTCGATACATATGCGTACCGAACCGAAAGCACTGTATCGAACGGTTCAATATCGATACGAATATCGTTGCACCCCTAATATATATGTGTATAATATATATATATATGTATGTGTATATATATATATATATATGTGTATATATATATATGTATATATAGGTGTATATATGTATATATAGGTGTATATATGTATATATAGGTGTGTATATATGTGTGTATATATGTATATATATGTGTGTATATATGTGTGTATATATATGTATATATATGTGTGTATATATATGTATATATATGTATGTATATATATATATATATATATATATATATATATATATTAGGGGTGCAATGATATTCGTATCGATATTGAACCGTTCGATACAGTGCTTTCGGTTCGGTACGCATATGTATCGAACAATACAACATTTGTAATTTATTTTATCAACTTTCCTTCTGACGATGCTGTCTGTGTTGAGCGCTCAGTGAATCTGTGTTCGACTACTCCGCCTAGGCTGCACTGTCGAGCGCAGATCCACTGAGCGCTCAACACAGACAGCATAGTCAGAAGGAAGAGCGCAGGGCAAGCTAGCGAGACAGAAGTTAAGCTCTCCTTGCAACATGGACCTCCCCCACCCTCATTCAGATCTGGCGTTTGGAATTATTTTGGTTTTCATGTGACGTATGACCCTGAAGGTAAGCGAGTCATGGACTAAAGTAAAACAGTATGTTGGATGTGCCATGCAATGCTCAATTACATGGGTGGGAGCTAGTGTGTTAGCGCAGTTAGCTCGTTAACGTGTTGGCCGTCCAGCCCCATGCACAGGGCGATCGGTGGTAGCTCGTTAACGGAGATTTGCCGTGTTGTGGTGTTAAGGTCATTTCAACGAGATTAACCTGAAAGCACTAGTGGGAACACAACGAATATGACTGCACATTTATGCCGACATCATCCTAGTGCAAAGACAAGTGGAAGCAGACAAAAAACAACAAGCATGCTACTAACTTTAGCCGAGTCATTTAGACAGCTGTTAGCACATGATTCTCCTTATGCTGCTGAGAATATAGCCCAGAAGAAGCGGATAGTATAGCTTTTATTTTGGAAAGAGACATTTCTCTGTAATAAACTCTCTTTTCCAATATGTGACATATTGAAATCGCGTTTGAATTTGCGCTTGTTTTTTTGCTTTCACTTTGCAATCGTGTGAACTGTGTATAGAGAGCGACAGCACTGATCTGTGAGTGATGATAATTTGTGCACCAATTCCTCTGACATCGTCTTATTAATCGTTAGCTTACTATGCAAACATGACAAGTGAAATCTCCCGCAGCTTAAACATGTGAGAGGTTGATCGCGCAGAGAATCGCTGAGCTTATGTGAGTGCCTGTGTAAAAGCAGCAGGATTTATATTTGACTACGATGACCTGGATGACTGAGAACCTTCACAGACAGATATATATTTTAGTTCTGCTGAGCCAAATAAGACAGGTCAGGGTGAAGAAGTGACAGCCAAAGAAAAGCTTACCACAAAACGGAGAAGTTATGACAAATCAGACTATAAGGCAAAAAGAAAGTGCAGCTTTATGGTTTCATGGACAAAATAATTTCTGTGGCTGCAAAATGATGAGCTAAATAACCAGGGCTGCACATAAGTGGTCCGCAGGTGCGCATTCGCTGTCAAAATAAAAAACACGCACAAGGGTTAGGGTTAAATTTAAAAACTGTACTTTTGAGTTAAAATATATATTTATAATTTTAATAAATGACAAATTAAAAAGGCATGAACATTTTTTTTGTATCGAAAAAATATCGAACTGTGACACCAAAGTATCGAACCGAACCGAACCGTGAATTTTGTGTATCGTTGCACCCCTAAAAAAAAAAAAAAAATATATATATATATATATATATATATATATATTTATTTATTTTATTAATGGTGTTTACATGTGTAAAAATGATAAACCTAATACCTAATATTATGATAAAATACTGCTACAATAAACTCAACGAGGCTTAAACTTGCTACAGTTACCATTTGGGTTTATTATATAGTAAGATGACAATTTTAGAAGGTTGCCACGCCCACAGTGCTGTTTGAACTTTTTCCACACTGACCCCTTGTAAGTGTCCCTCTGTGTAAAGTCCGTCAAGCATCCCTCAGATTTGACAGTTAACTCGCATTGAACGATCCAAGTCTGTAATTTCACAGGCAATTAACATTTATTGTTCAATCTCATTAAACTTATGCATGCCTTAAGAATAAATCTTTAGATTTTTTATTATTCCTTCTCCATAATGTCAGTTTTATGGTTTATTTGAAAATAAACAGCACAATTATAAAATACAGTCTGTGAAATTACACTAATTATAATTGTTAACTGTGTTTTGACAGCTTACTAATATTTGCAGATGTTTTATACATTATAAACACCAAACTTTCTGTGAGAAATGTCAATTTTGTTTATTCCGTTTTTTTCTCCCCATTTTGCAATTTTATTGATAATTTATTTACAGCTATGTGTATCGAACTTAACGGACAGAATGTTTCATTGCAGATTCTTTTAATTTTAAAGCATAAAGGAATGTTTTTACTTTAAAGTATCGAACACTGTAGATTTCAGGCTAAAATTGCAACTTCTCAAAAAATGTGTTGTTGTCGAATGTGTCAATTTGCCAGGAATCAAGAAGGAGAAAAAAAAAAGGGAAACGATGCTGCCTCATGACTCAAATCCTCAGGCTTGCTCACACATGCCAAATGCACTCAGAGGATTGAGAGCCACCTGTTTGCCAAATGATAGACGCAACAGATGCACTGTTGCCTGACCTCTGGCCAATTTACACATGTACGCATGCACGCACACAGCTTTTGTTTTTAAGGAAAACTGCTGATACAAGAACAAACGCACCCACCCACAATCACGACTGTTAATCACACCGAATACAAAGGCTACTGCGTTTTGCGCAACAATACTGCCGTTCGTTTCAATTTGCAGCAATATTAAATAAGAAAATAAATAAATGCAAGAGATTTCTCACATGTTTTTATACATTTATTGAACAAATGATCTAATCAGTTAAATTGTTTACGTGGAAGGTTACAGAGGTGGTTAGTGGCTGGCTGGAAGTTGAGGTGAGTTGGGAGGAGATGGTGGAGCTGCTACTTCAGGACCCGGCACATCCACCTGTGTAGAAAACAAAAACGTGAAAACAGAGAGAAGAGAAACTAACATTCCCAGACCGTTACATCCCCTCTCCATCCTACTTTCATCAGAAATAAGCTAAAATATCTTTTTGCATATATTTTTAAAAAGAAAGCTTCCGTAGTGGTGGTAGTGGGTTGTGGGGGCATGATGCCCACCGTGGGGGGAAATTTGGAAGAATCTTTTTGCAGCGTGGGCGGTGGTGTTTTGGCCAGCTGGAGGCAGACAGGGGACATGCCTCCCTACTGCCTGCAGCCGGCTCACAAAACGCATCCGCCCACGTCTCGCTGTTTTTATAAACCTGTTCCTGGAGAGTCCGTAGGCTGGCACATACTGGGGGTGAACCAAATAACACTAATCTTTCAACTTAATGATGTAACAAATTACGCCTGTCAAAAAGGCCAGACAATTTGACATCAGTGCAAGATTCAGAGGCTTCATGAGCCTTCTGAGAAATAACCAAAAAGTGTGCATTTTAAAAGAAAAACCTTCGTGTAATCCCAGCGAATGAACCTTAACAAGTCCATTTAGATAACTGAAGTTTCTCTCTCTGTTGTCTAGATGTACGGCGGGTTTTAGTATTGAACATGTCATCTATTTTCTAAGTAAATATATTTCTAAAGCTGCTATTAACATGAAATTCTCACTGGCTGTTGGCAGCAACTTATCCAATCCACACACACAAAGAAATCAAACCATAGAGGTCCAAAAGCACCACGCCAACAGTGAAGTTTGAAGGTGGGGACATCATGGTGCAGGGCTGTTTTTCAGCATATGGCACTTCCTTCATATAATTAGAGCAAGAATGAACGGACAAATTAAAATCTGCTTCCATCTACCAGGATGACGAAGATGAAACGAGGGTGGACATTTCAGGGAGAACATGCTCCCAAACACAGCCAAGGAAACTCTCAGAGAAAGAAAATAAAGCCAATCATCGGACCCGAATCCAGCTGATGATCTACAGAAAGAACTTAAGCTAAAGAAGGAACCCATGTAAGCCTGTTTGTGTGGAAGAACGGGCCAAAAGCTGTCATCACCATCTATCTTTGATTTCTTTGCATGTGTGGATTGGGCGGGTTGTTGCTGACATCTGGTGAGGATTTCATCTCAACAGCACCCTAGAAATATATTTACTTAGAAAATTGGTGACGTGTTCAATATTTCTTTTACCAGCTGCATGTCTATCAGAGAGAGAGAGAGCTGTTGCAATTCCAAGCCCCCCACTTCATACCAGCATTATGATTTGCAAAACGGTGCAGAAGAATCACCTAAAGCCAAAGGACGCTGCGGGTCATTTTTAAAGACATACTGCCATGTTGAGCAAACACAACATCTGTAACCCTCAAACGCTGCAATTTAAACTGCGATCGATCGTCACGGTAAATGTTGTAATTTAGAAAATTGTTTTGGTAGTCTGACATCATCTGATGAAATGCTGCTTTGACTTAAAACAGCTGAACAGTGAACACGAGTCACGAACATGGTGACTTTCACCGTAAAGACCGATCTACACTTCACAATATGATGTCAGGCACCAGAATGGTGACGATGCTAACAGAGTTACTGCTATCTATTCCTTTAACCTGCCAGATTCATAATAATTGATCATTAATAATCACACTTAAAGGCACAGGCTGAAATAAAAACACGAACCTGGATTTGAAGCATTGCAGTGAATCCAGCCATTGTTTAACTGTTTAATAGTGAAGGTTTTTTCTCAGCAGTTTTTCCCTCCACATTAAGGAAAGACAGCTTTATTTCAAAGAGCTGAGCATGACAAGAACAGCCAGCCTCGGGCTGCTTAAAAGGAATGAAAAACACTCATGTGGTCTTAAAATGACGTCTGTTTGCCTCTGCAGGCTGCAGAAGAGAAGGAGAAGAGGTGCATTTGGCATGTCTGCCTGCATATGCTTTCTTATGGTGCAACATAGCTGTCCTTCAGAGATCTTCTAGGCCTCTTTCACTTTATAGCTCTTCCACTGATTAGCGGTAGCGACGTTCTGATAACACGGGACAAACGGGACAGAGCGGCTGCCCTTCGTACACCTCGTGTGCACGACAAACACGGCATGCATTAGAAGGTTGGCTGATAATATATAACAGTGACCTCCAAGACTATAAAACTGATGTGCAGCCTCTCCTGGAGGAGGTCAGCATGCTAATCCTGCGCTCTTAAAAACTCCATAAATATATGATCCAAATATTTCACAATTTTAATATCAATCCAACTCAGGTCTTCAGACTTTTGTTCTTAAAAGTGCCATTTTCAATTCCCCGAGTATCCCATCTCTGTGTATAAAATGTAGGCCATGGAGCACAGTATATCATCAGTTGCCAAATTAAGTGCGTCTATTAATGAGTACATCTTTTTTTTTTTTTTTATTACGCAATCAGTGATGCACCGAGGATGCCAGAAAGGCTGCAGCGAAATCTATTTCGCCTAGATGGCTCCATCCAAAATTAACTCATAACCTAGTTTGAATTTGCAGAATTGATGCGTCTATCTTTCAGCGCTCGAGTCAAGCTCGGTTATGCAGACGGAGCGGATTCACCTTTCGCATCAATCCAGGCGTCTAGAAGTAGAGCCTTGAACATGCAGAGATTTAAAAATATTTTTCCCTCGGATCTTCACTCGGCGTTTGTGTTTTTGATGTCGACTTCAGAAAGCAGCCTTTGTCCTTCATGAGGAGGATGAGACCTGCCTTTTCCTTGAGATTACAGCCCGCGATACTTCCTGTCTCGGTTTTTGCCAACATAATAATGCACGGTAATAAAAACAGAGTGCTAAATCCTAACCTCTGGCTACTGGACAAATACTCAACACCGTCCAGACATTAAGAGTTCTCTCTGGGCTGGTTTCAGTTCTTCAGAGCTAAAAAACGGAGACATTTGCTGTTCTTTTCTCAAACATATTTTTATTAGATTGAAGCACATTTGCTGTTCTTACCAGTTTCTCTGCCCGTTGCCTCAGTTTCCTCCAGACTGTGTGGTGAGCCTGCAGAGAGAGGAAAACGTGACTTGGAGGCACATGTAGACACAATAAAGTGCTTTTTTATACATCACACAATTCTTGGCAATTGTGCATGAAAAACTGTTGTAACAGATGGACAATCAAGTGCCATTTGATTAGCTTTTGTTCCACTGCTGCAACGCTTTTAAGGATATTAAAACAGAAAAACATGGACAATAAAGCCTTTATTTAATGTGGGCTGGACTGCTTTACATCACTTTTACAGTCCTAACAATCAAAGCACTAAAACATGTATGAAGTTTACAATCATATGTCTCTCAACCTGCCAGTGTCCTTAGTATGTGCGAAGATACTGGAAGAAATTATGCAATTAAAAAAATGGATAACTGGTTCCTATATATACAGCTTATACTAAACACACTTTCTCACCTGAAGCTGCAGAGGCAGGGAGAGGCCCTGTGCTCGACGATGGAGGCCCCAGGATCCCTGTCCCAGGCTGTGGAGGGCCGTCACCTCATACTGGGAGCACAGGCCTGTTCTGGCCACCAGGGGGCCCCCACTCAGGAGTACATGGTCGCCACATCTACCAAAACGGGTACATGGTTGAGTTCAGGTAAGTGCAGGAATAATGAAAGATTCTACTCTGCCCGTCATGCAGTGCAATAAGGAAAGTTTCAGTCTACTGGTGTTTGCTCAGTGTCCAAATACTGTTACACATATTTGCTAAATGCAGAAGCACAGCCTGCAAAGTCAAAGGAGACGCAAATTCATAAACTCTAACTAAAGTTAGGATACCTGTCTCGAGTTTAATACCAACTTCAGTGCCAAATAGTTCTCTTAGTTTAAGTGACTGCTCTTAAAGGTGGTCCCGCTCTTGATATGTTACTGCATATGAGATATGCCGATATCTGGATGTTGTGTTTTCTTTCTTGAACTGTGCGTCAGTTGTATCTGTTCGTTTATTTGAGCATGCATTGGTTGCGTTGTGTGCTGCTCTCTTGGCCAGGTCTCTCTTTTTGTACTTTAAATGCAGTGTCACCTGTAGAGCATCACTGTGCCTTTGGGATTTTGAGATGCTTTCTGTTCCACTTCTTCCTGCTTACACCTGCCAGAGTAGGAGAAAATACAACAAATAAAGCATTTAAACCTAAATGAGTCGTGAAAGGAGGTACGTGGAAGTGTCAGCTGTCTACACAGCTGAGCAGTACTCAGATGCCAGTCTACCTGCTGTGTGAGAAAGCCTCCAGTGCCACAGAGGGCGCCACTTCCAGAGGCTCCCAGGCCAGGTCTTGGTGGATGAGCTGCTGGGCTCCTCTGGTCAAAGAGCGTAATGACTCCTGAAAAGAAACAGACAGTAAAACATCAGCTGATTTTTGAATGGAAAATCTCATTAAAGAGAAACTTAACATTAGCCGGATGTCACTACTTCTTACAGTAAAAACTACAACCTGCCTGAACAGTTGTAGGTTTTTCTAGAGTCACAGGGCTTTTTCCAGTCGGGCTACCAAAATCTAACTCAGCCCTGCCCGTCGGGCTACCAAAATCTAACTCAGCCCTGCCCGTCGGGCTACCAAAATCTAACTCAGCCCTGCCCGTCGGGCTATCATAGAAAGGAAAAATATATGTCAATGCTTTTGCATTCTTTCGCAAATGTAGCTGGGTAAGTATGTAATTAGCATTGAAGAGCCACTGTCAATGTCTCAATGTCACATGTTTGAATTTGCGCTTGTTTTTTGCTTTCACTTTCACTGTGCGTATAGAGAGCGGCAGTATTGGTGAGTCACAGATTAATTGCGCACCAATTCCTCTGACATCGTCTTATCACTCATTAGCTCACTATTCAAACATGACAAGTGAAATCTCTCGCAAACTTGAACATGTGATACAGGCTGACTGCACAGAGAATCACTGACCGTGATGTGTGTGTGTGTATAAAAACATGGATTTATGCAGGTATTTTAGTTCTGCAGAGCCAAATAAGACAGGTCAGGATGAAGAAGGGGCAGCCAAAGAAAAGCTTACCACAAAACAAATCAGACTATGAGGCAAAAAGAAAGCGCAGCTTTTTTTGGTTTCATGGACAAAAGAATTTCTGTGGCTGGAATATGACGAGCTAAATAACATAATGTTCTGCCGGGTGTGTCGTGAGTTTCCCTCGATATCTGCGTCAACAAGCGCCTTTGTTACTGGGACCAGTAATTTTAAGAAAGACCCATCAGAACCCATGAGAAATGCAAGAAATGCATTATTGCCCAGTCTGCAATATCTTTCCCGGAACAAACACCAATTGCAAAAACATACTAAAAATAAACAAAGCACAACAAGAAGTCCTGAAAAAGCTGTTTAGAACAGCAAACTATGTTGCACAGAGTGAACTACCATTAGCAAAATTTAGCCGTCTTTGCAAACTTCAAAAAGCAAATGTTGTAGATCTTGGTTCCACTTACCTCTTAACCGGGACTTCAGTGGAAATTTGAGATTCAGGATCTGAAGTTGTTTCCTTTACAATATTATGCATTAAACTATAATATTGTAAAGGAAAGAAAACATCAATCAGAAAATTGTTCTCTTTTTTTTTCCCGGGCTACTTAAATTTATTTTGGGCTACCAAAAACTGAAGAGAGCCTGCCAGGGATTTTGAAATTTTGTGAGCCCTGAGTTGTATTCAAGAGGCCATGAGTAGCTGCCACTGCAGTAAAACAGATGAATATTCACCATCTAGGTAAACAGAAATGATGTCGGCAGCGAGTGCAGTGGCGTAATAGAGCGTTGGACCATACACGCACCTCAGAGGGAGTCCATGAGTCGAGCTGGGGGTCGAGCACCACGTCACAGCAGAAGGCCCCAGAGAGGACTGCAGGGAAATACAAAGTCAGCACAGCAGAAGCAGAAATGTCAAAGCAACATTTTCACTTAAAAAAATGCTTAAATATCAAATACCAATTTTGTCACATACGTCATTAACTAAACACTACCTTGTTTTTTTAATTATTTAACATCAGTCAACAAAGACCAGGTCAAACATCAAAACACTCGAGGTCAAACTTCTGAAGACACATACTCGGGGTCAGGGTAAACAGTGGTTTTCTACCTGGCACTTCCCGTGTGCTGAGCAGCTCCACAGTATAATCATCCTTGAAGGCGGTCTCCAGCACCTGACCCAGCAGGGCAGCGCAGGAACGCCAGTACGCCTGAGCACAAGACAAGAGGACAGGACTAACACTCAAGTATTCACTTATTCTACAAACTGGCTTCCACGTCTTTACTGGACTTGCAGCTCTGATGTTCTGTTGTCAACAATATTTTCTTTTCTCAAATAAAAGGTGTGATCCTTCAGCAGCAAGCTGAATTTATGAGAGAACGTTTGTCTGTTAAAGTACCTCGTTGACCAGTGTGGGGTCGTTGTCTTTAAACGTGAGCAGAGTGAGTGAGCAGGAGTGGGTGAGGGGCTGGTGGAGAGGCCATGGTTCTCCGTCCACAAGAGCCAGAGCTGAGTTTGTCACATGATGCTCCGTCAGATCTGAGAGTGACAGAGCGTTTGTTTGGAGTGTAACAACACGTTATTAACACGTGCAACTGAAGCTTACGGTGGAGAATTTATAATCGGTTTGTTCTTTTCACTCACGTCTGGCGCAGCTCAGCGGGGTGGACATTCCTTTGTTCATGACGAGCAGCGCACCGTCCAGCCCGGGGCCCTGCATGGACACCTCGATCTTCTCAATGCGGGGGTACAGAGCTCTCTGCCTGGCCTGCTCTCTGGAGAAGACGGCGTTACGCTGACTGCGTACCTCAGCCAGAGATGGACGCTGAGCTGCCACAGCGGATGCAAAGCCTGTGGATGGGCAGGATGGATGGAAAGAAGAACTTAAAGGAAACCAGAGTGTAAACGATCCTGTAATGTGAGGAAGTTGAACACACGACGTACAGGTAGCAGGTCTGCCGTTAATGGTTAATTGAAGTGAATTATCTATGTTATCTATATGTTGTAATTTATATTTTATTTCAGAGGCTCTTTCGATGTCGAAGATTGCCGACTCCTGCTTTAGACCTTTATACAAATATTTATTGTACAATTATTTAAGGAAACAAAAGCTAAGAAGTAGACTTTTTTCATCATCATCATTATTATTCGTCTGCTGTACCCAACCGTGACTCCAAAACAGAGTTTTAGAAATTTGTACCGTTATACACCCGCGCACATACAAGGCGCTTTATTAGGTACACCTGCTGTCACTGAGCTGGACCTCCTTTCACCGGAAAAACTACTATGTACTTAACCTGTTCCAACACATCCCAAAGCTGCTCTAACATTTCTTGCGGTGACCCTCCTGTTTCCAGTACTTTCTCTTTACAATATAAAACCGTAAAAAATATCATATTTTATTGTATTACTTATTTCTATGACAATTAAATCCAGCTTTAAAGGAGCATTACTGCAGCTTACAGCTGTCACAAGCCTGACCAGCTACATATGCTAGTGCTACACGGATAACAACTGGTACTCACGTCGCTGGAAAACTCGACATACGGTCCTGCTCGCCATTTTCACGACTGTTCCTACAGCCACGCAAATTTTTTTTTTTTTTTTACCGCAAACAGATAAATGTCTTTTACAAACGTCTATGGTTGAAGGACGCCATGCCTGACTCGTGTGCAGCGCATATTTAGGTCCGTAGAGGAACTGATGTTTTCGGAAGCTAAAGTTCCACGTGTAAAACGACACGCGGTTTTAGCTTACGACAGCAGGTGTCGCTGCTGGCAGTAGTTTCAAAGAAGCTAGTGTAATTTTGTATTAAGCCAGTCAAGAAAATATATCGTTTACTGTGATATTTTTACAGGCACTGTTCCTAACATATGGTGTTTAAGATGTATTTCAGCATCACTTCAGCTTCCATACCTTTCTAAGTGCTGAAAGACTTTTCCTCTTATTCTGATTGGAGGGAATCCAAAGTTATGATCCTGAATCTGGAGTCTCACATGCCCCCTTAGTTTCATCCTCTTAATGGACTCTAATGGCACTCCAAATTTGACAAATGCCCGCTGGATTTTTCAGGACCAGAATCTGCAGTAAGCGTTGGCACTAATGGCAACCGGCAGGGGCAGTAGCACAAGGACGACCAGCCAGGGGAACGCAGACGCAGGACCAAAACATCATAAATCATCTCGACGCAGGCCAAGGCAGTGCCAGATTACTGCTAAAGAGCAAAGCTGAAAGGCGGCTATGTTTTCTCAATGAGTGCAAATCTTATGACCTCTGGAGGTTAACATGAAAGGAGAGCGGTAACTTCAAAGACTGGGGAGGGGAAAAAAAAAAACAAAGGCATTTTTTGATGACACACAAAAAACCACGATCCAACAAAAAACACACACGACACAGTTGTGCATAAAGATTTATTATTTTGTTGAAAATAAGTGTTTCTGACATTGAACCACTAACATATCCGATGTGACTAAAGATAGATGAGCTACACACTGACACTGATGTTCACTTCGTACATTGTAACAAGGCATTTGTATCATCTGTAAGGTGTCTGCAGAGTGTTGGTACATTTTATCGACTGACTGACTGATTGATTACCGTCTCTTTGGGTGCGATTGATTGTACTCACTTGAGAGTGTGACAGTACAACTTCGTGCTCACGTCATCCACAGTTATTATCTGTGACATGAATGGGACATGAATCCCCCCCTAAAGGTGCGGCCTTTTTTGTTTGTTTGTTTGTTTGTTTGTTTGTTTCAAACACATTCGTTCATCCTGTCATTCATTTATTGTTAAGGTGGGCCCTGCTTCCAAATGCACCTTCCAGTAACGACTCCTTCACAGTGGTGTTAACTTATCTCTCCGGGTACTCGGTGAATGGCCGTTGCACTGGCAAAAAAACCAAAAAAGTGCAAAATAGAACAACAAGCAGAAGAAAAACAGGACAGATAGAACTGCTGAGCACGCCGAGCCGTCCTCCCATGGACCTATGGCTGCTTTCCCAAAAGCATTTAGCACTGTGGTCCTCTTTGTTGATGGCTTTTAAGATGGTTTTTGGCACCGCGCTGCCTTTGGGAAAACCCCGGGAATTCACTCTGGAATAATCAGCAAAAACCGTGATAGTAGCAGGAAGGTCGTGTGTTTTTGTTTTTTGTTTTATTTTAAGAGGGGAAAAAAATCCCCTCTGTGTTGGAGAAGTAGTGAATGTCAAAACTGAATTCCCCTTAACCTGCTTTCTCTGCAACTTCCTACATTTCCCAGAATCCTCTAGGAAGCAGCTAAGAATAGTGACACCAAAAGTGGGGGTTTACTTCCTTTAACCCTGCCCCCTCTCCAATCTTCAAGTTTGTCTAACATGAATACATTTGGACTCTAATTTCTACTCCTCTCCAATCCATCCACCAATCACTCCTGCTCCACCTCCCCTCCGACATTCAGCTACTGTATGCTACAGGCGGGGCAGCAGGCCTCTCTCCGGTCCGGCAGAGGGCAGAAGTCCATCTGCCTGACGATCTCTGCGAAAAGCTCATCCACCATGGTCTTGCTCTTGGCCGACGTCTCCATGAAGGGGCAGCCCCAATCCTCAGCCAGCGCCTGGCCCTCGCTGGGGGACACCTCCCTCTCATCCTCCAGGTCCACCTTGTTGCCCACCAGAACCACCGGTACCTGCTGGTACCTGCAAATTAAGAGAGAAAGTGACATCAGTGGAATTGCGCTGCCTTCGCCACCCCGCTGGGTGTCTTTTGGTACCGACTACAGGAACTTCTTAATTCCTACGGGACGAAGAAAGAGAGGGAAAGAGCCATAAATGTGGCTGCTTTTGTGTGTGTGAGTGTGTGTGCATTGTTGGCCTACATACTGTATTTGCTCAATGCTGAAACAATAAGGGGTTTGAACCAATGCACAATAGAGAGGAGAGGAATAAACCCAGCTACACTCAGCTTGAGCTTCCCAGGAGACTCCTGCCGCTCAGCGGGCATCCGGTACCAACAGGAGGTTCTATCAGAAAACCGCCATCATGAAAAAACCCAACTGATGGTCCATTTATTGCTGAATACATTACATATGTGTTTGCATGGTGCGCAAGCTGCATATTTTAATGGATTCCAATTCTTGTTTAAAAATCGTTAGCTCTGCACTTTGCACTTGCACCATTTCCATCGTGCACTGAGCACGTCTTAAGGATCAAAAGCTTTCTCCCCCAACGCGTGGGGCTGACAAGCCCAGTCCTCTTCCCCTCTGAGCCATCGATACGAGGAAACCAGGCTGGGGAGAGTAATGGAATAAGTTATTGAATAATTGAATAAAGCTAATGTGCTGCTCTCACATGGGAGAGACATGAACACTGGGGCACTGGAAACAACTATTTTCTACTTCATATTCATCTTTGGCTATATTTAATGCTTGTTACTGCTGTAAAAACTCCAAGGCTTAGCATGAATTTATAAAGAGCCGTGTACATTACTTCTGGCTTTGAGAAGAGGCTGACATCTGTAATTTGGTAAGTAACTCCTTAAAAGTGCACTTTGCTCAAATCACACACACACACTTCTTCAAAACAGCACTGCCTTCATTCAGTGGGGACAGACAGACAGTGGGTCTATGATCAATATTTCATATTTTGTGAAATGGCCTGTGAAGAGGCCGAAGGAGAGCTCAAAGGAGAATGAACTGGACTAATATTCATCAGCATGAAGCAGAACTGCCAACAAACGCTCATTTTGCTGTGTAACTGTTGCTGGATCTCTAAAAAGCAACTACACTCACTGGCCATTTTACCTATTAGCTGCTTTTTAATGCAAATGTCTACACAGACAATTGCATGGCAGAAACTTGACGCATTTAGGCACGCAGACTTCGTCAAGACTACCCGAGCATCAGGATGGCAAAAAAAGGTGATTTAAATGAGACTGGTGGTGACAGACCATCTGGTCTGAGTATTCCAGAAACTGCTGATCTGCTGGGATTTTACTACAGGATGGTCTGAAAAAAGAGAAAATATCAGCAGTTTTCTGGGCGAAAATGTTTTGTTGATGTCAGAGGTCGGAAGAAAATGGCCAGATTGCTTTGAATTGATAGGACAGTGACAGCAACAGTGACTCAAATAACCAGTCACTGCAACCAAGCTATGCAGAAGAGCATGGGTTACAGCAGCAGAAGGCCACACTGGGTGGTCTTCTGGTGGTCTTGGCACACTTTGGGCCCTTTAGTACCTCGTTTATTCTGTACCACAGAGAATCTTTGGGAAAAAGGGAGTCCAACTCAGTAATAGCAGGGTCTACAGAGCATTTGCTAATTGGCTCGTAATAATTATTGGTTGCAGTTCCTCAAATGGCCACTTGACGATTCCTAGGTGCACTGCCGCTTCACTGAACCAGACCTCTGTGCTGTTTTTCTGAATGCAATCATCCCGTTATTGCACAACATGTCTCTACTCCATTTTCCACAGTGTATGGACGCAGCTTGCTAGAGTTGATGTCAATGTCAATGTGACCATCTTTTAAATACAGTGACTTATCGCAGTTTTCCAAAGGTGGCAAACTGTTAGCACACTAGTTGCTACTTCACAAACAGACACTTATATTATACTTACATGAAGCGGGACCCCACTTTATTCAAGCAAAAGATATTGCATTTCAGTTAGATGCCTTTCATGTTTCCCGCGATTAAATAACTACACAATATCAATTAAAGTGGGTGTATATTCTCACAACAGGTAATAGCATAGACTACCTAATAGCCTTGGCCATCAGTCATTCCTAAGTGCTTTCCCAGCCTGCCTTATTGATCTGCTGGCACTATTGAGAAATAGGCTCTTATCTACAAATTGGTGGCCCGCTGCCACGCTGCTCAGCTGGGAGAAGAGCTGAGCAGCGTGGAAAAGAGCTGGCAAACGTTTCAGCGAGCTTACAGGGGCCAGAGAGCTGCAGGAAATGAATGCAGGCAGCAGGGCGGAGGACACTTATGGACCTGCTCGAGTGTCATTCAGCAAAGGGTTCTGAGCTCGACCTGTATCTGCACCTCGTTTTGGATCTCAGAAGCTTCTCCAAAGAGCATTTCTTTTGTCTTAATTGCCTATGAAGACGCTTCAAACTGTCAGACAGACGAAACTCATTCCACACAGCCGAAGACTTCCTTCCCTGCAGCCTGACATTTTCCCTAACAACAGCCACACTGTACAACACAAACGCACGCACGCACACACATGCAAAACAACAGCTGACCTCAGCAGGACAACCATCTCGCATGGCCCGTGTGTTTGGAAAGCTGGAATCTAAAGGGTGTGAAGTGTGAACAAGGAGAGTACCGTGGAGACAAACACAATCTGACAGCCTTGCAGGAGAAACTCTATATATATCTACAAAGACACAGGGAGAGCCAGATTCTCCGGGGTGGGGCGGGGAGTTTGCACGGCGACTGTTTATTGCAGCATCGAACTACAAGCCCCTCCTCATCAGATGAGGGGGGAGCGGCTCAGCGCACCGTGGAGAAAAGTTGTCCCACAGGGATCTATAGGCCGCTATCACTCCTTATTGACTAATATCTCAGGAGGTGTTGGAGTGAGAAGCTTAATGTCTTTATCTCAAGCATGACTCTTCACTATAGCTATGTGCTAACTGTGCTCGCTTTATTGAAGTGTTCATTTGCTTTTTTAGTTGATTGATATGACATAAAACAATGAATATCTCTGTTTCCACGTGATGCAGTGTAACTCGGTCATCGGTCCTTCTACCTTTGGGGAAGACCTGACTTAATTTAATCTACAAGTTCTACTAAATCCTTTAGATTAGGATTTGGATGATTAATAACAGGTAGAACAACTCTCTTTGACGACTGCTAGGGTATAAACCTAATTTCTCTTTTCTGAACGTTGTCATTCTGGCTGCTTACAGAACAAAATGATTGGGTGCGTGTCAGACGTTAGTGAGGGTGATCGGTAGGGATGGGTACCGGTTCTGACATAAACGGTAGTAACCAGACCGAAAAGCAGCGCACATTTCGGTGCTTTATTTCGGTGCTTTTTTTTCCTGAGCTGTGATACACTTTAGATTCTAGCCAATCATTTTACGTTTCGAGGATAGTAGGCGGGTCCAGGTACGTACGTTCTTTTAGAGCAGAGCTACAGATTAAAAATGCCCAAGGCGAAGCGGTCAAAAGTCTGGCTGCACTTCACAGCAAAATATGCAAACTCAGCAGCAACAAGTGCTTTAAGCTGATACTGTGATACTGTCAAAGGAGGTAACACCTCAAATCCGATGAAACACCTGGCGATGCATAGCGTTTTTTTTAAAAGCCGAGAAATGCGCAGTATTTGATAGCTTGCTGCGAGACCTCACACCGAGCACATCTACTGAGGGTGTGGTGCCTGTTATCGGACCCGGAGTTAGCAACATCCCCCAAAAACCCGAAGAGTAGAGTCCTGGTCCCTAGCCC
Source organism: Copadichromis virginalis (assembly GCF_057382275.1). NCBI lineage: Eukaryota > Metazoa > Chordata > Actinopteri > Cichliformes > Cichlidae > Copadichromis > Copadichromis virginalis. The sequence goes on from NC_140639.1 coordinate 44,439,683, forward strand.
TGCCAGTGTAGCAGAAATGATGAGGATGATGATGCAGCAGCAGCCGTTCTTCTCTGCGTGAGTAGCTTAATGTTGTTTGTGTGTAATTTACGTTGAATAGGCTAACCACGTTATTACATTAATGCATGTAAGGTGAACTAGCAAACATCATCATAGCTACATGCGGCTGTCTTCTTGTTTGATGGCAGATACTCCCTTCACCCTGGACAAAAAGGCTAAAATGACCAAAGAAAAAGTGGAAAACAGTTAAACATGAGAGGTTTTTGGACAAAGTTGGTGTTTTTTCCATTGTTTAAGCACTGCTTCCAGCCAAGAGTGATACCATATATGCCACATAGCTGCTAACATTGTTATTTTTTTTACAAAAAAACAGCTGAACATGAGAGGTTTTTGGACCAATTTTGTGTTCTCCATTCTTTACGCACCGGTTTGAGCACCGTTTAAGCACCGGCACCGTTTCAAAAGTACCGGTTTGGCACCGGTATCGGATAAAACCTAAACAATACCCATCCCCAGTGATTGGCTTACTGAGGTTATATACAGTTACATAGAGTTATATACGGTTATATACACTATACATATATAGTGAGGTCACAAAAAACGACATTACGGGTACGGCTGAGGTCGTCAAATGTCGTTTTTATGGGAGGAAAAAGGTTAAATACTGTTTTTAAAATACATATTTTGTGCTTTTATTTTGAAATTTTATTTTGAAATCTTTTGAAAGCAGCTATAAAAACCCGTCCTTTAGCCTTTTTCAGTTCACTGTAATGACCCAAAACCCCCATATAAGTATAAAAGACCAGTTTCCCAGTTAAAGGCAACTGTTCTTTTTTATTTCAAAAGAGGAAATTCTTATTTATTTTTTTATTCTGTACATATTTTTAGTTATTTTAATTGAAATGTATCTTATTATGTTTACTTGGATGCATAACTTTGCACTAGTTTAAGGTTTAATATGTCGAGAGCATCAGTGAGGATTGTTTTGTATAATGCCTTGTGTTTACACACAGCAGCACTTTGAGCTAAAAAGTGAAAGTCCGTCTATATCTCTGATGATCTGCGTACTATCAGTTTTTATGACCCTCTTTGAGGAATGGCACCCTTCATGCTCTAAGCACTGTCGTCTTGGAGCATGAAGTGTTTGAATCCAGTCCGGGACTTTTTGCATGTTCTGCGAGGGTCCTCTCCATGTACTGTGGCTTCCTCCAACAGTCCAAAGACATGCACAGTGTGGTTAACTGGTGATTCTAAATTGCATGTATGTGTGAAAGTGAGTGTGAATGGTCATCTGCCTCCATGTGATAGCCCAGAGACAGACCTGTCCAGGTAGTACCCCGATGGCATTGATAGGGTCCAGCCCCCCACCACCACCACGACCCTGTATTGGATAAGCAGAAGAACACGGATGCATGGATCTGTGACAGTTATTCCAGTTATCATGATACAGAATGTCCTCATGACTATTGGAGCCTTAACGGTATGTTTACCAGTGTTATGTTCTTCCTGAAGTGTTATTTTCCCGGCTGTATAAATATAAATCAGGAGAAACTAACAAACGCTTCTGACTCGTTCCTTTTACAGCACTTGGACACTACCTAGTATGGGGATTATCTGCACAGTTGGAACGTGTTGGGATTGGTTGGCTGAACTATACAGTTGTATAAATGTGCAGATTTTAGATTTATAAACAGAGCGTGAGAAACAATGCTAGAAATATAAAGTGGCTTAAGATAGCTTAAAAAACTATACCGATTTATTTTTTTTTAAAGTCTGTATTGATGTCTAAAATATTGCAGCATCCCTATGATGCACGTATAAGCCTGAAATAAAAGTTAGACACAAACGACTTAATGCCATTCACCTCTGCAGGCTGTTATTTCAGCTGCTGGCAAAGAGGCAAACACAAAACGCACCCACCCACCCACACAGAGAATCAGCGTTTATTCCTCACATAAAAAAGATGGCCTCCACATTTTCCATTTAGCCTCGGGGTACAACAGACTTGTTAAGGCTACCTGCTGTGCTAAATAGCTTCAGTGACCTCACTTACCTTTTGTTTTCGTTTGTTTTGTTTTTTTACAGGGCCCACAGCAAAAAACACTCATACAAATTACAAAAGAACAGTCAGACATCGCCTACACGAAGCCCTCCAACCCTGCAGCCATCTCTTTGCTCTCTGGATCTGCTGTTAATTACCAGTTGTAGCAGCAGCAGCGCTGTGTGACAGCCAGCCACGTATCTACATGTAGAACTGGATAGAGAAATCACACAGCCTATAGTGCCCACACTATGTGAACTCCCAAAGGGTGTGTTACTGCTGGAGAACAAAGCTTTGGTATCTAATGATTCTGTAATGCCTCGGTATCATGGAGGAAAAACCGCAAACATTCCTGTGATACACAGGCAAAGAGAGGGGTCTGCACAGCAGATGGAGAAGGTGTTATTTTAAAGATGAAACCCCAAGCTTCATTTCCACCTTTAATGGTGCAACAAAGCTCCCCTGACAATCTTCTTCTCTGTTCAGATAGAAAGACATTAAAAAAGGATGTGAGTTCACGTGGCCAGTGCTGCTTTGTGCTATTATACCTGCTGTTCTGGGCACCTAAATGACAACAAGACTCCCAAAGAGAGAGATAAGCTACTGCAGGAAAGGCTGTTAATAAACCTATTATTAAAAATATTCCAGTTTCTTCCTTCATTGTGAGTGTTGAGCCTGAAAGCAGTATCTCAGTCAAGCAGCTAAAAAGAAGCCAAATGGAAAAGACTGATCTGCACTTCCTCTTTTGGTCACATGAGGCTGATCCAAAAATAAGTCCCCAAAGACCTCGATGTTCCTCCACAAACATGGGGCAGTGGGCTGAAATGTTTCTGAGTGGACCTGTGATTAGTAAGAAGTTAATTTAATTGGCAGTTTTATATATAATGCAATAAAGACTCTTTGCAGGTTCTCGGTCATCCAGCTCATGGTAGTTTTAAGACTTCAGCTCAGTTTTGGTTTCTTACCCCTCCCAAGTGCACACCTGAGGCTGTCTTTATGCTATTTACCTTAGCAATATGCTGGGTTTCCGTGTCTATTTACTCTAGAGGAGGCTGTGAAACTTTGTGCAATTATTCAGAAAGGAGTTGATGAATTGGTAAAGCTCACTTCTGTCCCATGACAGCTATATCGAGGTTGAGTTGTTGAGGGACTTTTCTGCCAGTAAGCATTATTGCTGCAGTAAAGCTCTTTTAGCTGCTGTTAGCCCCTGTTAGCTGCTGTTTTGTCACTGTTACCTGTGACCTACCTACTTAGTGAAACTTCTTTGAATTGGATCGAACACTGTTGGATAATAAATAAATAACAAATAAACTTTCATACAATGTATATGGTGTGTACGACTATAATGCTTATCAGAGAGAATGTCTGATTTTTAAGAGACTTGAGCCTAACATTACCTGGCATGATGTTAGCTTAGAACCAGCTGCTGTTGCTTAGCCAGCTCGTGGTCAGCTGTCGCATGGCTAAAGTAATTGCAACAATATATAAATAATTAAATAAGCATATTTAAGCATGTTTTCATGTGTTAAAGCTCTGACTTCAGTTCAGGATATGAGGCAGAATGGCAATGTCCATTTAACATGACAGGGCAACATGGCACCTTCCACAAACTTGCTTGCACTTGCTTGAATGTATTTTTGTAATTGTGAATGTAATCCCAGCTTTCTCTGCATAGTAAGGAATCAATTATAGCACGCTATAGGAGTTAGCATGACCTGTCACCTGATATGTGTATTACAAAAGGCACAAAAAGCAAACAAAACAGGCCTCCTCTTATTCACAGCCCTGTTCAATAGCACTCCTAGTGGTCTAATAACACTACAGGGTGCCTTTAACATTAGCTGTGCTCATGCTATTTGTACAAGTCAATTTAATACATCTTGAATGGCTGCATTAAACCCATCAATGCTACAAAGCTCTGACTGTTTTTCCCACTTGGGAAGCTGGCATCAATATGTGCAACATTAGAATGATTTAAAACACTTCAATAACTGCAACATAAGAATGCAAACTGATATAATCCATCCATCCATCCATCCAATTCTATTATCCAGTTGAGTGCCAATGCAAGTTGGACTATGCTGCAGTTAGTATCTATAAACAGAGACTTGCAGGAGCTGTAGGTGAGGAACTAGAAGTTTTTGGTAGCAGGTTTCTGGTTTATATTTACAGCCTGAATAATATTGACCAATCACAAGCTTAATGAACAAAGATTGGCACACACGACAGGGAGCTTTGGCCTGGATACCAGCTGGCTCCACGGGAAGCCCCGTATCACTGGGTGCTATCCCAAGAGATCGCGTCATCACATGATGTTTTCCTTCAGTGACACTGAAATGCATATGCCTTGCAGACTTTGTTTTTTTCACTCTGTAAACATTCCCTTAGGAAGTAGAATGACATCACTGTTTACCGGGTTCATAGCTGTGGCTCAAGTGATATTCATCTAAATATAGGAAGGTCCAGATACACATCAAGGCAAAGAATCTTTTGTAACCCTGAGGGATTAAAAGATAAACCGGAATGAATGCGAGATGATTCACAAGCAAGGAATTGTAATTTGCTGCACAAATGGTGTTCACTTTAGACTTTCCTGATGATGTTTGCTTTTTTTTATTGTACTACACTCACCTCTGGGCAAACTGGGCTTCACTTTAAAGGCTGGGAATGACCAGCCTTTAAAGTGGCTGGTCATTCCCATTCCATGGTTCTACCTTGACTGGATCAAGGTAGAACCATGTGTTTTCAGATCCCCTGAATGAGATAAATGGTGGCACATGATGGAAACACTTAAGCAAGCATAGTGCAGCAAATATGTTAAGTCTATAAGACCAAGCACTTTACTGGTGGCTATCCTCAGAGAGCTGGCTACTTAAACATTTCTCTCCTCACTTATGGGCGATGCTAAAAGCCTAAGGAAAAAAAGTGGCTTTGTACCTACACCAAAGTGCCCCCTGGGAAACGTAGTTTTGGTCTCTCCACCCTATTCCCACTCAGTGGTGCGTGCTGCTCACCTCCTGCTATTAGACACAGCATCAGTGCAGCGTGAAAACGCAGCTCCAACACTTTGAACGTGCTTCCTCCTCCTGTGCCGATTAAACTATAAACCTTAACATGCAAGCGAGGAGATCATTAGATTGCGAGGAGGGCTACGCCCAGATGTTGTTATCACAGATAGCGACTTAAACGGGGGTTTATGTGGTTAGACTAAGACCGTGCTGGAGCGTTCAGGGGGGTAAAGCTTATCTGCCGTGGTGTTTGTTAACCTAAATACGCACAGAAAATTGTTCACATATGTGAAGAAAAGCTGCTATACATCAAGTGTCTTTGTATTTAATGTATTTCCTGCTTCTCTTCACCTCTTCTTTAAGTCAACACTGTAATGTTGATGTATATGTGGCGCCAAAGTCGTGTCAGATGGTGACCACATGTCAACTTCAAATGTGCTCATCTGAACACATTTAAACAGATTTTATCATTTATAGTGTGGTTCAAAAACTAAATTAGCTGTTTACCCCTAACTATTAGCATTTCTGTTCCCCCTTTTTTAGCTAACCTTACACTTAGCAATTCATCATGTTTAGTGACCACTTTCTGCATTGTGTTTAGCAAACAAACTATTTAGACTGTATACTTTTAGCAAAGCTTTAAAAGTGTAATTCACACTTTAAGATATAATTTGAACTTCTAGCTCATGATTTCAGCTAGCTATTTTGATGTGTTAAGCTAACAGTTTCGACTGTTAAGCCATCCCTCTTATTTGAATACTTTTGACATTTTACCATAGGTTGTTTCCAGCAGCCAGACGTTCTTATAATATTTTAAAAGAAGCAATATTTCTCCAGTCTTTCTATATTTTCTTTGAGCTATGGTAGCTTTTTCACTAGTTTTCAGTCCATTCGTGTACCTGACTGCTTTTGTTAAGCCACTTCACATTGACCTATGAATCATTCATGCATTAAAAAGGCACATAATTTTTCTTCATTTCTTTAGTGGAATCTACAAAAAATGCTAAAGATAACACAGGTGGAAAGACAGAAAATAACATTTTTATACCAATAAGGTGATTCCCAAAGAGCTATTAACTGAAAATGGTTGGCATATTTCAGTATGGTGTTCAGTGTGCCCTTAAAAATTGTGAAGAAACTGGACAAGTGGAGAACAAAAGAAGTAGCAGCCTAAAAAAAAATCTCCACTGACGCCTGATCAGAAATGGTTTCGGTGGGAGGATGTATGTTTAGAAGCCATTCTTACGGAGGGGAAACGTGGAGAAAATGCTGATTTATCCTTTTCCGCTTATTCTTGTCAGGGTCGTGGGGGGCTGGAGCCTATCCCAGCTGTCTTAGGGCGAGAGGCAGGGTACACCCTGGATGGGTCACCAGTCTGTCCCAGGTCGAACACATAGAGACAGACAACCATTCGCACTCACATTCACACCTATGGACAATTTAGAGTTACCAATTAACCTAATCCAAATTACACAAGAACTGGAATGAAAATCAGTGGCAGTTTGAAAACTCGAAAAGTTTGCATTCAAATCAGTGTCAACATATACAGTGAATATCAAGAGAGAGATACAAAATTGAGCGTGTACAGCTATTTGTAAAACACAGGGGGCTTTGTCATGGTTTGCTCTGCACTCAGCCAGTGGTGTTAGAGATATTGTCTGGACACAGAAAAGAATAGAGCAAAATGCAGCCAACTTCCAAAGAAAGAGCTTTGAATGTCCTTCAAGAAGCCTGGAGAACTATTCCTGAAGAACTGTAAAGACTCGGTTTTTGCCTAATATACTATACTTCCATGTATATTAGCACGTTTCAATAAATCGCTGCACCTATTTCCCATTTTCTACCAAAATATAGAGAAATGAGGGGTGGCTTAAGACTTTTGCGTAGTACTATATTCTAAATGTTAGTATTTCAACCTCTAGCTAGCCACACTTTTAGCTAATCACGTTTCACTTAACAGAATTTACAAGTTTTTTTGATTATACTTTTAGCTAACTATTTCAGAATATTAGGCTAACAGTTTTAGCTGCTTAAGCAGAATTTTGGCAAGAAATTCTGCAACAGAGGTCATAATATTAGCTCACAATTTTAGCTATTAGCCACTTTTTAGTTTAGTGAGATATTTTTTAATGGTTACCCTGTGTTGTCCATTAATTTTAGTAAACTGTTAACTATGACATTACATTCGGGTTTTCTTTAGGTTGGGTAGTTGATCTGTCATACAACGAGTGGACTATGAGACTATGGATTCACGCCTCCTTAACCAAACAGCATATCTCACTTCTTGTCCATGCTTGGCACATGGAAAGCCTTGCATAAGCATTCTGGTTTATATGACTGCCTAATGGAGGCCCGATGTCTTCTTGGCTTTCAACCCAACACAATCCCATTAAGTTCTGGTGAGTGGGCACATACTATATCTCTGTGTGAGGCTCGTTGTTACTGCTGCTGGCTCAGCAACAAGTTTGGGAGGAGGGAGGCTGTTTTTCTAAAGACAGCTAATGGAGAGCAGGAGCCGATTGTGACGGACACCTTAACGAGATCAAGTAAACAACCGAGTAGATCTTGCTAGTACTTCTACTTTTGTCACAGACTGTGACTGACCACCGTTTCTAGCCTCACTGACCATTCAAGTTCACACAGCATTCACACCTAAGACCAATTTTAAGCAGCTATTTACAATCATGCATGTCATTAAGAGTGTGAGAGGAAGCCAGGTACAGCGAGGCACAGGGAGAACATGCAAACACTTAATTTTTGTGTAATAATGTCTCTGCACAAAACTCAACAACAATATTATGTTTTCAAGTCTACTTAAGGGTGTTTTACTTATCTGCGGCTTTGCACATACAGTAACAAGGCCCACTTCAAAGCCAGAGCAGTGTGAAATACAAGCATGAAATATTTATAGGTATACACTTGAGGACGGCGATGGCTGCTGCAGTGTGGGCAGCCGCTTTGGGTGCTGGGGCACTTTTTTATCCATCATTACTATTAAATTAATATAAAGGAGTCCCCCCGCCCCACCCCCACGCATTCGCCATCACTGTGCATCGTCAGCTGTGACGCTCTCGAGCTTCCACTCGGCCTGTGACGTCCACACCACAAGAGAAGCACCGAGTTCACTCCTGGGAGGCAGATGGAAAGCGCCGCAGCAATACTCTACTGGTGAAATTATAAAAGTCACAACACTCATGTTCAACAAGCAGAGAAGGGGGCGATATTAAGTGTAATGAAAGGATTTTTTTCTTTTCTCTTTATGATGATAATGAAGTGCATACACCCCCCCCCCCCCTTCCCCCCAATGATGATGCTCATGTAAGACCACTGCATGAGTCAGAGCTCCTATCTCACTTTGGTTTCCGTCTGCATGTCTTCTTCGCTGATTTAAAGTGGGGCACTGTTAGTGGGGATTTTTGTTGCCCTAACATAACCACACCTAACACTCCCCCATCTTCACTGAACATCCATGAAAAGTAGCATCAATCGCTCGTCTGTCAGCTGCTGGCATCAAAACAACAACAGCTATAAAACGTTTTTCTATTGAAGAAGTCATAATGATGCGCTTTTGTTGGGAATAAAACAAAGAAAAATACGTTTCACTCCAGTTGCACCCTGGAGTCACAGGCTCACACATTTACACAAGACTCTGAGCCAAAAAAAAAAGAAATTCCAATGTGTCACTACCGAAAAGGATAGACCACAGCCTTTCTCCCACTCTCTCTCACTCCCAGGCTGTGAGATGAGCTCAGGGGATGTGTTGAGTAATGGACTGAGCTGATCAAAGCCGTGCAGAGTTAGTCATGTGTGAGAGACGCAGAGAATATCAAACCCTGGGAGAGTTCAGCGGGTTGATGTGTGACAGGTGAGCTGCAGCTGGGCTCTTATGAAGAACATATGAGCGGGATGCAGCTTCTCACGAAGGACTGGAGGAGAGCGTGGGGGTGAGAGAGGAAGAGGAAGAGGAGAGAAGACATGGAGAGGATGGCAGTTTTGTGATGTTTCTCAGCCTCAGTTTAAAATGAAAAAAAAAACAACAACAACAAAACAAAACACTGATTTGTACGTGTGTGTGTGTGTGTGTGTGGGGGGGGGGGGGGTTCATTACATTTATAGAGGCCCTGGAGGGGCTCCATGGGGTACTCCAAGCATGTTTACTGTTAAATGTGACTGTTTTATTTATTTGAATCAAGGTGTAAATATTTATTATCATATCCTTAACATTCCTTCACCGACACAGACAACTTCCGGGGTCCTTATTGCCCCAATATGGCTATTTAAGGCCCCTAAGACGGGTTTTTTTGCTGCCTTTTGTCTGTGGCATCAGAGCATTTATTTAGAATTACAATGAATTACAGCAAACTGGAAAGCCTCTCACCTTTTCACCCTGATGATCTGATCTCTCATGGGTTTGATGTCCTGAAAACTTTGCTGGTTGACCAGGCTGTAGACCAGGATGAAGCCCTGGCCGTTTCTGATGTAAAGGTCTCTCATTGAGGCGAACTGCTCGGTGCCGGCCGTGTCGAGGATCTCCAGCACCGACGGAGAGGAATCCACCTCGATCTCCTTCCTGTAGAAATCTTCAATGGTCGGGTCGTACTTTTCTATAAATGTCCCGGTGACAAACTGGACCGTCAGCGCGGACTTCCCCACCCCGCCGCTGCCGAGCACCACCACCTTATACTCCCGCATAGCGCTCCCGCGGAGTTAAATCCGGCATGCAGAGAATAAAGTGATCAGCAGCGGATCAAAGAAACGCATGCCCGTGCACAGCAGCCCAGACTCACGCTACAGGCATGACACAGCCTCCGGTAAACGAGATGCTCTTGCAGTTATAGGCGGCCGAATGATGCTGGAGCATTTAGCCCTGAGATGCACAGCCACACTGCCTTCTACTGAAATATTCCCACGCTATCTTGAAGGGACACCATTCCGGAGGCATCCATAATGCAATAAGGCGTCGGTGCAGTTAAAATAAGATCGGCTATTATTAGAAACAACTAGACGGCGCATCTTTTTATGTGCCGACAAAATAAAAGGCTAACACTACATTTCCCCTGCACAGTGGGGTACAGTGGAGTTAAAGGCGAAGAGCACTCTTTGGCTTATAGAAGACAACAGTGCTGGGAATCCACGCCTCTGGTGTGCTTCATCCACTGGATGCTACTATTTCCTGGAAGATATGGAGGGAGATTAGTGCCACATGGCAACAGGGAGCAGAGCACAGATGTGATGGAAAAGAAATAAGAGAGGCTGCTGTGACATAATTGTTTTTGACCTCGTTTTAAACGGAAATATAAGCTAATCTGTAAGGAATGCTGTCAGCAGCCAATGAGAGGCACAAGACAAAGCCAGAGGCTTGGACTTGGTTTGCAGCACATAATTTCTCAAGACAGTGTCAACATATGATGCTTGACTCTGAGCTCTTCTGAGGGATGTTAACTGAAGCCTCAGGTGAACTAAATAATTTGTTAAAAAGGTGAACATGTCAAATTTCCACTCTGCAATTTCAGTTTATTTTTATTTCTATGGCACCAAATCACAACAACATTCGCCTCATGATGCTTTATATCATAAGGTAAAGGGAATAACAGAGAGAAAACCCAACAATCAGATGACCCCCTGTCAGCAGAGACTTGGCAACAGTGGGAAAGAAAAACTCCCTCTTAATAGGAATAAACCTCCAGCAGAACCACTGTATAAACACATAGTAAGTCTTTTAAAGGGTTTCCATTTAAACGGCATCTTAGAAGACCAGATCAACCAGAAGGGGACAGTGCTAAGCACAAATGTGAAGGTTCTGCATAATGCACTGTGATTGAGCACTTAAACAATTTTCCTACACATTTAATCCTTTAAAAGTTTCTGAACCATGCCAGAAAAATCAATTTTCTAAAGAAATGTAGATTCTGCTGAACCTTTTAACAAAAAAGTAATTAAAAATATTAATTTGCATTTATATAAGTTTTAATTTGTCTCATACTTGGTACATCTGGCATTTTTTATTTACATTTATTGCTTAAAATGTATCGTTATTAATTTAGGTTTTTATTGGAAAACTAAGAAATCTCAAAAACTCATGTATCAGATATAATACACTCAGAATTAATGGTTTAACCACTCATGGTTAAGTGTGCCCAGGGAAATATGAGTGGTGCAGGGCGTGGAGGCTCTTTTTTTGTCTTGTATTGCAGGAAAGCACTTTGGCCTGCCAGTCTCTGGAGCCATAGTAGCCCATGTCTGTATATTAGCTTGTGTTTTGGATTTGCTAAAAGAAAAAAACAACCTGCTGCTGGACTGTCAACCAAGCATCAGATATCAATGGGTGTAATAACTGTGTAAAGACGTGGTGCAAGACAGGAACAAATAATCTGGACAGAGGCTGAAATTCAAACAAATTTTGGGGGCATTTTTATGATGATTCTTTTTACTTTCTTTACAGTTAATCTTTGTCACCATGTTTCTGCAATAACCTGTGTTTTTTATTTATTATAGTTTGTGTTAGCTATACCCTCTGTGATTACTTTGTTCTAGTTGTAGTGTAAATATCAAGAGCACTAGAGAAGGGAGGCTGTGTTCGTGTCATTTGTTCAACGAGGACTGCAGCTCATCGTAATGAATTTAAGAAGGCTATTATCTAATTAGTGACACATGATAAGCAGCTGCTGAGAGGCCCGTCCACTGCTGTCATCAAACGGCAGTTAACTACACATTACCATTGTGGTACTAATAACCCCTCATAGCTGCTTTCCCCCTTCAGAAAAGCACTACTCCACTGCAGTAACGGGAAATGGCAGAAAATAAATAATGGAAAAAGCGCTTACTTGTCCTGCTCTTGGGTCCTCTCATTATGTTTTATCAACTCCGGCAAAAACTTCATGCTGCAACTCTCAGATGTTTTAATGCACGCAGCTTTATAATCTCTTTTCATGAGAGCTGATGTTTATTTGCTTTTAAGGCAGTGGGCTTTAGGGACCACCAGGGGCCCTCGAGAGGGCCTCTAATAAAAACTCTGGGTAAAGCAGGATGTTCGGCACTGCAGTAGACAGAGCTACAGTACTGTTACTACTTAGAGCAAACATCTCTGTGGGTTACTGAAGAGAGAGTGTGACACAAACGAGATCCAAAGCAAAAATCATTACTTTAATTTTCTTTATTTCTTTCTTTCAATAGATTTTACACTATCTTGCTGGAACCAAAGAAACATTTGACTATAGAAACATAAAGTAGCACAAAATATATGCAAAAAAAACCAAAACATTTAAAAATGTTTACACTGAAACTAGAAATCTGACGTGGGTCTTCTTGTCAATTGGTTTTCATGTCTTGACTTTGTTGGTGAGGTACACTGCAACAATGATGACACAGGCAGCCACACTTCTTAACCTTCAGTCTCTGGTATAGTGTCCTCTGCTGGCTAAAGCTGTGAATTGCATGTTCCATTGTAAGGCAATGGGACCCAAACGATTTCACTCACAGATTTGGGAGACAGGAAGTAAAGATCGGTGACTGTTTGCTCTGCTGCAGTCTCCTCTCACTTTTGGCCTTGTGACGCATACGTTAGAACCTTAAAAAAATGATTTCCGATATAAAGATTCATAGTTCAAATGAAACTCTGAAGGGATTTGAGAAGAGAAAGAGAGAGACCCACTTAGGTCTGTTTAATAAATTTCATAAGAGCTCTTTAAAACATAAAACCTTAAGTACGATGGACTCAAGATAAGGCAAAGTGTTTGGATAAGTTGAGTCTGCTCAGTCGGCCAACTGCTCAGAAAGTGCTGTTACCATCAGTCAATCATTGCCAACACAATAAAAAAAAAAAACATTTCAAGAGAAAGTCCATACACAGGGGGCACCAAATAAGGACATTTTGTGTACAGACATTTTTTTTTATTCACTAGAAACATTCAGTACGTTATAATTTAGTAAGAAAAGAAAAGATTGTTTTCTCTCATGCAACGTGTTGAATTGAAGTCATTTACTGGTAATATCTGCCATTTACTGATGAACAGATTTACCCTTGAAGGAAGTGAAAAACAGAACAGATCAATAAACAATATGAAAGTGCAATCCTAAAGACTAGTGATACATAAGCCTCGAATAAAATGTATCTGTGTGGAACCTAGAGGTCCTTTGTCAGGGGGAAAGTTGAACATCTTATTAATTTATAGATTATTTAGTTCTTATATTTATATATATATATTTTTTATATATATTTATATGTAATCTATGTAACATCGATGAATTTTATATCTCTAAGTGTTACAGTCACAGCACTATAGAGGCTGTTACTTACTAATGAAAATATTAGGTCACTGTCATAATCTCAGAGAAGAATAAGAAATGTTCATATCTTCTTTACAATCTACCTTGTACAGTGTTCTAGCAAAGAAAAAAAAACAGAAACAAAAACCAACTTAACAATGTCATTTACAAAAATACCCAACTTTAGTAATTGCAACATCTGGTTGCCACTGCAACAAGTTATGTTATGAAATACTATTATACTAGAGTGAAAAGTACATCTTTTTTGAAATTTTCTTTGCTTTTTTTGGTAAAATGTCATCTATACAATAAACATTTTTTTTCCCAACAACACAAGCAACTCTATAACTATGCTCATTACTGCAACACCGTGATCGTTTCTATGGATGAGAAGGCAAGAAAGGTCCAGTAGCTTTCCATCGAGGGGAGGGCTGAGGGCGGGTCGACGTTTAAACCCCTCCCACTCAAGACGTGCGCAACTTCTCATTCGCCGGCCCCCTACGGGTTAGACCTTGAAATGACCAACCGTGCAGAACGTAGCACAGCTCAATAAATTACATTCATTTCAAAATAGAATAGTTTACAACATTGTGTTTTCTTTTTCTGACTAAAATTTTGACCAAGAGTAACATAAGATAAATTACAACAAAATAGAAATTTTTTTTTTTAAACCACCTTCCACAAATATTACACACAGATCAGAACGTGTGTGAGGACATTCAAAGTGAATGAAACTCAAAAAAAAGCATGATTGTGGATTGTCGATGTTAATCAAGCACCATGAAATTACATCCGAATTTTGAAGAATGTCAAATAAAATTTAGTATAATGAGTTAAAACACACCGCTAGTCGTCAAAATACAAAAAAAGAAAAAGAAAAAAATGTTGGTGTAAAATGACCAAAGAACATTTTATGCTCTAAAAAAACAAAAACAAATGATTGTTCCAGAGGTGGAGGGATTTTTTTTAGAGAGGGGGGGAGGTTCAAACATACTTTGATAGTAGACACAACACAAACTCTTAAATAACTTTGAATACATTTCTAGAACCATGAATATAAACTCTCAAAATAAGAGACACTTTACATACATTACACAGTTTACAATACATGTTTGTCTCACTCACGTTCCTCATGTAAACTATTCAGAACCATGGTAAGAAACAATGGTACACTGTGAAAGTCACCAAACATTCTACAAAGCTATTTTTGATTTGTCGTTTCTTACGTTTCTTTTTCAGTAAAGTCACTTGTGATGTTAATGAGCGCTTAGCTGGAAATCTCCTCCAGGGACGCCAAAAAGTGTGATGTCTTTTCCCCAAAGAGTCCTTGTAGCTCTCGACAGCCCAGTGTGTTGTGTCTGTGACTTTTTAGTGATACACTCTGGATGCAAGTGTTGTTGATGAGTAATTTTTTTAGGCACTTCTACAGTTTTCTAAAATGGAACAGGATTATCGGTGATAGTAGGGTTGGACAGAACAACCGACGGTCACAGATAGCCCTCCAGTTGAAGTTCAAGTCATCTGTTTGCTTGACGAGTGTCGTCGAATGCACCGTTTTTTTTTTGTTTTTGTTTTTTTTAATTGTTTAGTCTTAGCACTTAAATCCTTCACCCTCCTCCAGGTAAAAAGCTCTCCTACCAGGCTTGGTGTCACCATCATGTGCCAGATCCCACTTTAAGTCCCAGTCTGCCGGCAGACCATCAGTCTCTAACACACACGCACACATGCACACGCACGCACACGCACGCACACACACGCACAAGGCTTGGCATGTCTGGAACAAACCCTCGCGCTTTGCTGAGCCCTTGGCACACACCCCAGCCTTCAGGCTTTTTCGGTAATGGCCACGACTATCTTCCGACTTCTCCTGTCACGACTGCATGCACAATCTATCAAAGATCTGAACCCAGCAACGCAACTAAAAAAAATGGCGAGTGGGTCCTATTTGCAGTGTGGGCAATGGCAAAAGAAAAAAAAAAGTGACCTCTTCCAAGCCTCAACTTTGGCAAGATGTTTCCAGAGATGAAAAGTTGGCAGAGGGAAGGGAGGGAGGAGCTTCATCATGGCATCTTAACAGCATCGGGTGGCAGATGAGGGTCGCGCAGGAACCCTCGCAGGGACAATCACACGAAGAGCTCATGAGCCTGGCTGCCCCGAGGACATTCAACTTTTGCAGAGAGAAAAGCAACGACCGCAAGACGAAAAACCCTCGTGAAAGCATCGCGTGCGTAGGTGTGTTGTGCATGGGGTCTCTGTGACTCTTCCTTGTCTTCAACATTAAACACTATACTTTCATATAGTGCAAATCAAACATCTGTGTTTTTCTTGACTAACCAAAGGGATGAATATTGTGCAGGTTGGTTTTTAGAATAAATATGCAAGAAGAGGAGATCCACGGTATTCTGAGAGAACAGTTGTTAAAATGACCTCTATAGCGTGTCTGCTATGTATGTACTATACATAAGAATATTTTTTGATTTTTCATTGTTAATAGTTTTTTTTTCTAGCAGTACATACAGTATATATCTTTTTATTTTTTCCTGTGTGTGTGTGTGTGTGTGTGTGTGTGTGTGTGTGTGTGTGTGTGTGTGTGTGTGTTACACCGGTACTGCAGTTCTTATGGTTAAATTGAAGTGTTACACTCTTAGCATGCAGGTTGCTGGACCTCTATGGGAGAGGTTAGGTAGTATTTACAGAGGGGATGTTTTGGGTTTCCTAGTGCAGCTTCTTGACACTCCGTTCCCTTCCTGACTCTTACTTCAGGATAATCTGCAAGACAGAGACAGAGAAAGCAACGACAAAGAAAAAAAGAGAGAGAGCGTTTCAGTTTACCTATAAGACAGAAATACAACTTTATCTGCACACACTATTGTGTTTAAAAGCTTTGGAAATTCTTTATAAATCAAAAGACTAGCACTACACCTAAAAAAAATGTGGCCATGTTTTTGGAAGAAAATCAACTTTGTTTATTTCTAAGATTACATAAAATTGATTAGAAATATTGTAAAACACAATCTTCCTCCTCTCACCCCCAACCTGTCAGACAGCTGACCTGCTCTGAGCCTGTTTCTGCCCGAGGTTTCTTCCTGTTAAAATTGAGTTTTTCTTTCCCACTGTCGCCAAGTGTTTGCTTGTAGGGGTTGTTTGATTGTTAGGGTTTTCTCCCTATTACTGTATAAATACACAGAGCCCCATATCCAGCTACAAGCAACCCTGTATTCAAGTGGAGCATGTTGCTATCTAATGCAAAATGTGCCGAGTAAAGAAGCAATAAATCTGAGCATCACCCTCTGTGGCTTTCTAGCATTCCTAACAACAAACCTAATAAGACACTTAAATCCCCGTCACCTAGTCAAACATTTTAAAGAAGCTAACAAAGAAAAAGTGGTTAAAGCTAAAGCTGTTCGGAGTTTCGAGCTAGCCACAAGCCAGCAGCCTCGGTATGAGCAAAGGATCAAAGCAGATAAGTGGAAAAATATGAAGATGAGTGAAAAACAGAAAAGTGTCGACGTCCTGTTACTTAGCAGCTTTTAACACACTGAAAAATGTAGTACCTGAACTTTATTTTCTTCGATAATTCTGCTGCACCTGCTTTTGTTTTTGTATAAGTATCGTACATCAGATAAATATGTGTGTAAAACTCATTTTCAGCGTTTTCTCCCTTCCAGGAGAAAAGCACTTCATTTTCGTTAGTTTCACACAGAGAAGGCTATTTAATTGTAAAGTCTAACAACTAATTTATTATGAAAATAATATTCTGCATTGAAGCGAAGTTGATTTTTGTTTGAATGTGTTGTCATTGACGTTGTTGGAATCCTTAAAAAATAGCAATTGGTGCATCTCTAATCATTTTATTTTGGTTCTAATAAATGACAGCTGTTCGAGCTGAAGATTTCATACAGCACCTGCTGCCTGCGGGCCCTTGCTGTTACCACAACAGATAGAAAAGGTCCTCAACTGGCATCTTCATTAAATGGTACTGGTAAATGGTACCTGCTACATCCAGATTATTCAGCTGTTACTGGCATATCTTTATTGAGCTTCAGAAAAAAAGCTCATTTTTTAAAGGAGATTTTGAGACTATAGACAAAACCTGCAAAGTCTCAGCTGTGCTTGCATGACACAGTAGTATTTTAATATGATAAACGTGGATGATGTAACATTATGGATCTTTGTTATCTCTGCAAAATTCAGACCTAATAGAAATATGATTCCATTACCCATAAATGCATTTTATATTGTGACATTTATGATCAATTTAATGTCAAATATAAATCTAGATCTGGATCAAATCTGCCTTTTGTCTGATTAAACAAAGTCCTTGTTAGTCTGACAGTTTCTAAAGCCTCCTTTACAATAATGCAATAACTATAACAATATATTTTTTTTAATTTTAAAAAACAGCCAGGTGTGGAGGTGTTGAAGTAGGAACAACTCAAACTTATCTCAGGGTGTTATTTGCACTGTTTCAAATCATTAGCTGAGCTGGTTAGCGTTAAATTAGTACAGCTGCTTTACAGCTCCTCATATGTGCTCAAGAGGAGGCTGTGACGAACTGTGAAACTTTTCCTTTTAGATTCAGTCCATGTGGCATATTGTGCATAATCATTTCTCTGAAGCAGACTGGCACCAAAGCAACAGGTAGGAGGTGTTTACCACAACAACAATGTGTGAGAAAGGTCAGATGAGCACAGATAAGTATTTGCCAGTGAATACTACATATCTGTCTTACTGATGAGCTGTGGCAACATCACCAGCTTGGTGTTTCATGCAGATAAGAACCAAGCTTCTAACTATTTGCAAATAGCATTTAACCCTCGTCTGGTAACCTCGGTTTGTATTCTCTCTTTAAGAGATTAAGCCTAAACCGCCACACAGCAAAGAGAAAGCGAGACAGTGTGAGACTGTCTATAAGGGGGGGCTGACAGGTAGGAGAGATGCTGGCTGCCATCATGTGGGCGCCACTGGCAGCAAGCCAACGCAGAACAAAGCCACATGACGCTTGTTAATAGACAATGGACGGCCAGCAAAGGACAGAAGCCGCTGGTCACACCACACATCACAGGAGGTCACCACAGTGGGAGAGAGCGTGTGATGTGCACAGGTCGAGAGAGAAGGCAGTGCAGTGTGGAAATTAGGGGAAAAAATTTGGGCTGCCAGATGGGTGGGATTTAACAGATAGGACGCTACAAACTAATGCCAAGAACTGTTTGCAGGTCCTGTTTGCCTTTGATTTGGTGCAGTGATACCAGCAGCGTGTTTCAGCCCAGAACGAGTCAGAGAGACAGCAGACGAAGATGACGTGCTGCAAAATCACAGCGGACATTTAAACTGCTGTACTTCCTTTTTTACGCGTTAATATCAGCTAATTATAAGAACTGCACGGTATCACAGTGACCTAGTTTGCAAATTTCATAAGATGAAATATTAATTAAGTGATAAGAATTAAAGCAGGTTCCCTCTACAGCAAGGTGAAGCATCCAACTCTTATGCTCCAGCTGAAGAGCTCCTCGACATAACAATGTGAAATTCTACTTGAGCATAATCTTCCCATCAGTCCAGCAGCCAAAGCGATCCCCTCTAGGCTGCAAGTCTGAGTCGACTGCAGCACAGCGACAGCAGAGGGTGCTGCAACTTCACAATCTCCAGTAATATGTAGCACTTCACAACTGGAGACCCCGGCAGCATTAGGACATGCTTAATATGTGCAAGGACATGCAACGATGTGCGTCGCATGAATAGTTCAGAAGGTCATGAATCGACCAGACTCCTGAGGTCTTAACGAGTGTCAGCATCCTGGCGTCACAGGGGTGTGTAATACCCTTTAGACACAGATTTCCTCGGCTGAACACGACGCCCAATTAATTATCGAGTTCGGCTCAAACTGTCTCGGCCCAGGATTTATGTTAAAGAACCAATATAATAATCAAAGCTAAAAAGCTGACGGCAGGCCGCTAGTATCGGGACAAATGCGCCACTGTTTAGGACAGAGTGACGTCGGCAGCCCCGTACCCTCAGAAAATGCCTGGGTGTGTATTCGGAAAAGCCATATGATTTTTATGACTGCACTGAATGCAGCACAGCTGGTGATTACAAGGGCTAACTGTGTCCGAGGCCCTGCTCATACCTGGCATTAGCTGGAGGGATCTTTATATGGGCTGGAGAGGAGGTGAGAGAAAGAGTCGGGTAGGGGGTGGAGTGTAAGTGGGGGGGGGGGACAGACGGAGACAGAGAGCAAAGGCTGACGTCAGTGTTTCTCCGGCTCCTTGTCCCACATGCATCTTTAAAGAGCAGCTCTGCTTCCTGCTGCTACTGCTGCTGCATGCCAATTACAGGAAGAGTCGGTGACTCACAGGAAGTGCACACGCTGCTGGCCTATGAGGGGCAATAAAGCGCACAAGTGGTGGGACCAGACCCGTGGTTAATGATGGAAAGGGGATCTTGGAGAAAGCATTTATGTTCCTTTTTTTAATTTGAAATGTGAGCAGTCATTTCTTACGGTGAGAGCTCTAATCTTGATGTTAGATATCACTTTTATAGGCATCATGAAAATGTTTAATTTCAAGGAAATGTAAGGGTTTTTTTTCACATTGAGATAGTAAGCAAAAGTACAAAAAAAGAAAAATATGGAGGAGCAGAGTCTGAAAAAGAGGTGGGGAAGGATTATATTGGTCCTTGGTATAGTAGTAGGCACTGCTATTATAATAAGTGAGATAATTTTACGCATTTATTTGCGTCTTTCGTCGTGTTGTCATGTTGAATGTTTTCCTAAATTCAATTAAGACACACATGCCGTGTGGTGGAAATATTTTTCATGTGCTCGCCCGTGTGTCCTCAGCGTACCTCTATACAGAACTACCAGTAAATGATTGCCAGCTGCATGAGGCATTGTGCTGAAATTTCCAGGTTTAAAATGGGGCACACATGCGTCACTCTGGCATTCAAAAAACTGGCCTTGCTTCCCTGGCTCTTGCTTGACACGTGGCAACAGGAGAGCCGCCGATCAGGGGCCATTTTTAGACAGCTTCTGTGATCTTCTTTTTTTTTTTCCTGCGTCTCTCACCCTGACAAGTGTAGCCTAGAACTGTTGCCTCACATGATTTATTCTCCCTTTTATCCTGCAACCAGGAAAAGGTAAAAAGGTGAAGCCGAGAGGAGTGGAAAACAGGAATAGATCCAACATAGCTGCTGTTACGAACCGGCTGTTAGGTGCTGCGGAAATCGTCTGTGTGTATTTGCTTGAACGTGTGTGTTTGCAGAGAACACAAGCAGTACAGATGAGGCCCCTACTGCAGATGGAGAGGCTTATTTGACGACAACAACAAGAAAAGTGGAAAATAAAACTAATTTAAAAAAACAAACAAAAAACAAAAAACAAACAGAACATGCAAAAAAAAAACAAAAATCAGGAAGTAGTGCAACACAACACAACTACTACTTGCAAATGTGGGAGCTCTGAAGAAGTGCTTATCGGGTTTGCCTAATGCGGGCTGTGATTTATAAGAGGTACACTGCTTTTTGCTTTAAATTGTCTAGAAAACACCCACTCACAGGCTTTCATGCCAGTGTGAGCGTGCTCTGTGCAGGTGCACCGATGGACAGATGGGGATGGGCTAGGTGTGGGTTAAGGTTATCGCAGCCCAGTACTTATTCAGAGCTCCGGGGACTGATGAAAGAAAGCTTTAAAAGGAGCAAACCTGATTGGCTGGTGCTGTTGCTGCGTAGGGGACACTTGTGGCAGGAGTTGTTGCTGCAGAGACAGTAGCAGGCGTAGCACTGTACATCATTGGGACTTTGTTTTGAGGGTGGGAAAGGGAAGAGGGGAGGAAGAGGAGGAATGGGGGTAAGAGGGAAGGAGGTGGTAGCAATGGACAGGTAGGTGGAGCATTATGGTAGTTGTGGTAACAGTTGTGGTGCGTGCGTGCGTGCATGGGTGCGTGCGTGCATGTTGACGGGGTTGTTGTTTATTTTTTGTTGTTGGTGTTGATGGTGGCGGATGTTACAGAGAGCCAGCAAGCCATCGTTAGGGTTACACCGGCAGATGGCATGCAACCATTCACAATGCAAAGCAAAGGAGGTCAGGAAGAAAGAAAGAAAGGAAAAGAGAGCATGGGAGAAAAAAAAACAAGAGGAGAGAAGCTGATTACAATCACAAGTAAGGAAATTTATGTGGAAAATCAGTTTGCTGTTTTTCCCAGAGAAATTAAAGGGCACAAGACACCAATTAGGATGAATCGATGGCATGGGGATGGGAACTTTTCAATTCGTGTGGGCTGACGAGTCAAACAGCAGAGATGTGGCTGTTAGGGCTTATTTCTAGTCATTAGTTTACCTTGTTGCTAATGTTGGACCTGCTGATGTTATCAGCTGAATTTCTGGTAATTCCCATCCCCTGTTGTGCGGCGACAAATGCTCCGGTTTGTGTGTAATTTCTCTGGGAAACTGATTTAAATTTCCTGATCAACACAGCACAGCAAACAGACAAAACTATCCTACAGCTTAAGAACAGATCAGTCTGCGGCGTCCACGCTAACACTTTAAACATTAGCAAGAGAGTGAGTCAGCGGCGAGACGAGCGCTGAAAAGTCACATCTCTTCCAGGTGAAACAAAACGGGCAGCTTGATAATAACTCACAAGTGTTCGAATCATGTCCTTTTGTCTCACCTGCAAGGGGGGCTGCAGATAGTGCCCACTCATACCCCCACCCCCACCCCTCCATCCCCCAAAACTCCCACCTAAGTCAGACAGTGTGTGTGTGAGAGAGCAAATAGAAGGTCAGAACCTACCAAGACTGCTAGCGGGAGTCATGCACAAGACTGACCCTGTTGTGTTCATGCAGAGAAAGATAAAGAGAGAAAGGGGGGAAACAGAGAGGGAGAGAGAGAGAGAGAGGGAGAGAGAGAGGAGGAAATAAATGGGTTAATCGAGAGGAAGGAGAACAACAAGGTTAGACAAGACACACAGAAAAAAAAAACCCAAAAGGCTTGAGGACTTCACTCAGCTCAGTTGCTATTGTTACTGGAGCAATGTCGGCTGATTATGAAAGCAAGCAGAGATGTATTAAGTTGTTGAGTTATTTATTAGTTAGAATACTGTTTATATGCAGCTGCAGCAAAGTTTAACATAAAGCAAACTTAGGTACGGAAAAATCTGGACAAGTTTAGCAAAGTGCAATGCAGCGCTAATGTAAGTCTGTCTGTCCAGTTTTCCATTTTTCAGGGAGTTTTTCCCGAGGTCAGAGGATATTCATTTTTGGTGACATATTGTATTAATGCGTCATTTCAGGCTGCACAATATTTAAAAAAGACTTGAGCCTGCTCGTATTGTATGTTAGGCTTCTTACAACAACATGCTGTTCTGCATGTTTCTTGTTTTGGAATTTCTGAATAGCTGCACATGATTAAATGATCATATCAAAAAAATAAACAGACAAAGAAATCGCACTTTTTGGTCAAAAAAAAAAGAGGCAAGAATAAAACTGAAGAGGTGTGCCAGACAGCAGCATCATGCAGTATCAGTACAATGATGTGCACAGGCTTCTATCCAGATCAGATGGAGATACGTGGGGTTTTTACTGTACTCAGGTAAGCCTCCATCACATACATATTACAGGCAAACAACTCCTGAGACTTTTCTTTTTATCTTAACTTTGAAGAAACCCCACCTATCTGAAATGTAAAAGGTTATTAAAAAAATGCAACTGTGAGCCAGGCTACGCCCCACACACAGATACACACAGAGGAAGGGATGATGAAGCACCATTAGGAATCCCGTACCAAGGGAAACAAAAAGAGCAGGCAGGTAGTGAGAAGAGCGAGGGATAGGAGTTTTATCCTCATGAGTCACGAGTGTGGCTACAGGCTACCATATTAGCTGCAGTTAACTCATTTAGCAAGTGACTCAAGGGCCCTTCAGGTACTGCTATTTTCTGTGCGAAAAGCAGACAGAGTGTTCATTTGCGGGTAAAAATCACTGAATAAATTTGGTAAAACTGGAATAAAATTATCGCCAAAATAACAATAATCACCATATTTTGTATATTTTAGTATTGCACTTGTGCTGAAACAGTTGGGCTTGTTTTGCTCCTTTGTATGCTTGGGGATTAGACTGGCAGGTGTATCATATTGAGGTGGTAATATATGATAGCTTTCATTGCTCTGATCAAAGCGCGCACTGCCCTTCCACCTGGCAGCAATTATGTATTTATATTTGCAGGCACTAGATCAAAGTTTTAGGGATGGCGCAGTGAATATTGAAAACACACCCTCACAGCGAAGGCCTTTATTAGCATCACTCAAATAAATCCATGCCAAAAGATGAAAATTAGGCTAAACAGATGTAAACGGTCATTTGAGAATCCCCTCTTTTATGCGTGTGAAGCTCCAAAACAACAACACGTTTGGAGGATAGCTGTGCGTCTGTGTGTGCGTGCGTGCTCCGCATACCTATGAGTGCTTTGCTTCTATCTGCATCTGCGTGCTGCGTGTGTGTCTTACCTGTGGGAAAGAAAGCGGGCTGCTGGAGCTGTGCGTTGGCCAGCGCCTGCTGGTAGTGCAAAACACTGGGGTTGAACAGGGAGCTCGCTCCGTTGCTCTTCTCAAGTGCTGGTCTCTTTGGTAGGGGCTGGAGGACGCCGTGGGGGAACGCCTAGCCACCGACAACACACACACACACACAACAGGAGCACAGCAGATTTGAACTGTATACTCACACAAGTCGACACTAACATTTCCTAAATCTGGTATTTGTCTATGCACAGCACAAGAAGGCAAAAATGGAAACTTGCTGTAACTATCACAAGGACAATGAGAAACTACACCGTAGCAGGGCAATCGTCAACAACACATTAAAGAAAGTGCGATAGCTGGAGTTATTTTAACATTACATTGTAGTTGTTCAGTTAACAAATGTACAGTACAATCTAGACTTGCCACTGGTGATCATAAATGATACGTATTTATATCATTAAAGTCTTTTACAGGGTTTCACAAAAAACAAAAGAGCCAAATTAAATTTTGTGAGTGGCTACAGTACAATTAAAGAAGCTACATGCAAAGCAAAAGGTGAAAGGTCAAAGTACCAGGTCTACAGTTGCCTCGAGGGGTCGCTTCATTGCTTTGGCAGTCGACTGAGTCTTTAATTAGCAGGCAGCGAGCACATGATGGCAGTGGGCCAATGGGATTCAAGCGTATTAACATACAGGTAACAGCAAGCAGAGGTGCGTCATGGGGGACAGCATTGCATTGTGGATAGGTGAGAAGGAAAAAAACAAAAACAAAAATAATCTGAATGCAAGTATACCACATACAAAACAATAGGCATGCACATAAACAAAAATTTGTTTTGTTTCGTTTACTTTAAAGAAACATTGCTACTTTTTGAATTAGTACAAAAGCCAAAAAAAAGCATCTACAATTAAACTTTGGTTAAAAAAATAAGCAAGATTCTACAATGTACTCCAAAGCTACCGGGAAAGCATTTAGTAACTAACTACTTCTGAACAGCAAGAACAGAAAAGTAGTACGCTAAACACGACTGGCTCAGACTAGGAATATTGATCTGACACTTGATGTGAGATCTGCGCTGAAGTTCTCAGCAGTGTTCAAAGTAAGACACTACAGACCTACGCACACAACCATTAAGGCGCTCCTGGAGAAAGCTAACCTATTTGATGACGTGAGGTGGTTCGAGGCTGACAAACGTTAAAATGTACACAACAGACTCGGATGTGAGTGAGGTAAAAAAAGACACAGCCCTCACAACCAGCAGCAAGAACTGGATACCTTTGTGAAGGCAAATTTAAAAAAACAAAACAAAACAAAAAACTACAAATTAGTACAGTTACTAGCAAAGGCTAACAAAAATAGTTTAACAACCACATCCTTCTCTGTAGCGTCAATTCAACTACAGACACATCCTCAAACTAAATCTGCGTTGTGAGGGTGTGTGGCGTTGTTAGGTGTGATCAATGAACTCGGGAAGGTGAGGCAACGTTACAGTTTAATAACATAATGTGGAGCTCTGTTTATTAAAATTCCTCTAATCTAACAAAGTAAAAATAAGTCATTTTATATCAATTGTTTTTGTGCTAACTTCTTAAAAAACATCCTGATATTTGATGTCACTGCTGAGAGGGGGAAAAAAAGAAAAAAGATGACACGGGTGTGATGAACACAGCACTTAAGGGTCCATGCACAAGCCTATGCTTCATGTATGTGGGTTTTTTAATAGTATGTATGTATGTCCAATTAAACAGCAACAATGCATTGCTGATGCACCACAGAGTTAAACATTGCGGTTAGTTAAAATGAAAGATGCTCTATTAAAGTGACATGAAAAGCAAAGATGACTGCATTCGCCTTTGTAATGAGGAAGAAGATCACAGCATGGCAAGCAACACGTAATGTGGCACAGTAAAACAACATAATCTCAGTGAGAGGACCTTTTTACTGTAACTGCATCAGTTAATGTGTAACCTTATCTACTGTGCGCTTTATCCTATTTGCTTTAGATTTTAAAAAGTGAATTATGGATAATGGTATTACCTATTCACAGCAGTGCAGCAAAACAGGTTTTATGGGTCTCTGCTTCAATAAAAGGACTAAAAGAAAATTGGATTAAAGGTGCTGACTAAACAACTCGTTGTCCTAAGGTTAGCCCTCCTCACCTCTAGTGCAGAATCTGACTGCACAATTTGGGAATTGGGTCATAAAGTTGATAAACTGGGGAGGAAGACGGGAGGAGTATGAGCAAAGGATTGTGAAGAGGATGCACCGGCAATATAAACTCGTGGTACCTTTAAGAAAACAGCGCAGTCAGGTCAACATCAGGTTACAGCGCCTTCGGGTCTCAAGGCCTTTTTTCTTATTTATGGATGCTTCAATTTGCTGTTGCTTGAATGCAGCTGCTAATATGTGCACACGCTAGCCTGCCTTATCATCCACGCTGTGGATCAGTCATGAAGGAAGAAGAAGGAGAGCAAGCAGCAATGGAGCCAGCCAATGAGAGGTGTGTGCGACGCACAAAGCATGCCCATGCCATGGAGGAAAAAAAGTCAGTGAGCACACTGGCGCAGTGCAAGGTGTGCGAGTGCAGTTAGCCACAGGATCATTCAAAAGAAGCCGCTCAGAGGCCGGGGAAAGGCGGGGCACAGCCAAGACATAATGCCAAACTCTTCTCACTGTCTCTCTGGCTGACTTGAATTCTGTCTGCTCCTCACATTGTTGGGGAAGTTTTATTTATTTATTTATTTATATTTGGTCAAAATAAAGGCAGAGGTAGGATGCTGCATCCTCATCCGTCCCAAATTCAATTTGTATTGATCTGCAGAGAACCGCACTTATCATTGAGAGCAGTGGGGTTGGATGAGGGGGTGAGCCAGGATATTGTCTTTGTACGAAACAAGGGCATTGGAAAATAAAAGAGGACTGCAGAGAGATAATAACAGATTGTTCTTGCGGAGTTACACTGATTTGTTTAGGTCTCGCTAAAGCCTTTTTATTCTATACAAAGGCCACTCTTTGGGATGACTATTGTTGGTGAATTGTGCACTGGAGTCCACTAGAAAAAACCCGGCAGAGGTGGGTAGGTTTTGTGCAGTAATAAAGCAGTGCTCCACATTTTATGTTACTGTAGGTGACACGGTCAGCAACATGTGCTTAGGTTTCGTGTACGTCAAGATGATTTGGATTAATGTTTTGCCTTCAGAGGGCCTATGTGTTATGTAGTCTAACTAGTACAAACTTTACTCAGAAGGGTCTCTTGATCTGAAACATTATGTGATTTGTATAAAGACAGGTAGCACCAGGCACAGCAGTTTTATTACCACCTCCCCTCTGCTATAATAAATTTGATTTCACTGCGATATACTGTATATATTATGTTGTGCTTCTTATGTCTATCCATAAAACTTCCAATCATCATTTATTTGATGCACAAATAATAGAAAAAAGTATAAAAGTTTTCCACAGCCTCAACTCTTAGAAAGTTCCAGGTATGCTGTATATAAGAGCTATAAAACAGCCCATCTAAATGTTACAAGCTCTTCCACTATAAACACTAAACAAGCAGAAACCTTGTGAAACTAGTATGTTTGTGTCTTTCCTGCTCTACTGCTGTGAAGCCACGAGACACAGAAGGTGGGCTGTACTCTCACCATGGCTGCAGCTGTGGCAGCAGCTTGCGCAGCCACAGCTGTCTGGTTGGCCTGGTGTTGGGCGGCCTTAATCTTGGCCTGCAGGTGGGCGGGGGGGTGGAAGTACTTGCACTTCTCGCGAGAGCAGCGACTCTTGATGTAGTCCATGCACACGGTGACCGTGTTGTCGCTGGTGTCGATCATGGGGCTGTCGCTCGGGTGGGCGAAACGGCAGTCTGTCTCGCCGCGAGCGCAGTTGCCCCGCTGGAACTCGCGGCAAACCTGGAAGCGGGACAGTCACACGCACACAAGGACACACACGCACACAGACAGACACGCATGGACACGTGCACACAGAGGAAACAAACACACGTAGAAGACAAAACAGTGAATGCTTTAGCTTTCGGTACATGTCAGGAAACAAAACAAGGCTGCTCTCATTGCTTTAGCTAGCAGCGGCTCCTTATATTTCTTGTCATCTTAAAGCAAGATGACTCAAGCAGACATCAAAATCTTGATAAGATTATTAGATTTATCTTTAAGGATTTGAAATTTTGTCATCTGACTGTTTTAACTATGACAAGCCTGAAACATCAGGGATTTTCCAGTCGAGAAAAGCTTCTGACACACCCAAAAGATGTCAAAGCCATTAATGCTGGGCATCATTTACTCAAATATTACCTACATTTCTGTTGATCAGATGATCAAAAACAACAGAATGCATGCATTTCTGTTCAATAAGAGATTGCTCTTTTGCTCTTTTTACATTGCTCTCACTGATAATGCTTACAAGCATAATCATCCTCCAAGTTTAATACTGCATAATAGAGCAAAAAGACTTTTTTTCACACAACGCCTATATGATAACAACAATAACAATTACCAACACATAATGAATTATGGCTGCAGTGATTCATGTGAGTGTAAGGAGTGTGAGAAGCAGCACAGCGGGTTAATAAATAATATATTACATATATGGGAGAATATTAAAAGCACACTGTGAGATACTGTATAAACATTTGCCATATAGATTTATTCATAGTGATGCGCTTCTCTCCAAAAAGAAGATAACTGCAATAACAATCTTCTCTCAGCGTCCCCCAAAATAAAACGTATATGTGATACACATAATATTAAAAAAGGGAAAAATGAAAAAACAGAATTTTGTGTTATTTGTTGTTGTTTTTTTTAAATAAGGCTATTAATTAGTTTTGGACACAGTGTGAAAAGGGCTCAACAAAACGTAACAAAACCTAAGTGTGTGTGTTCAACTGTTCAGAGGCTTGGGCGTAATCACAGGAGGGATCTGCTTTTGACTTCCACTCTAGGACTGAGACACACACACATATACAGGCACACACACACATATACACACACACGTGTGCACGATGGCTTTGTGGGGGAGTATGTAAGTGTCTCAGAGGGATACTGTTTCATTAGAGGCTGCTTCATTCAGTTGCTAAGTGATAGCACTCTGCAGAAAAACACATACAGGCACACACCTACACATCACCTCTAGGTCTTAGGGAGATTATTGTTTATCTTTATAAATATAGCGGGGTAAAAAAACAAAAAAACAAAAAAAACTCCACTGCCTCACAATCACAGAGCTATTCTCATTCAGCGTCGTTTGCCAGGGGGGCAGATGGAGATGGCTGAAGTTGCTGAAAGCGTCCCAGCCGAACTGCGTCTGTCTAGCAAGTAGCAGTTTATCTTGAAAAAATTCCAATTACAAAATCTTCAATAACACCATCTTATTTATTACTTCTACAAGGCATAACAAAATCATACCCCTTAAGTTGTGTTCAAGGACACAGCTGATATAAAGATCTATGAGGAGAGGAGCCTAATACTGATGTTTCCATGAAAAATGATCCCCCCCTGAAAGACAAAGCCTGGATACGTGCTGGTTATAAAACAGCTACCGCAGTTACAAATCTCACAGCCTCTTTTTTTTTATTTTTTATAAAAGAAACATGATTTGAGATTTAATTGTTTTGCTCCCACTTAACCTTTTCAGAGCCTGAATTGTTTATTTGGACTCATTCCAAGGCAACTTCAAAGTGTATTTATTCACGTCATTTATAACTTGCTTATAAAACAGAATGCTAAAAACTTGCTTACCCTTTCAGGTCATTATCTAAGGTAAATTATACTACAAGTAGCGCATTTAAAAAAGCTAATTCAAAGTGGAGAGTTTGTATATGGCTGTATTTTCATCGCTGCAAACTCTTGTGGAAATTAAAGGAAGTAGTTTGCATTTTTTACCAGTATAAAGAAAATCTTTGGAGAGAGCAGACATGTTTTTGGAAGTACTGCATCACAGAGGGTCCTGTAAAAGCTCCTGAACTATAAAGGATACTCATTTATAATCACAGTAAGATGCTACACTAATTACACTTCACAGCCTCAAAGAGTACATTCACTATGATTAAGTGCCATGCAGGAGAATTCTGATTGGGTGGGTCACCTCCAGCTTGTCAGTACGCAGAAGTTTCTGGTTGGAGGAAGAGCCAGCGGTCACGGAGACGGGCGGGCTGCCGGGGACGATAACCGGAGTGCTGGGCAGGATGTCTGTTGGCACCAGACCCATGCTGTGGGACATGGGAGTCAGGTAGGGTGTGTAGCTTAAACCTGCGCTGGACCCCAGCCCCTGGCTGACTGGAAACGTCTGCTGCAGATGGAGAGAAACGACATGTTTATGACTGCTCTTTCAGTAGCTATTTTTCACATCCTTAATTAAAATGGTAAGGATAGATAAAAAAAATGCTGAACTGAAAGATGATGGATGTAGGCAGGGACAGTGGGAAGTGGAGGGTGAAAGGCAGTAAGAGGGTATGGAGATGAGAAAGAAAGAGAGAAGTAAGGGGGAAAGAGACACCAAAGGCAAATGAACAGAGGGTGCAGCTGGGGAGAGAATGTGGCAGGTAGAGAGAGAGAGAGTGGGAAAGGGATCGGCTTGAGAAAAAAAAAGAGAGAGAGGAGTGTGAGAGTAGAAACAAGAGGAGGTTCAGTTTTTTTTTGTTTTTTTTTAACCGTTATGTATCCCAGGAAGATTTTGCTGAGCATGCACGTTCTTTTTTTGTTACACCTAGCACTAAACTGATGCAGTTAAACAAAGTCACACCTGGCAGCTACCCAGTGCAACCACAGTATAGGGCTGGCTGCTGAGCAACTCCCTGAGGACAGCTGGGGACTTTTTGTACGTTGCACAAGGGCATTACAAAAGCGAAGAAAACATTTCTGATCTTCCAAGCCTGAGACGTAATCTAAAAACAGTCAAATCTGAGAGTTTAGATAACAATAAAGTACCTTACCAAAGACTGGATAAAGTCAGTGAATCGCATTGCTTGACGCCAAACTTTTTAATGCTAATCACGACAATGGAATTCACTGCTATTTTCTCAGAGAGACAATCAATTCCCACAGTAGCGAGTTCACACTAACCACAGGTTGCATGGTGGTGCCGGGGATCATAAACTGCATTTGTTGAGCCAACATGGCGGCAGCTGTCTTCTGCTGGATCAGGTTATTTCGCCCGTTGATCTCCAGCTGGGTCTTCAGGTGAGCAGGTGGGTGGAGGTATTTGCAGTTCTCTCGTGTGCAGCGACCCTGAGCACAAGTAAACAAATGTGATGGGGGAGAGGAAGGCGAGAGGGCGAGGGAGACAAAACAAGTCGTTAATGGTCCGAAAACTTCAACTCTCTCATCAACAGCATGAACAGAAAAGCAGCCAGTTTTTTGTTGATAAAGCTGAGTGTGACTAGGCTGTGGGCCTGCCTGAGGATGTGGCAGATACGTGGGCACTGACTCCAAAACATCAGGTGCTTGAAGGCAGCATACATATTCATACAGAGTGTGAAACAGAAATTCATGGGGATGGTTTGTGCTTTTGAGCAGAAACAACGCTATGGAAGATGATTACCATTTGATCTACTAGGTTTTTAACTGGAAGGTTAAAAGGTCATGCTTGCAACATGGACACACTGTCTACCTAGTATTTGTTGCAGATTGGGGGGGGGGGGGGGGGGGTAGGCTTGCAGAGGCCATGGTGGATAAAGGCAATTACACTGTCAACCCAGAGGCTAACAGCAAACACATTAATCCAATATGGATCCAGGCTGCTGTGCTTACTGCAACGAGAGTGGGTGGAAGAGAGAGGGGAGAGGAGAGGTCAGGGGGGAGCGACAAAGTGAATGGTAGCATGAAAAAGGACTCTGGAGCTATGTGGAAGATGGTACATAAAGGCGAGGAGAGAAGAAGAAAAGATGTGGGCAGAACAGACTGTTCGGAATTAGCAGAGAGGACAAAGGTCAAGGAGAAAACAGGAGAGATGACACATCTGGCATGACACGGCAAGTCTTGGTGAATGTGATCGAGAGAAGAGTTAACTGAGCTAAGCTTAGCGCAGTCTCGCACAAACGGCTCTGCTGCTTTGTCCGAATGCCCCTTTAACTCCATGACACAGATGAGCGTCACCACAGTGGCCTGATTAGCATTATCATACTCATCACTCCTCTATATGAAAGTATGACAGGTCTGCCTAGCTTCCACGCAATGATCGGTTATGACTGAGTTTAATTACACAAGCGCTGCTCTCAAACACTACATCCATACCCAGACAGACAAAATGACAACAAACCACCAGGCAAAGCTACACACAGGATGTGTCTCATGTACTGTGGCGGTCTGGCGTGTGCAATGATGTGTATTATATTTGACAGGGTAGGGGGACTCCAGCTGAGTAGTGCAGTGAATTGTGAAAATGCCAATGACAGACAAAAAAAGGAAACAGCCAGCTTCAAGTTGAGTGGGGAATGTATAAATATTATATCAGTCTCCTGATATTATTATCATTCTAATGATAGTTGTGATTATTAGTACATGATCTATATATATTATATATGCGTGACTGAAACCCATGTGCAAATTGTCGCTGCTAAGCAACTTAGGAGGCCTATTATCTGTCTTATGTATACTGTTACAGTAGTAGAGTTGATGTCTGTGTATGTACAAGCAATTGATATAAAGTAGTAACTCAGTTTCAGACTTAAGTTTAATAAAGTTTTTCTACTCTTGGATCTGTTTGATATCAAACTGAGTGGAGAACCTTTATAATGGTCATCTCAGGGAGACTATAACTGTGAGCATCGAAGGGGTTCACCCACCTGCTGCTTCAAATTTTACAAGGAGGATGCCAGTCAGAAGAAAAGTGAGGGGGAAAGGAGCTAAAATACTTTGTTTCAGACCTGTTTTTTGTGTTGGAATATCTGAGGTTTAAATCACCAAATGTATCTGTATCGGTTTTAAAAATCCTATATGCATGGCAAAATATACATGAATGATTATTAACTATGATTCATGCAAAGCTGCTAAATAAATAGTCTCTTCAAGTCTCATCAAAGCAAAAACCAATATAACTATCCTGCTATTCTGTTCTTCGTGGCAGATATTAAAAGGCACTCCCAAACACACTGTTAGTGTTGTTCCAATTACAACTGATTGGAAGCGCAAGAGAGCAAAGCCACAAAGGATATGAAGTCTGTAAACACTATAGGCTCCTTTGCAATCACTTTTTCACATGAGTAATAAGATACATACAAACAAAGTTGATCCCAGGTTCAAGACTTTCAGAGACCTGGGTGCAGAACTATGAGTCAAAAGAGACTGACCTCTAAAACCTGGTGTCAGAGCTGCAGTGAGCCGGCTCTGGTGTCAGAGCTGGCTCACTGCAGCCACTACCTCCCTCCTCCTTCATGGCTCACACGCACAAAATCACACCTGCCCACACATACGCATACTAAATCTCTCAATCGCAACAAGCATCACCCACACACACACATACACACACCGGCTTAGGGATGCAGGCTAATGGATATACACACTGTTGTACTCAGCTCCATTCAGGCCTGTCCAGATCAGAGGAATAATGTTAGTGCTGGACCAAAAACCTCAGAGGTGTCCAAACTAATTGAAGCCTTATGCACCGCCACCACAGTCAAAAGTGACAAAAGGTGTGTGTCGGTGCTCTATGTGTGTTTTGTGTCTCTGTGTCCACAAGAGAGGATGCGTAGGCAGGTGTAACTGTGCATGTGTGTGTCTGTGCGTGCAGGAGAAAATGTGTGGGCGGGTATAACTCTGTGTGTGTGAGAAAGGGAGCTGGTGCTGAAGCTGAGCTCTGGACAGCATCCCAAACCGAGTCTGCGGGGAAGCGCAGCATCAATATCGCGCCCCGCAGAGATCACAGACACAGACGGACACAAATAAAGAGACACGCAAAAAAACACACACACCACAGACCCTCACCGCACACTATGTTGCTCAGTTCACTCCAGACTGCACTCTGGAGCCATTACCTCACTTTCTGCTCCATATTCGGTTCATCTACAGCCAGTGAATGACATATGCTTTCTGCAAATGCTCGTCATTAGTCTTCACTTAAAGCGATGAGGTAAATGGTGGCGAAGCTCCTTGTTTTGTGATTCTTACTAAATGCAGGCCTTGTGTCATGTCTGAGTGTGGGCAGGCAGGAAGAGAGGACCCAAAATGCAGGACTCACTGAGGCGGAAGTAATTCAAAACACACAGCTTTATTGCTGGTAAGAAGCAGAACAGAAAAACACTAACTAAACTGGAAGAACGGAATGAGTAGGCAGGAAGGCTGGCTGGCAAACGGAGCACACGGAGGAAGCGAGGGTAAACAGACGTTAACGATGCGACACCGAGTAGGGGAAGACACAGACACTAAATACAAGAGGTGAACGGAGCAAAGAGGAAACAGCTGGGAGACACGGCTGACGTTGATTACACTGACGAGACAGGGAGAGCACAAAGCTGAACGCACTGACAAAGGGCACAGACCTACAAAATAAAACAGGAAGCACACGCCAGACAGAGACAGACTCGTAAACAGGCATAATGACGTCATGGACAAACAGAGGGACATACGGGCAGAGAAGACTAAGCACAGGCAACCTAAACCAAACATAAGGGCAAGATAACAAAACCTAAACCAGAAATAATCATCATCAACATCATCATCAGATAACTAAAGAATCAGAATATAATTGTAATCAAAACAGTATCACCAGAGAATAACTAATCCATAATGCAAAATAAACCAAAACATAAGAAACTCAAAATACTGGGTCGACCCGACCCAGGACCGTGACACCTTGGAATTGTAGAACTTTCTCCTTTTATCTCGTCAAACTTTATTTAAGAGCATTTTCTTACTGATCTATTCACGATCTTTCACAGCATTGTGCTTGGTCTTTGCATAAATTTGTTTTCATTTATCCCAGTTTTCATCTAGTCTGTAGGTGGAAGAAGAAGCAATAAAAATAAGTAGTTTCAGGGCTGCCATGGCAATAGAAGACCCAGTACTATTAAACACAGTGAAAGGATTCAGTGCTCGAATTTATTATATAAACATCCCTTATTTGCAGGAGATTGCGGGATATAGTTCGTGTACGTAAGCTATATCGATCTCCGCCTATATTTACAGTGGTGTTTAAAGCAGAATAATCAATGTTCAGTAATTTCCCCAGCAAGAAATTTTTATTTGTTAGCAGGATTACTCAAAGATTTATTGACAGATCTGCATGATATTTGTTTTTATCAGCGGTGGAGATCTTAAAAGCACCTTGTATAATTGATCCAGATCTGGATCTATTCATTTTTGGAATTATTACCAAAAATAATTGATAAAAGACATTTGGTGCCACAGTTTTTAAAACAAATTATCCTGATATTCGCAGGAAAATATCACAAACTAATCTGCAGATATTTTTCTGGACCCAGAGTTGCAGTTTATGCATATCAGACCTTTTTTTCTTCTTTTTGTTGTTAGTTACCGTGTCAAATCTCAAAAGACATTAAAAGTTTATAGTGACACAAAAGTCATACAACTTATGTAGATCCGTGGGACTGAAGTAGTTAAAAACTCAAAGGTTAGCAGATGTTAAAACATGTTTCGGCATAAGTGTGTAAGGTAAGGGTGTGTTGGGGACTAAGGCCCCTAGGCAGTTAGCTACCTTTGATAGAAGTCAAAGTTTACTTAATAAATCCCGGTTGCTAATGTGAAATGGGATCCATGAAGACCAGTTTGAGTAATGGGGTCTCAAGACACCACATCAGACACTCATAATACTGTGCAGTGAGGATCCTTGGACTGTGAAGTTCAAGGCTGCAAGATACTAAAATACCAATTTGGCCGATATAGATAACAATATTTTTACAGTCTTTTAATTTTGTTTTTGTTCTTATTTATTCACCTTTTTGTTTTACGGTAATAAATTAATCTTAAAATAATTTACTGACCTGTTTAAAAGTCTTCAAGCTCTACAGCACACAATTTGTCTACCACAGCTTTAATAAAACTGATTTGACAGCCAACAGGACCGATACTGGGTGATACCTACATGAAGCCAATATATTGATGCATCCCAACTGCACATTGGCTTTTATTGCTATGAAACTTGTCTTGATTATTGTGTATGAGTACGCATGAAAGGCTGCAATCTTTTAGATTGATTACCAAAGCTGGTGTGAACACAGCCTTACCTTTAACGTGTCAAAGTGTCAGAGTTTGTTTTTCTGTTATTGAGTGTCTTTTAAGAGCTTAACCTTCTCTTTGGATAATCATAAGCGGAATATGAATGGGCTATAAATACGTTTAACTGAGCCTCAAAACGGCTTGTAAAACATTAGGTTTCAGACACAAGAAGAAATGAGGTCATTTAAAAGAATTTCAGCTGTGTTCAGACTAGATGTTTAAGGTCAGTGAATCTAAGACTATTACAGGCTAAATCTAGACATGGAGACATAATAGTTAATGCTGAAAAGTTCAAAGCAAAGAGAAGGTTAATAAAAACGTACACCCCAAGACATAGAATATTCATTATACTCATCCAGGTGGTAATTTTGGTAATTGGACACAGCAGCAAAGAGGGATGAAGATCTAACATATGCTTAATTGCAGACATGATAATAATAATTCTTGCTTAAATAAAATATGGCAAGGCAAATTGCAGTTACGATCTAGTGATGGCTACACATATCAATTTGGGAGTGCGATAATGATGGTCATGAATGAAGGGTCCAGGCTGCAGTTTGAAATGCCACACTTGATGATTCAAAGCACATAAGATGAGGTAAGCTTTGTGGAAAGGCACCGCTGCATCGCACATAAAAACGAAGCGTGTTTATGGCTTATGGTTTAAGCAGTGAGCTGGTTCACCAACGCATCGATGACGGTGCTAAAAAGCTGTGGCTGATGACAGTGCTGTGCCATCATCTGGTTTTAAGCCTTCATCCTTTGAGAGGGTGGCAGGCACATGCAAATACACAAACTCCCACACAGAAAGACACACACGCACACACACGCACAGGCCAAGTGCACTATGCCTTCTGTCTAAGCTACCCACTCAGAGCAGAGCAGAAATCCATTCATCGTGGGCATTGCCTCTGAGCAGCTGTCTATGAAAAGGATCTTTGAAAGCACCACGGCACCTCTGTGATTCGTACGCCGGCCGCTGGTGTGTAGCCATAGCTACACTGCAAAATTATACCTTTCTCGAGGATCGCTCACATGGCAATTTCTTATTGCAGGCTGCAGGGTTGCCCTTGTATGGATGGATGCTGTGATCCATGCTTTGGGATACACTAATAACTGCTTTGATTCAGATTGGATAATTATTTGCATCGCAGTGAGAAACAAATGACAATGAAGGCGAGATCAAAGATAAATTAGTGGTTGCTTTCACCTGACATAAAGCCTCAGTTCGAGAGCTAATAAAACATATTACTTGCAGTGATGTCCTTCAAATCCCCACAGCCATTGCCAACAAAACAAAACAGCACTTACTGTTTGCCAAGTTTTCATATACGATTATTGCCCATACAAATGGGCTCCACGTTAGGGCTGTTCCGAGGGGGAAGGGGATAAAGAGATCTAATTTCATAAACAGATTAGGATTACACTCACTTCACCCACTGCGGCTCCTTCAGTTGTTCATGGAAATCAAACAACAATGTTAAAAGCTTTTTTTTCTTTGTATTATATTAACTGCTACTATGTCACATTTACCATATTATCATTTTACTTAATGAGGATAAGTCTGAAGATCTCAGACATTGTCTGCCGTTTGTCTCGAGTGCCTAAACAATGTGTGCCTTACTTTAAACATATATCTACAGACTGATATATAATAAAAAGCGTGTTATTTGCAGACCTAAACTGTTGTCTTGTTATCATTCATGGCACTGAAAAAGAAGGATAACTAATTTTTCTCAGCAATCCGCTGATCACGCTCCCAATCTGTCATGGCCACACAGTTGACAAACCTTTAGCAAAAGGCAAAGTGGGAGAGAAAAACACACGGCAAACATTTACTGCAGCAAACACGCTGGTATGAGAACACAAAACACACACACATACACACACACACAAACCTTTTTACACAGTGACAAAGTGCTGAGGAGGGTACAACAGTGCTTCTACACAAACATGACAGAGCTATCACACTGCAACACTCACAGATACACAGAGGCAGGGCTAAGCCTACAGAAAACATCCTCTGACTGTGTGATGCACATTTTAAACTGCCAGTGCTGAACTACTTTGTTGTGATTTTTGTCCTTTTGTATTTTTTTTTCCACGGTCAACTTTGGATGTCTGGATGCACTTCCACAGTGAAAAGACAAATGATTAGGTACACCACAGCAAAGTCTAATTATCTTCTGAGTCAGCTGTGGCTGCTAAGCACCTGATTCAGAGCCACACTTAAATTAATTTGCTACTATTGCCACTTAAAGCAATAAAACAAATCGAACAAAAGGTAAATTAAAACTATTTTTTACTATTTTTTTTACACAGGATAATTACTACTACAATTACAAAGCCATAATTACACTACAGCCACTTCTGGAGGTGGCACACATTAGTGAAGTGTAAAATAAATTCACAGGGAACACTGGCTCAAACGGCCCATGTATAACCCTGGCATCTTCATCAGTGGCAGAAACCCCTTCCACAACGCCACCCCGCCTCCTTCATCAGCCCCGTCTGAATGGTCAGAGTGATGACTGTTGTGTGTCTGTGGGTGGCACAGACACAGAGGGCCAGTCTTCCACCCCCTCCACAGAATAGCGCTTCACTTGTGGGCCCCTCCGTTCACCACTGTAACATTTGCATTTTGCCCTCAATGGGCGCTCTATGCTCAGCACTGCTGGAGACAGAGAGGAGCTGCCTATAGGCTGACAGAAGAGCTGAAAATGCCACTGCAAAGATGTCTGGCAACCCGCCTTTATGCTACACTCCTGTGGTTCCAATCAGCCTTAATGGGTAAACTAGGGCCCTGGTGCTTATCCCAGATTGATACGCTCAAAATGAAGCATTGCTTTTCTTTCGCACATCAACACCTCAAACTGAGAAAAAAACCCAAAAAACAATATTGATCAATTAGGTAGTGTTGAATCTTAAGGGTCCTGAGATGTGAGTGTGCATGCATTTCTCCATTAATCCCCCCCAGTTTTCGCCAGCAGCACAGAGAAGCTGTGTACATATCTAAGCCCTCGTGATGTCTTTCTGACGTGAGAGTAGCTCTCAGTGACATGATCAATGACAGTGTGATTGGCAATATTGGCAGACTGCAATCCTGAAGAAACAATGAGGGAGGAAAATCATGGGGAAAAGAGCTTAAACACATGCATGGTCAGCACAAACCAGGCACTGGCTACATGATGGCTGAAGACTTTAGAAGTGAAAAGTCACAAAGATGGGACTCTAACTGATAATGTTTAAAGTCCAACATACCTAGCTGACTTTGGCGAACCACAAAAACGACACTAAAATGCTCACAAAGGCAGCTTCTGCAGACATTGCTTTAAAAAAAAGCTTCTGCCTTTTTTCCGACAGGACGTCCATCAGAGAAGCTGTAACAATGTCTTCTTCCCCACATTTATCCGATTGTCCTTCTCAGCGTGAAAGCAGGAGGGCTGCTGTGAGAAACTGATTCAAATTATTCTGACGTGAAGCCTGTGATATGTGTAATCCTTTTACAGCATAGCCAAAGAACCTGTTGTAACCCAACTGACCAGCAAGAAGGGGGTGGAAAGGCACTCGCTCTCTCTTGTCTCTCAGCATTCCCACATATCTCCTTCTTTTCTCTCTCCTTCAGTGCCTTGTCTCAGCAGTGTGCCATTTATATCCAGCCTTTTAATGCTAAGCCATTTACATTGTTGAGAAATGACTTGTGGTCTTCCTTTCATTGGGTGTTTGGTTTACAGGTATTTGCACTTGTAGCTATAAATATCCAAATGAGAACATTTCATGGCTTGCAACACTTACAGTACTGAAAGCTTAGCTTAGTTTGAACCCTCAACACTCAACACATTTTGCTTTTTCTAGGGCATCCATGAAAAAAAACCCCAGTTGCACTTGTTCATAATGTCCTTCTTTCTCTCCTCTCTTAGTTTACTCCAATAGTGTCTTGTTCCAAGGACCCTAACAGCTGGTTATGGGTCAGCCTGTAACAGTTAGAGGAAAGTACTTTGGCGAAAGCCCCCAGCTATGAGACACCAACAGGACAGGCACTCTGGTGCTCAGAAGACTGGGGAAAAAAAGCAGACCCAGTGATCCCAGCAGCCGGTAAAGTAGTGAGGCGCTAGATGCACATGGACAGGGCTTCCCTTTATCCTTGAACCCACAGAATGCTCCCTCTTAAGGATCTTGTTTTGTTTTTAGGCTCTAATGGATCTGTTTGGGCTAATGGGTCTGTTTGAAGCGGTGAGGCCCCGGGACAGCAGGAAACACTGAAAATCCATTATGAAATGATAGCCAGAGGCTTTTTGTTTACATTTAGCCTGGTAATGGAGAACAGGAATCAATGGTGAAAAGCGGGAGGAAAACTAGTCATTTAAACTTAAAAACTGTGGCAACTCCAAACTTCCTTTCACGCCTGATTGTACTCTGCTCAACTCTATTTAGCATAACATATACAGAAAAGAAAACACCACTGTAGAGCACAGAGACTTGGTATTTTAGAAGCGTCTGCTTTCTTCACCTTCGCCCAAGACACACATAAGACATGTGTTGCCTCAGCAGTAATTAAGTGCCTTTGTTTCATGAGCTATAATCCCTCAGATGAACAAGTGGTAGTGTTGCTGACACGCTTGAGATTACCCAAGAAGAGGGGGGGGAAGGACAGAGAGTGGGAGAGTGGGATTAAGGTGATATAAAGTGTGTTGTTTCTTCCTTTCTTGTTTGTCCTGGGATGCCTGGATATCATGAATCTTTCTCCCACAGGCCGTAAATCTAAACACTCCCACCTCCATCTGAGGAGTGTAATAAAGCCTGTCCTTGCTGATCAAATGTCTTCAGCAACTGGATGTGTTCATTTTTCTTGTTTGGACAAAACAAGAACAAAGAACACATCGAAATTTCATCACACTGTGTCCTTATAAGTCTGTGTGGTAACATCTCTGAACAGTTGCAGCACGTTGTGCATCAGCTGAAAATCACATGCCCATGATCTCATGACACAGAAATGCACTGGGAGTCTTCAGTTAGTTAAATCCATAAAACTCTATAAAAAGAAAGTGCCTTTAAAATGCATTATTTCTAATGACCAGCAGGTAATGAGGAAGATATGGCAGAATTTGCTTTACCATGTGACTGACAAGCTGCAAGCACACAAGTATGCAGTGTCCCAATGATCATTACGTCTGGTTTCCAAACAATGAGATGACACGGCCAAAATGCTCAGCCTTCAAAGAAATTCACTAATCAATGGAAGAAGGGTTATAGACAGTCTGACTCACACCGCAGATCAGGCAGTTCAAGAAAATGTTGGAGTTGTTTGTCTAAATTCCTACTTAGAATTACAAATAAACGCTACACTAAAGATGTTTTGGTAGTCAATATGTGCCTGACTTCATGAGAGAGAAATGAAAAACAAAATGTTCTTAATCAATACACAGGGTCTTCATTAATTTTCTGCGCTACTGTGGTTAAATAGTCTGCAGGGTATAAACAATTTTCTATCAGGAGCTGTGATATATATACTTGTTGCAGGTTGTGAAAACAACCTATAGTTTAACCATCTAGGGTATGGATCGAGGAGCTTTTGTGCAGTCGTGGAGCAGCGAAAAAAAAAGAAGCCTATCAGCATTCAGCTGATGGCTATAATAACGAACTATGTTGGATACGAGTGTGAGTATTGTAACCGTCTTTTGAGGAGGCAACGTTCAAAGTGTGGCTGCAGTGGCACCGTTGCGAGGCACCTGCAAAGCCCCGGTTCCCGCTGCTAATCCAGCTGGAGGCTGAAGCCTTGCTTCAGTTAATCTGATCATCTGTGACCTGCTGAGACATGAAACCCACCCTGCAGAGCTCATTTACTCTGTACGCACAAAAACGTAAACAAGTATCAATAAGACACATAGAGGGAGATTGGCGAGGAAGCTGACATAGACACTTGGGCACAATCATACAGCGTGTTTGAAGTGAAGCAGCTGTCTCACTTTCCCATACACGTCTAAAACTATATACTATCCAAAAGAAAGGCTCAGCTATGACATTGCCACCTCTCAGTCTGTTGATAAGTGAGTCACAGCTAGAAGACGGAGGCATTAACCTGCTTTCAACAAGCTGTCATTTCCCTATGCTCATCCTGTCAGCTCTGCAATGATATGAGGGCAGTCCTACAGCTAACTTCAACTAGCCATATTGGTGAAAGACATCATAGAAATAGGTTATATGATGTTGATGGCCTAGTTTGAAAAGAACTGTGCCACATCCCCAAGAGGAAATAGCAGAAAGCCGGTAGGCTCTTTTTTAAATTTCCTAATTTTACATTTGTTGACAGATACAATTTCAATCATTCTCTAGCGATCAAAGGCAAAACTACTCCACAGTGGTGCAAAAATAGCACAAATCAGCTACAACTGCTAATGAAATAAATAAAATAATGTGGGAACATGAAAAAAAAGGCTAGCCTACATCTTCTTTCTCTGCTGACACTATCGACCGCATGTCAGAACATGTTGAGGAGTTGTGTAAATCCATAAAACAGATAAAGGAGGATAATGAGATGGAGGGGAGAGAGGAGATCTATTCATCAAAGCCTCTTTCTAACACACTCAGCAGATAGGGGGAGAAACGCTGGATGGCTGCTTACTCTCCTGTTTGGAGATTAAAGCTTTGGTTGCTGACAAAAAAAAGTTGCGAAGTGCAGGTTTATGATTCAACCTACAAAGAAACCAGACAGTTTCTTTTACTCAAGAATTAATTTTACAATCAAACTAATAATTCAGTTATTGAGTATAATCTTGTATCTTTGATGAAACTCCATATGTCGGAAAGTTATTTATGTTTAATAAATACATGGTAAGCAAGACAAACCACACTCTGTGTTTCGGACTAACCTAAACATTGCGCGATGATAAATCAAGAGATGACATTATAAAAGGGAGTTAGATAGAAACAGTATCTGTTCATGCAAGCATTTTAATACACTTTCTAGATCCATCTATATGTGTGAAAAAACACAACACAATATTGCTCATGTACATTGGGCGTGTATGTGCTCACGTAGAAGCCATTGCTTTTTAAAAATTCTTCGGAAGAAGAACCAGAAGGGCAAATAGTAAAACCAGAGTTTTCTTTGGCTAGGTCGATGATAAAACTGATGTTCTTAATGAAAGGAACACATGGTAAAGGGTGGCGATACCAGCAGAAAACATAGCTTGGGAGTGGCTGCGAAACAAAAAGGCCCGCATATTAGAGCGGTACTGGAAGCATTATCTATTGCCAGAAGTCTCGCCTGCACCGCAGGCAAAAAGTACTCACTACGCACCACTGACTTTGTTTTAAATGAAAATACCTCCTTGTCAATTCTGTTTTTCAGACAGAATTCAGAAAGCTGTAGAGTTGTTTGCAAGTGCCTCAGTTAATACAGTACCTTGCTAAAACACCAAATTAGATCCTGGGCACTAGAGCACTCATTTAATGTAGTAAAGTCTAAGATTTTTAACCAGCTAAATGATTGTTTTTTGTCTTTTTTATGGCTCAGAAGCATATTGTTTTCCACTCCACTGGGCAAAGTTTCCAGTCTATGACATCTTGTACACTATTTCTGTTGCAGTGCAAAAGAAGTACCCACATAATATAAATTGTGCGTAGCTATATCAGCAACTAACTTGGATATCTGTGTCACGCTTTCCAAAAGTCTGATTTTATATATTTACTACTGTGGAATCTAGATGTACATGTAGTGATAATTTAAGGTTTGAAAGTGTCTTCAAACGCAAGTTGTTTTTGTGTTTTCGTTCTATACACAACCAAAGGTGAATAAGAGCAACATCACTTGGTTGTTTGTTGGCCCTGGTGATGAGGCCACTGAGGCCTCTTCTCTCTCCTGTGGGCTGTGGAGGCTCTAATCCCATATGGAGATGATACAAACAGTCCTCATAAGTTTGAGAACACTGAGGAAGACAGAGTAGAAGAAGTGCTCATACCTGGTTAAAGTAATAGCTGCCCTTTGGTCAAAGAAATAAGATCAATAAACCACGGTAGTGACACAGTGACTCAGCCTTTGAGCTGCAGGGTGTGTTTTATCTTAAAATCGTCTGAACGAGGCAAACACATTGATCACGTTATTC
Organism: Copadichromis virginalis; assembly: GCF_057382275.1. Taxonomy (NCBI): domain Eukaryota; kingdom Metazoa; phylum Chordata; class Actinopteri; order Cichliformes; family Cichlidae; genus Copadichromis; species Copadichromis virginalis. The sequence goes on from NC_140639.1 coordinate 44,483,793, forward strand.
ACTTATGTCATCACCTTGTCCTTTTCCTGTTTTCTCCAAGGGAAGTCAAAGCTTCCCTTGGAGAAAACAGGTCCAAAAGGAAGTGAAAGCAAACTGAATTCAGTGGCACTATGGAAATGCAAACAGGACCACATTAGAGAGCGGCAACAGTTTATTTATCAAATGCAAAATGTGCCTTTTTTGGTAAGATGGAAACAGGCATGAATCACAGGCGGTGTGCACCTGAGCCGTGCGGCTGTTAAACCTGACACTCTTCCTTCCATGCGTGTTTCGACAATTTGCGGTGCCAATTTATGCTCACCACTGTCACCACTACTCTTTCACTCTCACCCTCCTCTGTCTCCACCTTCATTCCCTCACCCACCATGGGTTGAGCCAACTCTGCGAGGGTGCGCTCTGCCAATTAGTGTCTCCCACCTGTCGCTGTGGGTCACTGGAGCAGGCATCTGCTGGGTGTGAAATTGGCCATCTCACTTTTGTCCATGAACTTTTCAAGCCCCCCCCCACCCCCCCACCCCCCCCCCCACCCCCCCCCACCCTCTGTGGTAGGGGAAAGGAGGCAAGAGAGTGATACAAATACAAATAATACCTCTAGCTTGGGTTTTAAATAGAACAGAAGGATGCATCCTGCCAAATATGTTTTAGTGCATCAAAGGAGACACAAAAGTTGCCATTCCTATTCTGCGTAGTGATATTGCACCATTCCCACAGGTCAAACTTAACACTCTGTGTGTACTTTGTGCTTTGAGTGCCGTTAGGAATGATATCCAAAACTACATAAATAGGACACAGGTGGAAGTAAACACGGCTCATCCTTTATTAACAAACATCAGTTTATTGTTGCTGTGGGAGTTCATAGCCAAGCCAAGAAAAGAAGCGTCGACAAAGCATCATTTGAGAACCAGTACTGGATCTGAATAAGCTGAGTATGACTATGTTTTCTTAGCTTTCCTTCTAATTACAAAGCTATAAAGGGGGCCTACTGTGCTTTTCCTATTATTCTGCCATATTTTACAATGATGGAGATTCAGAAAATGACTTTGCATATATACAGGTAACACCTGTGAGCCAAAAGCTCAGGCTTCAGACAGGATCTGTGTGTGAGGGGCAGCCAATCAGAAGATAGCTGGCTTAAAGGGAGGTTGTTTAGACAGTGACTGAACTAAGGAGCTGGTAAAAGATACATAAGGATGATTATGAACCGTGAACCATACAAAGCTACTGTAGTAGAGCCCAGCAATTAAAAACGTGGAGCGTAACAGGCTCAGTTTAAGCCTTTCATTCACTAATACAGGAGCCATTTACACTGACGCCAAGACTTTCATCTAGACAGGCTCTATCAAATTACTCCATCATAGAGCTGCTTTAGCCTGGCCTATTAAGCTTGATGCTCGAGAAAAAAACTAGACTGGCCTTGAATTAATAGTCTGCTCAACCTTGTGCCACTGACTGCAACAGCATACTGGTTTGGGCGATCGGCCATTTCAGACAAAGGCACAACCCCGCATGATCTCATCAGCCTAATTCAGTCCATATGCTAACTCAAAATAAGACAAGTGACTGTCTCTTTATTATGTGTGCCAGTACAAAGCACCAACTTTTTAAGTGCCATTTCTCAAAATGGGGGTCTCCATTTAGCTCATCAGTATCTGCAGCGCAGCAGCGCGCATTGGAAGGCTTCGACAAGTAATTATGGCAGATTCCACTTTTACTGCGCAGTCCGTCACTGCCACTCAATGAGCCTGAATAGGATATGAGTCAGAACACTTCTAAAATGGAGTTCACACAGGGCACACTCCATTGTCACTTCTCTTTTTCATATGCAAGCCCAGTGTCAATCACTGTCAGTGTAGCTTTTGGTGCTTACTTTATTAGCAAAATGACTTTTTTACAGTGACATACCGACATGTAGGCTTTTGAAGTTCGCAGCACTGACAAGTCTCCACAAGGGATTGGGATGTCATGGTAGGACTGGTTTACAACTGCCTCTGACACAGCCCAACAGTCATTTAAACCAAAAAAAAGAAAAAAAGAAGAGGTCCCCTAAAGATTACCTTTATGTTGCCTCATTAGATGGAGCCAATTAAGGAGATCTTTGTCTAATTATAAAGACTGGCCCCTAGGAGACAGCTGGGCCTGTCTGTCTAACTGTTTGCAGCTCCCAAGGTGCGTCTGCCTACAAACTGAGGGTGGTTGGGTGGAAGCATCTTGAACTCCGTGCCTCTGTAAGCTTGTCCATTTACTTATCACCAGAGAATTAAAGAACCCCGAGGAAGCAGTCAACACATTCCCAGTGAAACGATTAATTTCAGTGTTTAAAATGGGCTACAGCCAACGCCATATGCTTCAGTACACTGGCAATACAGTGATCATACTGCGGCTACCACTAGGCATCGCTTGCCCTTCCAAAGGGAGGAAAAAAACACAGAAGGCTGAAGATAATGATTTTTTTTTCAAGCATGATATACAGTGCATTTTTAATCTAAGGTTAGGTTCCAGTGAATAAAGCAGGTAAATATGTGCTACCCTTAGAAAACCTGAGTCTGTCTCTCAGTGATGATGAAACTACGTATCAATAATTAATGGGGCTGATACTAAAGGTCAACCGCACAGCATGCCTCCTGCCTCACTCTGGCATAGATCTGCCTTCTGCTTTACTGCAGAGGTGCTCACAACAGCAACAACTACTGCAGCAGTAAGGGAGTTTGAGTCCAGCTGGCTTTGAAATCATCAAATGTGAGGATGCCATTGACTCTGCAGCACTGATTTAAGTTACCTTTTTTTTTTCCACAGGCAGAAAAAAAATAATGCAGAAAATGGAGTACTTTATCAGCACTGTGGGCAGCTGAGAGAGATGGAAAAAGAGGATGACTCAGAGGTAGTGGGTGGACTGAGACCAGGTGAGACACTGGTACAGCAGATGGGCAGATTTTCAGTGCTCAGTCGTTCCATCATGTTGCAGGCAGCTCATTGGATGAAGAACACCTACTATTCAATCTGACATTAAACAACAGTAATGCCATACATCTTTTTTTGCTTTTTTTAAAAGAGAAGACATAATAGAGTTCAAGATCAAAACTACAACCCCATTAGGTGATATAACAAAGGCTGCACATTAGCAGAATGGGAAGCAGAGAGTGCTGAATACTGGACATGTTTATCAGGCCTCATTATAGCACTGATTGGAGCGATGTAAAGCAGAACCGCCTTGGTGTATTTTTGATAAAATAACACAGTTTTTCCTGACATTTACTTTAACAAAAGTAAATACTGCTTATTCTCACCTGTCTGACATCTGAAAACCCATAATTTCCACACAAAATTGCATGAAATATTGTCCGATGATTTTCATTTGGCTCCTTGTTTTATTTTTAGGTTGGCTGCCCACATGGAAAGGAAACATTTTCACCAAAAAATCCTGTTGCTAGAGCACAAGATTTGGAACCAACAGCGCCAACAGTATCCCAGCAATTGAGCTCTGATTTCTCAGAGCAGCAAACGAGAAATGTGGAGCTGATATTGTGGAGTTTTTCAGCTATAAATGGCAGACTCACACAAACAACAACGTTGAAGCACACTGACCAACACAAATGTGGGTCAAAGCGGTGGCCCAGTTAAAATATCGGCGTGTGTTGACTTTGCTGATCAACAGCAGTAGTGTGAAATTTTAACCTGAAATTTAATTTCAGCTAAAAAAACATGTAACATGTCAGAATAACATGAAATTTAAAAGACATGGAAGCATTTTGGCTGCTCCAGATGTTTTTATTGCTATGCCATGCTCCTTCATAATACTAATTATAAAAGCGTCTTGATCAGACTATCTTAGTCAGCACAAACCTTTTGTAACACAACAAGTAGAGATGTCAGTACATGTCATGTTGTTATGCCGATATCAGGTAACAACGCCGATAACAACTAATACTGACTGTTTAACATCAATGGATCCCCATGTAATATAATAATATAACACAGAAGACAACATTTGAACTTCTACAGTAGGGCTGGGCCATATTATACCGTTCACGGTAATACCGGTATAATGTTAGGCAACGATAGGAAAATGAAATATCGCGATAGAATGGGAGTAAAACGCGCATGCGCAGTGCCTTTGTTTTCATACGCACATGGCCGATTGTTGAGTGAAACAGATGAACCAGAATTGGTTTGTAAAAATGGTGCAACTTCCGTGATGTGGAACTGGTTTGGTGTTTGTCCGTCAGATACACGACAAAGCACATTTTTTTTGCAGAACATGCAAGCGGCCGTTGTTATTGTCATATTTGTCGGACTAAGATGCTCTTAAATCTGGGAGTAATCTGGGTCCTAAACTCCGTATACTTCAGGTCAAACAACACTGCAGTGTCACTTAGAGTTAAAAACTGTCTAAATTCTTTCATCTTTAATAAAACGATCAGCATTGCTGCTTTACCAGGTGTAACTATAAAGTTTAACTTCCAGGCATCCATGAAAACAAAAGTTATTACATTTAACGGAGTTAGAAGTTAGCAGGAAGCTAGCGGAAGTTAGCTCGCTAGTTTCGCTAGTTACCTAAGCATGATATTGCATGTTCTGACTGAGAGATTTCTGAAAAAAATCAAACGTACAGCTCTGCTATCACTTCCAACATAAATGAAGACAGGAAACTAAACAGCAGTGACGTTTGTAGGGTTACTGAAGTTGGGCTAGCTAGTATATAATGATGTGCTACGTGATCACTAGCGACACAGCTATGTTAGCATAACATAAACAGTGAAGCTGGAGGACGAACACTAACACTTTTCCACTTATAAAAGTTAACGTGAAGGTTCTTCATGGTTAGAGACAAATGCAATCGCATGGCAGGATGCTGTAAACGGACCAAACTTCAGTCAGGAGAACAACTGAGATAATCCATCCACAATACGAGGTTAGTCATTAATATACTGCAACAACATGGGAATAGAGCCGCTGCCAGAGAATTCAACATTAATGAATCAATGGTACAGAAGTGGAGGAAGCAAGAAGAATGAGTTTAATAAAGTTTGATTTATCTGACTGCTTTGTTTCGCTTAATGTGCCTTATAATCCCATGCACCTTACGGTCCGAAAAATGCGTACTGCACACTGCAGTTTAATGTTGCAAAGCACCTCTTTTTAACTTCAGTGGATATTATATATGGTTATGCTCAGGATATGTCAGCCCATTTCTACTGGAAATGCCTTTTGGTTAAACTTTCAGCAAGGAATTTGCATTTTCACTGTTACATTTTTATAAAGCTTTAATGTACATAAAAACCAGCTTCTTGTTTAAGTGAAAATAAATGGAAGGTTGTCTTTTTGCGCTAGTAATGTTGTGGAGTTGTATTTTGTCTCGCATCAATTATATCGTCGGTTATATCGTTATCGCAAATTTTCAAATATATATCGTGATAAATATTTTTGGCCATATCGCCCTGCTCTATTCTACAGGATGTAAACTATCAACCAAATTATAACACACAGTCTCAATGATCAACATATGACCTATAAATGTGACCAGATGTAAAACAGAATTTTCTACACTGCTCAAGGACTCCTTACAAATCCCACTATAACAGTGATCTATCACTGGGGTTTAATGGTGGGTAATATGCTTTCACATGCATAAACAAATGTTTTTGTGGTTCTTCTTTTAAACATTTCCAGCACACAGAGTGACCAGACTGACTAACTAGACCTGAGTAGGAAACAGAGATCTGATCAGACTTCCCTCTCCCTGACTCTTATCTCTATACCTTTGTAGATGTTTTCAGATAGACTGGGGCTGTGGAGGGGGTGAAATCACATGGATCAAATGAAATTTGGCATGGTTTGCACTGGCAAGATAGTGTGTGTGCATGCATTTGTCTGCCTACGAGGAGGCCTGTTTAAGGAACGGTAGCAGTGTGGGGTCTCCTAGGGGCTCATCAAAAGCATGCCGCATCCACTGCAGCCCCACATTAGGCTCAAGTCAGTGCCTCATTGTGTCTGGGTGAATGACCCTGGGGGGACACCAACTCCTGCTGCGCGGCATACATTCCCCTCCACATGTTTGCTCTGCCCAGGGTGTGGCCCAGTTCGGGAGGATTACACTGAGGAATGTAGCCGAGCCCATCTTTTAAAACAAGAGAGGAGAAGCAAACTGAGGCCACGGGCAGAAAGTTCATGTTCACTGAAGCTTCCCACAAAAATTCAAATGTACTGAGCTCAGAGGGGGGAAGCTATGGTTAAGTTACAGATCCATTAAACTTAAAAAGAGGTCTTTGGGCTGCATTAGTATTTATGTTTCAATGTCTGCTTTCTGTCTTGACAGGTTTATCTGGAGTAAGAAATTAAATCAAGGTAGTAGGCACACTTCTCTTGAATCCTAATAAGAGTTTTTGATAAGTGGCTTAAGTTTTTGCTCTACTTCCCTACCTGGTGAGATCTGTCGTTTACAGACAGGAAACAACCTTAAAGTCCCACCTTCACAGTTTTACTCTTGTATTTTTATTCTCTTAACCGTTCAAATATGAACACCCTCCCTTCTTCCCATGTTCCCTCGCTTCTTTATTTTCAGCCGTCCCACGCCCTCCGATAACACACTTACAGTGGAGCATGCTCTTTTAAAGCACAGTCCGGATTAAGGTGTTCTTACTAAGTGAGGGAAACCAGGGCGCTTCATCCCCATGGGGACTGTGGCGAGCTTGTGATACAAATGAGAAAACACTGCACACCTGAAAGTAGTAGCTCCTATTGTTTGTCCTGCTTCACTGCTTTCTTTTTGACGACTGCAACTTGACGAAACATGATCGCGCTCAGATGCAGCAGGCTACCCCCCACCCCCAGCCCCAACTCTCAGCCTACGGAAGCTCATTCAGGCGTGGTGGTCACCTGGTAAAATGTTACTGGTGCAAATAAGTGTGGGGGAGGAAATCTAAACAGACTGTGCTGTCAGGCATTCAGTCTGTTTTGTAAAGGCTTCAAAGTCTGCAAAGGCACCAGTGAAACTCTAAAATGGCTGTTAATTTTCTGCAGCTGATTATTATACATATGTGTCTTATGCTTTAACTTAGAATGAAAAAAACCCCATCCAGACATGTCAAATATAGTCAAACCTAACCACTGACGAAAGGCTGATGTCTAATGGTTGCACAGTCAATGTGACATCATCACATGACCGGCATGATTGCATTTACTCCATTAAGGTAGGTATTCTCATTCATTTACTACCCAAGCCCTCTCTTCCACTCATCTCTACCACCACCACCACTCTATGATGGTTTCCATGGTCACGGTGCAACAATTATCAAAGAGCTTAAAGGAAATGGCTTCAACCACAACACATCTCTGAAACTACTGGAGACACAGAGCTGCCTCTCTCGGTTTTCTATCATGTTTAGCTCGAATTATGTCAAAGTTGCAACGGAAGAAATTATGTAAACAGATTAAGACAAATCAAGGTTCAGATGACAGCACAGACTTAACGTTCTTGTTTTGACTTACTGATAGAACTATATCTCCATATTTATTTAGTTTAAAATAAGCTAGCTGTATGGAGGTAATTTGCTGCTGACATACAACAATTTGTATTCATATATGACATTTAAATGTCATGTTCTGTCTAGCAGCCACCAAACCTGTCTGAACTTGTTCCATTTGAATGTCATTTTCCTAATTCAGAAGATAAAACATAGACAAGATTGTTAACACCACTAACATATAGAATAGCCTTTTATTCTCATTCTACATGTACAACGAAATTGTGACTATCGCAAAGCAAGAGAACAAACATACTAAAACTATTTGGACAGTTATGGGAGCAGAGCTGGGCTATAATGGGCTCCATAGCCATGTTGGAAATCTGATATGTGGTTGAAAAAACAGTTGACATATCTGAAAAGTTCCCACTGCGAGGTCACCACTCCCACACGTTCCTGTCAGGTCTCAATTGAAACGAATGATACTTTATAACCCCTCTCATGCACACCGACTAAATGTTAGTTCAGCTTTAGCTGGACAGGGATGAAGAAGCTTCTCCTATTTTGAGAGATGATAAATGTAGCATAGAAGGGCTGTTTCTAAAACCCACAGAGTAAAGCAGGGGACAAAAATAATCCCCTAGAAATTACACCATAGAAATGCTGAGAGCAGCACCGTGTGAGGGTGCTGCAAGCGTTATGATTGAGAAAGTAGGAAGTAAACGAGAAAGGAGTGATCCCTCACCATTATTTAACCCATGCAAAACTCTCTAACAGAAAATGCAAAACCAGATATTTCAGATAAAAGAAACATGCACGAGCGACTGTTTGACCACACTACGAAAGTCCCCCTCTAACGTAGACATGCATTTGCCGTAAAACCCATGATCTGGTGGCTTCACTGCTTGCTGGAGTTTCTTATTATTGGAAATCTAAAAAGCCACGCTGTTCTTTGGGTCTCTTGGGTAAAGACGGATCCCCACACAACAGCAATAAGTGAATTATGCTTTCAAATGCAATTTATATCCAGCAGAACTACAACGCCCAATTGTCCGCCAATTCTGCGAGGTATAACTTTCCACCTTAATTAAGCAGTCCTGCTGCATCATGTTTTAATTGAATTGCACCTTTTAGAAGCTGCATTATGAAAAAAAAATGACCAAAACAAGTCAGAGATCCCTGCAATTTACATATCACCATGCCCCAAGTCATTAGATTTAAAAAAACAAATGCTGTGCAGCCCAAAGTAAAATATCAGTAAGAAAATTAGGGCATAAGCGTTCATCCAAAATAAAATAAAAAGCAAATGCTTTTATTTTGGCAGAGAGCTGACAAGTTTAAGATAAAACTATGATGGTGCAGAGCCGCTGTGGTCACAGAAGTGTTTTTAGAAACTCAAAACAACGACCATTCCTTGGAATGTTTGCCTACTGCTGCTCGACAAGCGCAGCAGCAGTGCTACACCTCCTTCTCTGCTCCTTTCCCAAGCACTACCATTTACGTGTTTATGAGAAAGACCGTTCTGATCGTTGGCCAAGTCATGCCTGGCAGCACCCAACCCTGGCATGATAACCCTATCGGATGAGAAGACCCAGGAAGATGATACGGGCATAATGGGGGTGAAAATCAGCCTGCAATGGACTGAAACACACTTCCTAATGCATAATAAAGCATTCATTCTCTTGTCACGAGGAAAGTCTTTGCGAGAGTGGGGGTGAGTTGGAGTTAAAAAGTACAGAGAATACTGTATTCTCCTTCTGTCAGTGGGCTGGATGGGGAAATTAGGGTTAGAAGGGGTGAAATTTTGTGTCTTTGTCTATACATTTAGCTTTTTAGTTGCATTAGGAGTTAAGCTGGGTTAAGGAGGCAGTCTTCAATGACAGCAGAAGATCGTAGATTAACAGGCTGCCAGACAAGTCCGGGCGGTAAATGTAAGAAATGCTACTGTTTTGCTAGAATACTGCAGTATAATGCAAGCCACTTATGGAAGGGAAAAAAGCCCATGTAGGGGAGAGATACCAGCAAAAAACTCTTATCCTGTGTCATGACCTTTAGATTTTAAATTTTTTTAAAAATTAAGAAACCCCCCAAGCAGTAAACCAGCACTTATATGGATCAGGATGGTGTAATAGCTGGCAACAAATACAACAACATCAACGGTGTGGGAGCAGACTTATCTATTTGTTATACTACCTGTCTATGGTTGTGAAGCTGTAGTTAGGCGTGCTTATCTTTTTTCTGGTCTAACGTATACAAAACACAAATTTGCATGGCATGAAGTAGAGCTGAGCCAGTAATGAAGCCACAATGAAGTTGTATGCTTGCGTAATAAAGTATACCATGCAGAAAAAAGAAAACATTTCACCTTATCTGGGGCAAATTTAGCAAACTTTTCAAGTTTTTGTTTACGTGATTTTATGCATGCAATCCTTAGGACCCATCCACTACTGATGTAAAAGTAATGGATATCTCCCCATATATTTAGGTAGCTTCAGAAACTGTCCCAGCAACTGTCAGGAGGTTTTGCTGTTAAGGAAAAAAAGGCTTACTTGTAGATGGCCTTTGGTCAGACCACAAAAAAACAAGAAAGAAAGAAAGAAAGAAGAAGAAGTCTGGTCTCTGTGGTCAGAAATCCCTTAAGGAAACAAATGGGAATCAGTCGAGGATGCTTGTAGTCCATACCTGAAAATGTTCTGGGTAGAAACTACCATCAAGATTGTGTATTATAACAGAAGTGATAACATAAAGGCATTTTTAAAGTATGTCAATAATGATAACTGAGAACAGGGTTTACAGCATAACTTGAGGCTTTGATATCCAGAAATCCTGAGTGCACATTGTACACATAGACTTTTCTTTTATTCTACAGCTTAAGCAACAGCTGAAGAATGAATTGCCAGATGACTGCCTCAAAGCCAGTGTTTACACAAAAAAATGTCACAGAGCACAGTCTAAACTAAACATAGTATGAGGTTGACTACTCAGGTCATTCTAGTTCCCCTTCAGCCAAGAATGCCAACTTGGAGTTATTAAGGAAATCATAGCGATTGCAGAGATTCCATATCAGGCTTAACCTTACTTGGTGCAACAACAAATCAGTTCTGATTAGAGTCAGCTGTTTGCTCATTAAACAATCACGGCATAAGAGCTCAGAAGATCTGGCAGCTGGGAAAGAATGTCACTCAGTGGCTGACTGTTAGCAATAACTTAGCCAAGGAAGGAGCTTGTAGCAACATAAAAGCAGCTTGTTTCTTTACAGTGTCAAATAAATAAAGACCATGAGAAACTTTGGAATGAAACTGACTTCTTACACATTTTGCAATGTGTTTCATGAAGGTTGCGATCAAGATTCAAAAATGTCCTCTACCATTATTTCACATTTTTAACATTCAGAGAAACGTGCCAATCTAGTAGAACCGCTTTTGGCACGGGCCTTAAAAAATGTGAAATGCACTCACCACACATTGCACTGTTCTAAATGTGAAATGCAGCTACAGTTTATACCTAAAACAAAGACAAACTCCTTACAGTTCTAGTGTTCTGCTCTAGTTTCTTTGGCTATTTATCATTGTCACATCTGTTTTTCAGTTCTTTTTTTCCCTGCACAGCCTGAAAATAATAAGGGTGCTCTCGGATCTTATTTGCACCATGAGGGGGGCATGTGTGAATCGACCTTGTTACGACTGGGTTGGCTTTAAAGTGTCTGGTGTTGAGCTAATTTAAGTGATGTTTTACTACTATGAAACTGTGCAGTAAAATCTGTTTCAAACGTACAAATTAAAACAATTTAACTTTTGATAAAGGGGAGGGAGCAAACAAATAAACTACAAGCCTTATTAAAGGGATAAACACTTCAACGTGGCTTTGAAGCTTCTAGTGGATTTTCCCTGAACAAAACGTGGTACAATGTAATGCCGCACATATTCAATCCATGTATTCAGGCTGACAAAAGCAGATTATCCGCATTTTGAAGATGTAATGCCTCTTCTTGGATCTGTGTGAACCAATATGACAAAACAAGCACTGACTGGTGTTTGTTGGTTGCATGTGACAGCTGACATGCATCCAGGAATAGAAGCCCTGGAGTGACTCAAGGCGATCAGATGCTCACCCACAAGTACGCATGATGGACAAGGCACAGTAATATTAGAAGAACTTCCCATGAAAAAAAAAGAAAACGAATTGCACACACATGACAAAACCTCTGTGGCCTTTTCACTTCACAGGTCAGACTGGTCGGCTAACAGCAGCACAGCGTGGGGACATGACATGACGCGCTGAGCGCACAACCTACAACACGCTGACCATTTGAGAGCACAAAGCTGTAACATTTTGTGTCAGGTATTATACTGCTTCTGCAGAGATGTAATCCAAGTGCACAAATGTGTTTTATATCACACGGCAGATATAAACTAACAGTAATCACTTCTGTATGCCTGGGATTGACAGATAACAAATCAAGCAGCTCAAATTCTAGACGTCATGAACAGAAAACTGCAGTCCTTACCTTTAACGAGTCAAAGCAGGCGATCACTCTCCCATTCTCCACCTGGCAGCTTTTGGGTGGGTGGGCAAATTTGCATTCTTCATCACTGCGTGAACAAGTCCCGCGTTGAAACTGCCGGCACACTTCCAGGGTCAGCCATTTTGTGTCCCGTATGGAGGCAATGTTTAGAGCCATGTCAACAGCGCTGGCTGTAGAGCCGGGTTGCAGCAGAGCCACTAGGTTTAATGTGGAGGTTATCCTCTGAAGAGGAGCACTCCAGTTAAAAAAAAGAAACAAAAACAAAAATATCCCCAAAAAACAAAAGAACTAAGAAGCAGCAGAATGTGTAGCTATAAATGATCTGCTTCAGGTCAGTGGATCAGGCTTGTCCTTGCAGACAGGAACGTGGAGGTAATGGACTGGCAAAGTCTCTGTGACCTGAACATGGGACTACACTATTGCGCTATTGTGGAGTTTCTCAGTCAAACAGCTAGTTGTTTATCAATCAGTAAGTCTCAGGTGCGAACGTCTGGAAAGGCAGAGGGGGCATGCTCAGAGAAAAGCTTTAGTCGATGTACCCGTGTCCCCAAAATGTCCTCTGCGTGAGTGATGATATCTTTGCAAGGGGTGGATATCAGGGTTATTTTGAGGTACAATGGCACAGTTCAGGATAATACAAAGTTTGTGGCTTTTTATTGTTACCCTCTCTCTGAGCTTTGGCACGTTGGCCAGCTATGCAGCAGCTCCAGCAGCTCTTTACTTTTCCTTCACACAGATCACAGGTGAGGACAAATCAAGGGTCAGCGATCCTCACAGCCGAGCCGTGTGGCGTCACGATCGCAGAGGGCAAAAAAAAAAAAATCTGGAGTTCTTCAGAAACACTCAGCGATCTTCAAGTAGGGATGCTGTCTCACAAGGCACTTTCTGTCAGTGATCTAAAAGGGAGAAGTGAAAGAGAGAAAAGTAGAGACAAGAGACAAACAGAGTGAGGCTATTTTCACAGTGAGAAAATGGCTCGCTAATTATGACGGGAAACAATTTATCTAACAGGCTTCAGCAGGCGTTAACAGTGTTTGTTTTATGCGTGTCAATCTGAATTTGTGTGTGTACTGCCCCAGAGGAGTGCTAGCTCCAAAGGGGACAGGCCTGATAAACCAGAAAAAAAGGCAGTTAAAAGGTTATTCAGAAGCCATTTGAGTCTAAGTCCCACAGTCGCTGCTGTCCGCCTTTGTACGGGGTGACTGCAAGCCCAGTGGCTTTCCAACATATTGCATACAAAGTGGGGAATGGCAAAAGCCACTGTGCTATGAGACAGTGGACAAGAACGCAGAGTCAGAGCAGAGATAGAAAAAAGCCCCGGGGTCCTGTAGAGCCATGCACGGAGGGACGAGTTCAGCCAATAGAAAACCGCGCAGAGCAGCACTATTCCGGGCAGTCGTCCAGCAGCCGGAGAGGGACCGAGACAGATGCATATGCCAGTGCCAGACACGATTATGACGCTGCCCAGTGTCCGGCAATATTCACTGGTCTCCCACCATCCAAATTAGGTACTGGCTCATTGACGGCAGCCTGTCAATTTACATTCATTGGGGGGAGACGTGCGTCGGTGCGTCTGTGCTGCCTGTCTCATCCTGCAAAGACGCTGGTCCCTGTGTTTGGCTGTTGTCTAGGGACTGAGGAGGGACAATTGGTAGAGCAACAATATGAGGAAGTGACCTTTAGTTTGAGCATATGAAATCCATTACGGAGCTACTGCGCAAGGAGCTCTTTCATTGGCACATCTGGAAATATTTTTCTGCTAAATGCAGGCGGGTAAGGGGCTGAGGACACAGACTGAGGGAGGAGAAAGAGAAGGACTGTAAAAATATATAGAGTTCTGGTTAACAGATTACCCCACTGGAAAACATCTTGACCAATCTCACATGGCATATGAAAGGCTACACTTGTTAATGAAGGTTTGTGGGGAATTGTACACCCGTGTTCGCAGGGTTTGTCCCTGACAGGGAAGCAGCTGTCATACAGGTGTATGCTACTGGCAGATTCAGCACAGTATTTATTTTAATCTCTTGTCCACAAGACAGAGGTCTGAAGTAAGACGCACTTATCCTTTCTTCCTGGAATCTACTAAATTCTTCAGTTTGACATCCAAAATAAAAATTACATCTAAAAGTCCAAATGGAGAAGCCCATTTTTCTATAAGATAATTGATTTTTTTGTTGTTTATTTCAGGTATATAGGAGGGCAGATTTTTTTTTAAGCTTCTCTTGAAATTACCCACCAACCTTTGTCTAGCTAATCTAATTGTCCCACTTCAGAGCTGATCATGTGAAATGAGATCAGAAGCTTCCTCGCCTGATCGTACTGACGCCCAGGCTTCACTCTCCAAGGTTGGATTTAATTTCACATCATCACCCCAGGGAAAGAGCCAATCACTGCAAAAGAGACAGTCAGGTAAGAATCATGTCAGATCTGACCTTTAACAATTAATCCCTTCTTATTTTTAGGAGCCATAAGAAGTGTGTGATCAAGCTAACCTACTTTGTCAGAGAGTGTAAAGGGATGATAGTGCCATTTCTCTGAGAAATGACTTACTTTGAAAGGTGCAGCAAGTTGTGCTGAAATAGTAGGGGAACACAACCACTAGTCATTTTCTATTTTTCTATTTAAAGCAGGGGTTTACAGCAATCAAAGTTTGGATGAAAAGAAACAGCCTGACAGAGTGGATAATGCTTGGTCAGGGTCATCTGAACACTCCGAGGTGTCTCAACAGGCAACATTCAAACAATGTTTGCCAAGAAAGATATTCAAAACGAATGGTGAGGACTAGAGATCCAAAGGAGACTTATGTGGGTGGTAATAAGACTAAAACGAAGGAAAAACAGAACATAAAGAAAAACAAAGAAAATCTGTTCTGATATTGTATAGAACTGTATGTTTATGTAGTATTACTGCTGTCAAAAACACAAAACAAAAAACAGAATAGAAAAAGTAAAGTAAATATCTTAATAATATCCAACATCCTGACTAAGAAGCATTTGGTAATAACAAAGACATGCCGGTTCCACCCTGCTTCCAAAGAGCCAATGAACAGCCAAACCTCAAAAGATATTGTGTTGTTGCATTGACATATGCACATATTAGACTGTTTACGATAGTTTTAACTATGTTGTGGGAGATATATCGACGTGCTATATTGGTAAAAATTTAGGTAAGAGTACTTGGCTCATCTACAAATAGAAATTTAATCGGGTTTTCCATCAAGATTAAGCTCGTAACAAGAGCACTCAGAGAACTCCCCCTCAACAGTGTGACCTTGACCTTGACCCGATTTTTAAACTAAATTAAATCAGCTCAAGCTGTTATTGGTATATACCATCACACAAAATTAGCACATGATATCTTGAACACTGTGGACACTGAACTGATTACATATTTCCTCCCTTTGGGGGGGGGGGGGGATTAGAGTCTGTGGGGCCAATATATCTGTTGATATCAGCTATTTAACAGTATTATAACGGTATCTGCATTTATAACGGACAATAAATGAAAATTTGAAAAGTAAAGAAGAGATAGCAGAAACACCCTTCAACCATGTTTCAAATTATTGATTTGCATAATTTGTCCACAAGAGGGCAGTCTGCTACATCCCTGATGGCAGCACACATAATTACCTACACATAACAAATGTTAGGGAAAAACAGTTTATGTTTCTTGTTTCTGAAAGAAAAAAAACACAAGAAATAAACCATTTAGATTGGATTTTAACATCACCAAATATTAGTATTGCTCTTAAAAATCCTATATTGGTCAGGCTCTAGACAGAAACAGCAAAATAACTACCCTTTTATCTGGAGGGGTTGCTAAGATGGCAGCAAATTGCTGAGTTGCACTTACAGAGGTTTAGTCATTCATTTATATGCCAAATGTTTAGTAGACACATAAAAATTAATAATATATAACTTAATAAAGGAAATAATCAATAAAGCAGCCCTAGCAGTATTTTTAAACAGACGCTACATGTGCTTCGTTAATGTAACCTTTTAAGAGATGGGATATCTAACTGTAAAGTGATGTAGCCATAAATGCTAGCTAGACACTCTTTAGCGGTGGCAACTGAGAACACTCTTATATCCCTAAAACATACCAAAGCCCCTGCTAGGAAGTAAACTGTTATCATGGGGGGTGAACCTCTTATCTGTGTCATATAATTACACCCGATCCTAAGAGCATGAGAAACTCAAGCACAGCAGAAATAAATTGCTTTGGAATAACTACTATTGAAAACTGTAGCTGAAGTCAGAGGCGGTGCACACACTGTAAATTTAGGCTACTTTGACAATCCTTAACAATGTGACTCTGACATATTTAAAACTGCCTTAGTTTGCTCATGCATTACATCAACATGCAGTATGACTTAGTTTACACTGAGCTCTGTAGTCACGCTTTGAGGACAATGCCAATGATATGAAAGGACGGAAGGGCAGATGGTCAGCAGGTAGGAAGAGCCACACAGCATGTTCTGACTACTGCTTTTCTGCATAGGATCACTACTAAACACTAAATCCTTTTAATACCATTTCAAGGTAAAATTTGCATTAGAAATGAGCCTTTCTGCAGATCCTCATGGCTGAACCAGGCATTGCTTCTGCAGATCTGTGGCCTTTCTGGGGCAGAAAATTGCACCGCGGCTTTTGTTCTGCAGAAATGAAGCCTCTCTGTGAAGGACTAGTATAATAACGTGGCTCCAACAACACAGAAATATAGTCTATTTCAATGTTACTGTAATGAAATCGATTAGCCATTATTTTATAGCTGATGCTTGCTGGCTAAAGTCCACTGTCCTGTTTCAGAAAGGCAGCATTTTAAATGACACTCAAACTAATAAACTCATACACATGCACATTAGTGTATATGTTAGGAATTTTTTTGTTCTGTAATTTTTTGCTCTGTAATTTTTTTTGCGATGTTGAAAGAAGACTTTGTCTCCTCTTTGTCCTGTACAAACAGTGGTCAGACAGGGTGACCTGATAAAGCAGGATAGAGATGTAAAGTAAAGCACCACAGTACTAGACTTTATGGATTACTGATGCTTACCAAGGCCAGCTGGCTGAAGCATTATCTTGGTCAGTCTGGTTAGTTGAACGAGAGTCAGAGGGACTGGGGTGTCTCGAGTGAAAGTCATGGGCTTGACCTCTGATTACCACGTATGTAACCCATTATTCTGGTATCTGTGCACACCGGCTGTGCTGGGCAATTTATCTTTAACCGCATGTATTTGTTTAGGGGAGATGATAAGCTACCTGGTTCCTACTGGTCATAAGCTTTGTGGAAACGTTTTCCATGGCACCAGCAAGGTGTTGCTACCAAAATAAAGTCAAAATACAAATGGCTGTGACAGATGAGCGCATGAGCAGGGAGCCTGAGTGGCTGAATTTCCATTTATTACCATTTTGTGCTGGCAAACTGCAATTGTATGGCCATTTGCATGGCCAAGAGGAACAAGTGGTCAATGTTTTTCAAGGCTGTGTAGAGAGGGCCTCATTGTAGAGGGGAAATAGGAAAATGTTCAGTTTCCAGTGAGTAATGGAAAACGAGTGAGGCTTTTAGTTAAGGTTTTATCAGAATGTTCTCTATTCCTAAAAAACCAAACCGAGACGTCAAGTATGACATCACCATCACGTTCCTTTTTGCAAAATCTTCCTTTGCATCTTCCAGTGGGGATCAAGAGCAGGGCTAGACCTTGTAGCCTAATTCGTATTTAATACCCTGGAGGCTCTGATGCTTATGAAATTGTCTTTGGCATAAGCTATGGATCCTTCAGTTCAATATCATCAAATGCCATTAGCAATAAGGATGGGCTCAGCAGAGGCTATACCCGGACTAAGCTACTGTTCGGAGGCAACGCAAGAAGCATTTCACAGAGTCAGCACATAGGTGTGTCCCATATCATAATAGCCTTAGCTAAACCAGAATGACCTGAATAGCCCTGCTCGTGGTATGGGACTGGCCACTTGTTATCCGTGATCCTTTTCATAACTGGATGTATTTTCTATGTTTTTATAACCACTTAATTGAAAACAGGCAGGAGAAAGTTTCAGTAGATTTGATCGATCTTGACCCCTGCACTCAGTAAATGGATTTGTTTTCGTGTTGAAGTGAACCTGTCCTCTACCTAGTTAGCTACAAGGACTCAGGCAAGTCAACTAATTATAGTGCAGCTGGCAGCCGGAGATGAACACTGCTGTTGAGATAAATATGATGATTAACAGGACGTCCAGTCCCACTCCATTTAGTGAAACCAACACAAAGTGCACCTACTGCAAATGGAGCCAAGTTAAAATCTTACTTGAGCACTTGAAAACATAAGAGCTCAATGATTCAGCAAACTTGCCCTTGTATCACAGATCAGTTGAAAAAGCTCTGTTATGCAGAGGATGTCTGTAAAATCTACCAAGCACTAAATCCTTTTAATATTAGCTCGAGGTAGAATTTACATTAGTGTCAGAGAGCGGGGATTTCTAGCTGACAAAGTCTTGCAGTAAGGACATGTCTGAGATTAAGACCCCATTATTTTCTCATCAGGAAGGGCTGGACTGATGTTCCATTTTAGAAAACACCCACTTCCCCTTGATCTACAGCCAGACGCATGACACCACTCTAGCCTTTTCCATGCAGGCAGTAATGTCCACTGCTTGGCTGCCACCGGCCGAGCGTCTATTGCAAGGCTAAATGTAGACAGACAGCGGTAAGCTGAAGACACGTCAACCGTGCCCCATCTCACTCAGAGGTTAATTATGAACTGTGCCTTATTAGAACTGCGAACTTCCAGCTCATTTGAGCCATCGGCTATTTGTGTCCACAACACCGGCCTGTGCTCTTAACAAACAACCTTTGCCTTGGGAAATTTGCGCAAGAGTCACGAGGAAAAACTTACACAAAGTGAACAGCGACAGGACAGATGCCACACAACAGGAAAGTTTTTCTCGAGGCAGTGAAAAATATACAGCCCATGTGGCAAAAAAGGAGCTCTTGACATTTGTACTGAGGAAGGGGCAAGTCAACCGCTGTGATAATGCCTCTCCCGCAGGAGCTGAAAAAGAGAAAGTCCATTAACGGGGCTGGAAACTGCAATGAGGACAGTTGCTGCGTGGCTGCAAGCTCCCAGTGCTCCTACGCATTTATCCCACTCTGTCTGCATTTTCTTCCCTTTTCCTTGTTTTTAAGCATTACACTCTTTTCTCTCACACAGATAAAACATTCCCTCTGGTCCCTCCCCACCCAGACTGGTATGCAGCGCACTGCAGCAAAACTCCTGAAAAGAAAAAGGAAAAAAGCCAGCCAATCTGTCGGCTCTTTCCCACCTCCTTTCACCGGGGGTCCCGTAGCTCTGTGTCTGTCTGTCTGTCTGCTGTCCCAAACGCAGGACGCTCCCGGTGCTTCTGTGACGCGGAGCTACAGCGCAGCTCTCCCCTCAGCCTCAGCGACAGGAGTTAATGACCATGTGTTCTGCTGTCATTCCTCGCGAGCTCTTGACTGCTTCTGCCAGAGGTCCATGCCTAGACAGGGATTTTTCTATCAGTATCTCTCTCTCTCTCTCTTCCCCAAGCTGCCGAGCAAGCGAGCGAGGCAGGCAGGCAGGCAGGCGGGCAAGCAGGCAGGCAGGAAGCAAAGAGTGTCTACTCCAACTATCTAGCTGAAACACTTCCAGCCAACCCCTCCAACACCCCTAAAGCCAGCCCCTTCCTGCCCACCAGCCTGTGGCAAAGACCTGCCCCTTACCATGTTCAGCCAATGAAACAGCAGCTACTGCAAATCTGTGTCTCTCCATTGGAAGAGCACAGACTAAGTGATGGGGTGAAAACTGCTTTACAGTATAACAACCCCTGAATGCTGATCTGAAAAGGTATTTCCCCAATTTCACACCCTGCTTAACCAACTATCACAATATTTATTTCTTGTCTATTCTGGTGATAATATTCAAAATGAAATCATCATTAACTGAACTGCATTTAATAGAATATAGATAAATATACATGTTTGATGTAATTAAAGTGTAGCTGCAGATCCATGCTGAATATCACGTCCATCGCCATCATCACCCCAGGTAACAGGATCACTACATTTCTTCCCTCGCCCCCTCTCTCCTCTACCTCCCATCAGCATCTGTCCTCTGAACTCATTTGCGACATCAACCAGACAGTCAGACAACTCTCTCCTCTGCTCTTAATCACCTAATTCTATCCCCCGCCCCACCTTGTCTCTTTATCCCTACCTGCATGTTTTTCTACATTTCTATAAGCTATCTTTCAAGCTCTATTTCAATCCAATTCCTGAGTTCGCTGGACTGGAAAATTACACAGTAATGAACATTTCTGTTATTGTTATTGCATCAGAATTAGCTTCGAGAAAAGGGAAAGGGGAAAAATAACATGACGGCGGCTGGTATTGGAAGGTCCCTTCCACCCAGCTGATGACATGCTGGCTGGCATCATATGAGCCGTGAAACTGGAGCGTCACAGAACTGATGAGTCAGAGATCCAGCTTCATGACTTTTCGATCCAGATTCAATAGAACAGCTGTACTGTCTGTCTCTCTCTCTCTTTCGCTTGCCGTCCATCCGTCTCTCCCTCTCTCTCTCCCGCTCTCTCTCCCTCACATACAAAGGTTGTGGATGACGCGGCAGCCTGGGTGTTTCGTTGACATCAATGAGGATAAAAATGCTTTACAGTTCCACAAGAAACAAACCTATCAGCTGTGTGATTAGGCTTTGACAGTTGATGCTCCACAAGCGAAACATTTGTCAAAATGTTGTGAGAAGATAGAGGCTCGGGGTGATTAATCCCATTCGGCATGAAAAAGTGTCTACTTCAGCAAATGATGCCGAACACTGACGTCATCTTAGGGATCAGGGCACCTGTAGGTAAATGACACAGACAAGCGCTCTGCCGCTGCATGAGGCACGGGCTGGGAGGCGGGGCTATGTCATCCTTTGTTGAAAGAAAAAGTGCCACCTTACACCATCAGTGAAAGTAGTTTCACTACTACCTTGTACACAATACCAAGCGATCATTTTAATGATCCTAGACGGTGAACATTAGTTATGACCTGAATATTGAATGTAAAAAGCAAAAAGCAACTTCCACGGATGAATGAAGCTTATCAATCTCTAATTTGCCTGCAGCCAACTTCTCAATAACCCTCACTGAATAACTGTCAATAACTGCATAACAAGCCAAGCCACTGCTAATTTCCACTGGCAGACCTCAGATAGCCTACCTCCTAAATAGATTTGTCCGACAGGAAAACAAACAAAAGCCTGGCAGCCAAACAAGCCGAGCTACTTCCTTCCCGCATGGTATCCCCTCCCCTCTTATTATCCCTGTCCTGTTTGACCCCAAACTGCTTGGCTCACTCACACACAACCAGATTTATAATTCTGCGGCCCAAAGCAGCTTCATATTCAAATATAATAGGGGAATAATCTGAAACAATGGCTAATAGAAAATGAAAACAGTGATGGGTTAAGACTGTGTTTGAAATACTCTCCCTCAGCACAGAACACTGTCTGTGCTTTTTCTGTTAGTTACATGCGACAGAGAGAGAAAGAGGGAAAAAAAAGGGCTCAGAAATAGGGCAGTGAAGACAGATCAATGAAAAGGCAGCTGTCCTTTTCTATTATTAGCTGTAATCAAATATCAAGCAGGAAAGAGTTGTGCTTCCTTCCATTTGAAGCCCATTCTGATAAGTCTGTCAAATGCAGAGTCTGCATTAAAATATAGAAGAGCTTAATGGATGCAAGGGTCAACCAGGGCTATTTTTAAAATAAAATACACACCAACAAAGCCATTCAAGTATATTTCATTCTCACTGAACTCATACTTTCTGGAAACTAATCTAACATTTGTTTTATCCTTTTCAACATTATTGAGCAAATGTTACATTCCTTATTATACAAAGCTCATTTTCCACCAATTACACTGTGCTGTTGAATGTCATGTCTTACTTGAGCTTTAATAACCACGACATATTCCATCCAAATGGCAAACCAAGGTCTGGTTTCCATATGAAAATAAAGACACTGGTGCAATGCTCTTCTGTGCTGCTGCTTTGCATGTTCACAGGGATTAATAATTGTAAATAACCGATCAGAAGGTATTAACCTTAAATGTGTAAAGGCTCTAATTTGAAAAAGCTGCAATGGCTAAAAGTTTGTCTCCACTCATGCCTCATCAGTCCTTTACTTTTCCTTTAAATCGAACAATCCGTTAATCCAAGTAGCAGCTAATTTATCTCAAAATGCAGAAGTTCATTGAATACTGGAAAAAAACGCACCGTTAATGACAGCTCAACAAACTCACCTGCAGAATTAATAATAAATGAGTTGTTATTAAATCTATTCCCAGTGGGCTTCGTTAGGTCATTTCCCACTTCATAATGCAACATAAAGCACTGGACTGAACACTTTTCGGATACACAGGGAGCACGAAGGTGCAGCATCTGTGGATTTGAGTTATATTATATTATATTTTACTTACGAGCTTTCAGCTGTTTTTATTAGCTATTTGGGCACAGATTGGCGGCTAGCCCTACAAAACAGCCTTCCGTGAATTATTTTTATGATGGTGGAGTAATATTAGCCACCTCTGCTGTTCCAAGAAGTCTCTACATTTACCATAACGCCACACCGTGTGAAGTAGCATCAGAGTCGAGGTGTGCTAACACTACCTGCTAAGCTAACTACCTGATGCTTACCTGATGACGAACCTGTCACATCCAGCTGCACTTCAGCCGCTACCAACGGTTTCTCGAGAGCGCTGTTTCGGTTGATATGGGACTCACGGTTCGGCACAGGACGGCAGAAACGTTCTTCGACTAACACTTGCCTCTATTTGCGTTCCGCAGCAAACTTTTTCGCTTTCAAAACAGATGTCAGTGAAAGTAAGCTATCAGTCGCTACACGCTAGCTCGCTAACTACTTTTAAGGCTAGGGCAGGAAGCAACAAGCGATTTTGACAGTTCGAGGAAATGTTGAGTGTGCTTCCCTCAGGGGGGGTTACTACTATGGTGTAAACGTTAATAGAGTATTTATTATCAAATGTTTGAGCCACTGTAGATGCTACTGAAAGAAAAACACTTTTCGGTTAGAGTGAAGTGTTACATGTATTCCGTTTTACCATTGAATTCTACTTCTATTCGATAGAGAAGATAGCCCGCTCACCCTAACAGTAAATATGGTACAATCCAGAGTGAGCAAGGGAAGGGGTGGGGGTGGCTGTTACCTAGGAAACAACAGTGAATCTCCCTCGGGTAAAAAATGTGGCCACTGATTTATGAACCAGTGCCTGTCTGTCTGTCAAAGTAGCCTCCAATCGACAGGATAAAAACATTGAAGGCATTTGATAAAGCATATTATCCTTCAAGATGCTCTGGTTAATCCAGATAAGTTCTAACACTTTTTGACTCCAATAACCAATCATTTCTCAGGTAAATATCATTTTTATTAATCGTATTTTAGGGGGTATTTGTGCAAGAGTGATTTCAGAAACATTAACCTTTCCTAAAGTAATATTTGGATTATAGATATATATGCTGCATGGTGGTGTATGAATTTGTTATAGGCTAATGTTGTTGATGTTTCAGATCAGCTGAGAGAAATTATCCTGCTAAAATGATCATAATTCAGCCCATCGTCACTGCTTCATGTGCAGCAGAGCCTGCGCATTTTGCAGCGTAATTGCATACAGCTGGCTGAATTTAGCACTTTGTGACACACAGGGACCCGTTGTCAGCAAGGAGCGCAACGAGTCAACAAGGAGCAAGTCACAAATATCCCCGGAATGAGCAGAGAGGCACAAATTTAGCCCCACTGACTGCTGCCCACGCCATGTGCTGCCTATTGAGCACATGAACAATGAACATAGCCAGATCGCAGACTGCCATGTCAGGGCCGAGGCCTGCTTCAGTGGAATGCTACTTTGGATAAAGGCATCCCAGTTTGTCAGGAGGCAGCAGCGTGATTAGATGAAGATTTTGTTGGTGGGCTGTGGTTTGATGACAACTGTAATAGTCAGAAACTCAAACAGTTGAGTGTTGAGTGTGTATAATTATGGGATCAAGTTAATATTTGTTATAATAATCTGACCAGGGTCAGACTGGTAACTGCACATACTTTTGGATTGGATTACCTCGTGTCAGATATTGGTCACACAGTTCAGCATGTGACATTTAATACCCATCACACTGCTGACATCTTCATATTTACAAAACATGATCTCAGAAGGGCAGCAGTAAAGGTCTCAAACAACACCAGGAGATTTCTCTTCTCCCTGCTCCTGTTCTTGTCAGCATTTTATCAAGAAAAAAAAAATCACCATGATCTTGCATGCTCATGTAGGATGTTATAACAAGCAGAAAAGTAAACTACATCAAATCACAGCACCACAATGGCGAGAATCTAATGATTATGAAAAACCGCTCACATAGGTCAAGCTCAACCCCATCACCCCCCTGAAGACCTAACATATCGATCCCAATGCAGAGGAGGCATTTGTAAAAAGAATTGAAGAAATCCTGCTGCCGGCATCCTTTTCTAAAAGTCCCTGAACGCCCACACTCTTCAAACACACTCATTGGGGCTCGCACTCATAAAAACGCACGAGTAAAAACAGAACAGGCTTCAAAAATATCAGTTTAACAAGACGCTTTCTTTATGTGACATGTTTGAAATGAAGTTGGAGGTTGAAAATGATGGAGGCGTAGCACTGATGCGCTTCAGTCATTTTCTCCTCCTGCGTTATCCAAGACAGAGTCATTTAAAGTCTGCACACTTGTATGAGCGTGAACAGCATTTTGGGTATAATTTGTGGGAAAAAAAAGAAAAAAGAAGAAGAATCTGCTCGGGAAACAGGTGGCTCCTTGTCGCCGGAGACACGGATTCATCAGAATTCAAAATAAATTATTTTCCTATGAGTCATAAATAAGGAGATGAATGTGCTCATATGTATGCATTCAAGAACATAATGTATTTGAAATATACACGTATACACACACACGCACGCGAGCAAAATAAAAAACAAAACAAAAATGACCCAAAGCAGATGCCTGTGTGTGTGTGTGTGTGTGTGTGTGTGTGTGTGTGTGTGTGTGTGTGTGTGTGTGTGTGTGTGTGTGTGTGTGTGCTGGGCTCATTAATGGGTTTTGACTCTACATTTGTTGCAGTAGCAGTCTGTAGAGTGGACCTTGGGATCAACTGAGGAGGCGTCAGGCAGAAAAACAATCGCAGTATCTACAGGACGCCACTGATAGTTTCTCTCACACAGAGAATAAAGAGAACGCTGTAGAAAACAGTTTGCACCCGCAGACAGAAATCAGTAAACAGACACTCATACGGGGAGAATACATGCAACATACATGCACATCACCGCCGAAGCTCTTAAGTCTGAGGCACACATACACCTACACGCAGTGGGCAAAGCTCCACGTCAAGGACAGTATTGATCTTTTTAAATGAGAACGCACCTGATTATGAAAGCTTTTAACCCAAATGCCTAATGCAGCACAGGTTTAATGGAAAGAGCTTAAAGCGGATACAATACTCAGGAGAGAGGGCGCGTGCGTATGCGTGCGTGGTGAGCGTCCACGTGCACTCTCCACTGAGGTGCAGTCAATTTGATTGATTGTTGAGAGATCACCTAGGCATTTTACTCCCGCCATGACGAGGATTTTACTGATCAAAGAGGCTTAAGTAATGATGGATTGAAGATGGTCCCGCCGTCATTAAAAAAAAACAACACCAACAAAATAAAAAACCCTGATCCCAAAAGTAGTGCACAGCACACCAGGCAAGACTATTCAAAATGCTGAGAGGGAACCATTTCGAGGCAGGCTCATTTGTTCACTGAGAAATGACCACTTATGCATCATCATAAATCACCTGCTGCAGCTGTTTGTTCATATTGCTTCATCCATTCCTCCAGGATCCCTTTCAGCATAAAGGCAGATGCTGCATAATCCATAATGAATCAGATTTTATGAAATTCACAAGGAAGTGAAATGTTTGACTCATCAGTTTATTATGCACCAGATATTTACACCAGATTATGAAATGTATTTCCAGTAAACAGTGAAAGCTAACAAATGCATTGTTTGTTTTGTTGAACTTGAAAGTCAATATTTGGTATGACCACCTTTATTCTTCATCCTAGTTTGAACTCTTTCTTGTCATTGTTTTATTAAGTAGTCAGGAATAGTTCTCCAGGTTTCTTAAAGGACATTTAAAGCTCTTCTTTGGATGTTTCTGCTTTTTCTACTGTTCGCTGTCAAGACGATCCCACACTGCTTCAATAATGTTGATGTCCAGGCTCTGGGGAGGCTAATCCATCGATTGCGTGTTTTTCTATCCAGGTATGCTTTTACTGCATTGGCACTGCGTATGGACTCATAGTCATACTGAAAAATGAAGCAGTTGCTGACCAGATGCTTTCCCAAGGGGACTGCATGGTGGATCAAAATACTTGGTGGATCTTACCATACTTTTCTGATTTCATAATTCCTTGAATTTTGACAAGATCCTCAGCTACACTAGCTGAAATCAAGCCAGTACAGCTAACAGCAGGGAGGAAAGCTAACAAATGTATTGTTTGTTGAAGTTTTGTTGAACTTGAAAGCCAATATTTGCTTCCAGTGATGCTTCCAAACAGGAAGTCCAAGGTTTAGCAGTGCCCCAAACCGTGACAGAGACTGCACCAAGTTTTACACATGGCTGTAGACGCTCACTGTTATGCATCCTGGTCTCCTCCACTCATTTTTTTAATCCAGTTCTTGTGTAATTTTTAATGCCTCAGCCTTTTCTCCTGTTTCCCTTCCTTAAGGATGTCTTCTTCACAGGCATCCTTGGACTGAGACCATTTCTGATGAGGCTTCAGTTGATCAGCAGTAGATGATCAACTAAAGGGCCAGATGCATCTCTCAGCTCCTGTGTCAGGTTTGCTGACATTTTTCCTATTTATTAAGGACATACATTTTGGATACTACTGTAGATAGTTTTTTAGTCCACTTGTCCAGTTTCCTCAGATTTTTTAAAGGACACACTGCACACCATGCAGACATGTTTTCGACTGATAGCTCTTTGGGAATCACCTTGTTGGTGCAAAAATACTTTTTTGATCCTGACAAACTGTTATCTTTGCAATTGTTTGTAGAATCAATTCTATAGAAATGGGATAAATTGTGTTCCTCTGACAGGCCAAAAGATACAATTTAAAACCTATTCTTTGCTGTCTGCAATCTGCAGACACAACACTGTGTCATCATTTGAGTTGGTACCTTTTTTACGTTTGAATAGGGCAGTATTAACCCCTTGAGGGTGGCTCAAGAAATAGACAGAGAGGGTTTGGAAGCGTTAATGTAGCACAGAAGGCGCCATTCTTACTAAAACAAATCCTAAACTTTAAATGCTAAAACTGATGCTTCCAAACAGAAAGTCCAAAAACAAATGGGGGATGTCATGGTGGCTACTTCCATCTTTTATATACAGACCATTGTTGTTGGTGTTTTTCTGCTATTCATTTTATCTTAGCACAGTGGGGAAAGCACAGCCGATATCTTGGTTCCACTAAGTGTGCCACTAAGCAGTGTCATATTTTCACAGACCTGTCTTAAATTAAGTTCAGCCATCATTAACACACCCGAGCTTTCCTATTGTCACAAATCTGCAGTGAAAAGGACTGTTGATTGAAAGAGTGGCTCATATTTAAAACAGACGATTAGTGATCTGTTTGAATATATTGAATGAATTTTCGAATTTTTAAAAGAGACACCTCACAGCCACAGAATCACACGAATAATGGGAGAAATTTAAGGTTGTATCCAATGGCTTCATCATTATTGAACCCAAAAGCATCACAATTTGCAGCAACTTTCCACCATAGCTGCCTTATATTTGAGGTGTTTTACAGTTGTAGGATCTCATCTCACGAGAGAGTAAATCCAATAACGAAGGGTGGCCTTTCAGAAAAGAAAACATACTGGCAGAGTAATTGTGAGAGATGAAAATCTTGGAAATGTCAGGAGAAATGGCATATTACCATGACAACCCAGCTATTGTCTCATCAAGGTTGCAGTGCGTGGAGTGTGGCAACAAAACGAGACCGTGACTGTTGTTCACCATCAGGAGTGATTGCAATAAATCGGCTGTTTTCTACGAGCCATTGTTCAACACTAAAATTGAATTGACTCATTCCCTGAAATTGCTCAGCCGAAAATCAATCTGGTATCATCAGCTTCCCCCCACTAGAGTCCAAAGTGCTTCCAAATACAGTAAAGGAATTTATATTATTCATGAGCTCAAGGTTCACACAAGGCCACCAGCGAGGCCCAGACTCCTTAATGGCTTAACCGCCCTTCATCACAGCCAAGCTGGCCCTGTCATCCTGATCTGGCAGTCACGTAGCCCAAAGGACTAAGGCTCCTCTGAAAAACACTGTTGAAAAAAACAACAACTAATTTTTCACATAAAATGTAAAAAAAAAACGTAAAAATACAGTTGTGTTTATAATTACAACCCACAATTTACTGTTAATTTTTAATTATATCAGTGTAATGGGGTTTTATGCATGTTTTATGCACGTTTATGCAAACGTGCATGTTTAGTAGATCTTTATTGTTAAAAAAGCTTTAGCACTATAAATTTTAACTGATTTAAAAAAAAGGTCCAGAAAATGTCATTGATAATACCATGACTGTCGTATGTGTTTAACATTTATTGTTCCAACTTCTTATATTTCTGAATACTATTATTTTTCTGTAATTTTTCTAATTTCAGTCAATAAATTTAAAAGATACATAACTACTCGAAAATTAGTCTGTGAAATTGCAGTAATTGTAGCAGTTTTTAATTACAATACTTTTTAGATTTATATAATATAATTAAAAAAAACAATTAACAAAAGAACCCAAACAATTAATTAACAATTAACAAACAATTAAAAGTACAAAAAATGTACTTATTTTCACTCATTGCATCAATGAAAAAAAAGATTAAATGTTATGTTTATTCTTGGTTAAAGTTTTCTTAAAATGTTATTTTACACTATAAATGTTAATTCGCAGTCTGTTTTTTGTATATTTATTGACATTTCCTGTATTTAACATATTATATTTAACATAACATATTATTATAACGTATTATAACAGGGAAATTCTGTAAAAAAAGATTCTCTTAAATCCCAGTATTTTTTACAGTGTATTTAAGAATAAATTAAAGATCACAGACAGAAGTCAGCTAATTATGTTCACACTGTGTTTCTCCCTTACGCAAGCACTCATAAACACCAAGGCAAATTGTGGAGGTAGTAATTAAGTATTTTGCTCTTTGATAAGCTGTAATGATGTAGGAATTTTTGTGAATGAAAAATGAATGGGTGCGTGGGGATGACCTGTTATTCCGCCTTCCAGTGTCTGTGTCAAGATCAGTTGATGTGACAGCAGGAAAAAATGTTTGCGTATATGTGTTCCCCTCAGTGTAAGAGACAATAATAATCTCAAGGCGACCCATCAAGGTGAAATATTGATGCGTCTGCTGCAAAGCTGCTGCAGGAGGTTACAGGGCCGCCTCCATTGCCTCACTCCCACAGAAATGCTGACCTCCAAGATCGTGTAACAAACAGTAGATATCCCTACATGGCTTATGCTGGTTCTATCACTCGGACTGTGTAATAGGAATTTTCTATTTTTGCACTACAATTTTTATCAGTTTAAATATTACGCTATGATTTTCCGAATTATAGCGTGTTCGGGTGTTCTTCATTTATACTGTAAACAACATACAACTATCACTTGGCTTCATGATGCTGCTGCTCTAGAGTTCAACCTCCTTGACATAAGAAAAAAATTCCATTGAACTGTTTAGCCGTCAGCAACTGATTGCAAGTAATTACAGCAACCAACTGGGTACTTAAAGGCTGAGTGGGCAACACCCTTAACCTCTGGCCAACCACTTTTGATCATGAGACAATAGTACAGGTTTCTGCGCACAATGGGAAGCAACTTGTCTTCAAACAATCCTGGTATGACTTGTACTGACTGCTATCACTCTCACACAGATTTGCAAACACAGGTTAAATTTTAAACATGTGAGTCTGCACTGATGAGCTCAACTCGGTTGAGTTGCCAGCTGGTTTTATTCTGGTTATATTCCTACATAAAGCAGGGTTGCTGGGTGCCTATGTCGTGGAAGAACTAAATTTAGGTTGGATTAGTTTTTGTAAATGTCTGTTTTAATGGGAATTTATGTGCACGTAGATAGCAACTGATTTGAAACACACATCAACGGATTTTGATTTATATTAATATAAAAGTGTTCATCACAAACAGATTGACTCCATTTAATCACAAACTATTAGCAGACTGACTTCACTTTAATGCTGTTAACTCCCATCTCAATGTATCAAGAACCTGGTCCCCATGTTGTAAACAGCTATTTCAAAGGCAACCACACTTTGCACATGGTCACAACAATGCTGGTTGTGCTGTCATGTCCAACCACTGTAGCATAAGTGAGAGGTCTCTGAAGAAGAAGGTTAGCTTGCGCAAAGCCAACTAGAAAGACTGGGAAAACATATGTAGATAACTAGACTGGACAACAGTTTGTTTGTTTTTCGCTAAATCAATCAAGTCTGAAGGAAAACCCTTTACCAGGATGGAAACAGCATTGATTACGCTTTGTTTGCGTGTTTGTCATACTGTGACCAAAACCTCTGGCCTATATTCCAATCCCACATTTCCAGAAAGGGAAAACTAGATGTGTTAAATGTAAGGATGATGTTGTTTGTAACACATTTAAACCACACATAAAATTCACAGATCTTTTCGACTGTTTTTTACTGCTATTTCTTCTCATTTGTTTTATTCACTCCCTATTTTTAAGCACTATTTCTCAGGAGCACCTCTACAGGTGGCATTTGCTCCTGAGGGCACCTGACCTGCAAAAGGCTTGCAGCGTCCTCTAGGCCTGTGGGCAGCCTAAGGCAAGAGAGTGGAGGAAAGAAGGCATAAAAGGACAATTAAGGGCTAAATATGCTGTATAACCTTCGCCTTCCTTTTCCCCGGGGCCCTGTCTCATTTTTCCTCTCCTCTCTCTCCCTCCCTGTTACCTTTTTCCTCATTTCGATCAGGCGCTCCACATCCCAACACACAATTCCCAAACCACCCACACAGACAGTTACACAGATAAAGCCATGCAAATCCACAACACGTCCTTTTACTGTAACAAGCGATAAAGTCTATGAAACAGAGCTTCATCTGAGTGACATAAAAGTCCAGTGTGACTGCTCATGCAGAGCTCGTATTACAAGTGAATGAATGAATAAACAAACAAACCTGATTTAGGGCTCCGTATGGCATGGACAAAAACAGATGAGTCATATATAAGATAAAGAAAAATCAGCTTGGGTCACTCTGAATGTCAGCTTCTTTCTGCTGTCCCTAACTAACTTAAAAGCTCTGCGGGTTCAGGTTAACCTTTCTCGTGTCCTTAACATTGGACAGGCAAAAGTTAAACAGAAATCACTGTAAGATTTATCCATTATATAACAAAAGATGTGACAATCAGGATCTCACTGCTCTATATGTGATTCTGTTAAATGGTCATAATGCTGGTGTGGCTTTAATCCACCTACCATTTACATTTATAGCATGCTTTTGTAATGCGCACAAAACCTAAATGACCACAAACGAATCACCACGTTAATGGTAAACTCAGGGCCTTAAAGCCTGCCCGAGGGCTTGAATTACCCAGCTATTAGTCCAGATATGGAAAGATTTTTACACTGAACCCAAATAAGATCCTGAACTGAAGAATTCAGAAATATTCACTGATATGATATTAAATTTTAGTCAAGCTTTTGGCCTGGTCTGTCCTAAAAAGTCATGATACACATACACAGACACAGAGCAAACAGAAATGTCCACTGTCCAATGGTCACAATGTATACTTAATCTTCTCACTCTGTTTTCTGCACCACATCCTGCTTAGTGGATCAAACAGACATTCAAACATCCACTTTGCCGCTAAATGAATCCAGCATTGCAAAAATTTCACCGTAATTATCGATTTCTAAGTGGCCTTACAAGCAGCATCAGTCAAAGTCTCCTTCAAACACAACAATTATTATATTACAGTAACCATGGTGATTTATTTGCTGTATGATTTGCAGTGGAAATGTATTTATGGATGGGAGTAGGCGGAGGATCAGCAAGTGTGTATGTGTGAGTGCGTTTGTGCCAAGGGCTAAATCAATTAAATACCTTGCCAACATACACTCTCGGTCTCTCTCTCTCTCTCACACGCACACACACACATACACACACACACAACCACTTTGACCTCTGAGCTATGAACACAGATTTATATGAGAACGAGATGCTTAAAAAGTCTTCCGCATTTATTAGTAATAATAATAATATTGTTGCTATTTGCAGACATTTAATTGGAAATAAAGGTTAAGTTGGTTTGCTGCTAATAAAACAATAAAATATTCATATAGATGAGTAGGCAGATATTAAAAATGCTCTGACTTAATTATTCTTCAAGCATGTGTGTTTATTTTGAAACATTTTTCATCAGTGGTACAAAAGCTGTTAACCACTGAAATTCTTCAATCGCAACAATGGGTGTATTGCTCCATCTAGTGGACATAGATGGCATAAAAACATTGAAAGCTGTTCTATAATGCACGGGCTTATAGATCCAGCGCATTCAGATTGAATATACTGAGTGGACTGGTGCTTTTAGACTGAAAGGTACACTTCCTGCCATGATTTCCCTCTGTGTCCCCATCCAAAAATAAATAAATAAATAAATAAAATAAAAATCTTTTCAACTGATAACCACATTTCACTTGTTTAATCTTATACAGAGTCATTTTTTTCTTGTCTTGTATATACTACATACACTATATTTATTTTATATATTTATTCAATTTCGTTGTTCTTAAAAGCACAAAGACAATAAAAATTCTGATTCTGATCTGAAAAAGTGTTGGTTAAAAAAACCTCCCATCAAACAGTGTTATATCTATTCATTCTCACAGCGGGTTATATTTACATGATAAATATTAGCTTATTATTGGAACACCATATGCAATAAAGAATCACATACACATGCCATAGCAAAAACAACAACTGACTAGAAGCCCAATAATCAACAACATTCTTATGACATGACTAACAGCTGCTTTGGTATACCTTTCCCCAGTCACCCCTTACCTAACATGTGGATTATAAACAACCCTGTAAGCTAAACAAAAATGACACTGGTTAGACCCAGATACACAAATCTGCCTTTAAGCTGCTGGGTGACTTTCTGTCTATATATACTTCACTAGTAATTAAACCTGGAGTACAAAGTTCTGAGTAAAAACACTCAGAGGTTCTTTCAGACTGTTCTTTGCCAAAGTAATGTATCTTAAATGTTAATATTCCTCTGTGGTCCAGCACTGAAGGCTTTTCAGGGAGTTTTTTTTAAACAACCTGATAATAATAAAATACAAAAGTCCAACCTAGAAGTAATAAATGCATGAACTAGTTTTTCACCATCACTCTGAGACAGCCCGTAATAGTAATTTCTTAAGTCTGCTCCCCCCCCCAGCAGCTCTTTATCCCAGTGGGTCATATATCAAGATGGAGGTAGCCATCATGATGTTTACTTTGTGAATTCTGGATTTAGAAGCGCCATCATTGTGTGATGGAGCAGCCGTGCTCCTGCACGAAACGATCGATGCTGACCTGACCGTGATTCACAAGCCAGAAGTCACAGGTCGCGATTCTGTAAAACATTTTGCAGAGGCAAGTCATTTATTGACTCTATGCACTTAAAGTCCAAAAGCCTGCCATGCTGTTCATCTCTGTAAATGGAGCAGGAGGTGGATCCAGGAGGTGGGTAAAACGAGGGCCAGTTTCTGGCACTTCTGCACTGGCTTTAATTTTCAGCTCCGGAGGTTGATTCACCGAGTTTTGGCAAGATCTATTCTAGTTAAATATTGCTACAACACCTAGCTGCATTTATCTTCATTGTAAACTGTAACCATGTTTCAGTTCAGTTAGCCAGTGGGTGACCCTTGGCTTACTACATCCAAGCAGCACGGCTCTGTCCTACATGAGTGCAAATATCAGCTGGAAAACAGGCAGCCAACAATCAGAAACATTTAACCAGGATCCGCTCACATTTTTTGAGTTAACGCGCAACTAATGATATTTGCCTCGACAACCTTATGCTTATGAGTTTTTCAGCTGTGAATACTCAGCATTACAAAGTGTTATAGTAGATCTACAACCAGATCCACTATAATATTTCAGATGTTTCAAAGGCAAATCAAACATACTTGACAGATGTAATATTTCCAGCCCTCACTAACATGTTTCACCAACTACCAAAGGCTTAATTTTTATTCTACCCAATACTTCCAGTCATTTTCCCTGAACACGATCTGTGCTGAATACTATTCTGTTGAGAAAAAAACCCAAAGGAACAGCTTCAGCTTACATTGTATTGTGCAAATTATAGATTTTTAGGGATAATAGCCTGAATTTGCTGTAATTTTGTTCAGTAGTGCCAACTACCCTGAGCCTAGTTCTGCCAAAGCTTTATTCATGTCTGGTCTTTACCTTACAAAGTAAAGTGCCTTGATATAGCTGTTGTTGTGAACTGACCACTGAACTGGTCATTCAAAGGCCGGCCTATATACAAAACGGCACAAATAGTGCACTTCTCCCGGGGTGTCTGAGGTCCTCAATAACTGAATTGTTCTGACCTTGTCAACACTGCCAACATAAACACACATTTATGTCAATATTTAAAGGATTTAAAATGAAACTACCATAAAAAGAAACTGCACAATGTCAGCACTGGTTATCCCATAATGTGCCACTACCTTGGTCTGCCACTGGAGTGCAGCATAGCAAAATAAATGTCACAGAAAAAGCAGCAAATAGGTTTAACTATATGTTACATATTGAAGTATTTATTTGGATGGTCTTAGAAGATAATCCTTGAGCACAAATAGCACAGTTTTAAAAACAGCAAAGTAACTGGCAAGTGAAAATGTTCAACTAGGGGCACTGACAGTCTTACTCTGTTCATTTATTACTGTGATAGAGTCACTATGTGACCTGTAAAACTGCAGAACTGGCATTAAAATATGACCATCTAACAGAGCATTCATGTATTTGAAATCTGCTCAAGGCAAGTAACATTTAAAAAAAAATCAAATATCTGTGTCTGATTGATCATGTCTGATGTTGAGGCAGGCTGGTTGCTTCAGCTGCAGGTGGCAATGTTGCTCTGTGATAGATGGCTCCGTTTTTTTTGAGCTCCTCTGCCTTTTTTGTTATTGTTCTGATGAATGGGTAAAAAATGCTGTGTGGAATAGAGACTTCACTGAGGCACACATCATTAAAGGTAGAACAGATTATTCTTGACAAATTGGATTCGGCCTGCGTAGACAACAAATCATAGCGGCAAGCTGAGATGTAGGAATTTCTTATTTTGTATTATTTTAAAGTGATGCATCCGGAGTTTTGGTAATCCATGAAACGTTGATTTTAAAGGCTCTGGAAGAACATGAAAAACAAAAAAACCAATATAGATCAACCAGGTTTTTGAGTCTGGACTGCAGATTAATCTGTGGTCCCCTATCCTCAGCAGCCACAGGTGTCAAAACAGGAAAAAACTGTACATGGGTGTGATATAGGAAGCTAGTGGTGGAGAAGCAAGTAATGGCTAATATATCTTACAAACAGGTTTAAAGGCTGACAATGTGGAAAATCCTGTTTTCTTTGTTCCCAACCTGGAAATTGTGCTGCCGATTTATCAGCCGTTGAAAGATATAGGCCCAGTGCAGGAGATAAGCAGGAAAGAGGGATCATGTATGGATGGTGTGGCGGGATACATACGTCTCACGCACACGGAGGGAAATGACTCTCCGGGGAATGAAAACCAGGAGGATGGGTCGGAGAGAAAAACAGGATTCTGCCTCTGTATGAGGCAAAAGCAAAACAGAGGTGCTGACGGCTTCCTCCATCCAGACCCGGTGGGAGCGCTTATCCAGTTTTGCGTTGTGAGATAAGAAGGGGATTTATTTATTCAGGTTGATAGCCCTGGCACACTTTGAATGATAAAGGGTGTGTGCGCGTATGTGTGTGTTTGGGTGCTGTGTGTTCATCCACTTTCAGCATGCCAGTCAGGATTAAAGGTCATGGTCTATAGGACAAATGTGTGTATATTAGAATCCATAAATGAGGGGTGTGAGTTTCTTCATTTTCTTATGCCTTTGTCTGGAGACTTGTTCCTGTTTCGTGCACCTGAGAGCAGCGATCAAACACATTTCCATTTAAGCACATGAAAAACATGAGAACAGGGGGAGTGGGTGGGTGGGTGGGGGAGCTCAGATCAAACGCGAAGGCCAGAATATTTTCATCCATTGTCTTCCAAAGAAAACCACATCTAAAGTGGGAATAAACGGAAAGGGAGCCCTTTGTTGTGGTTATCCTCCTGGTGGTTAAAAGGAAGGTGTTGGGTTCACTGTGCAATGGATCTGATGTTATTTCAGTCAGAAAAGACATCTGTTCAACTGTAAGTCACGTCCGTGCTAACTTCCCTGGTGCAGATGCTTCCCTGCGCGGTGATTTATTTGTCTCACATGGCGAGTGTTTTGGGCCGGCGAGGTTCTGAGCGGTTCTGTTGGCGCAGCTGACGCAGAGCCACGGGGAGAGCTGGCCTTCGGGAAATACTTTCTTTTGGTTTTAGGAGATGTTGCGTTTGGCTCGTGCACCACATCTACATACGGTTAAGAGGAGAGCTGCTTTTGAACCACAGAACTGCAAGCCTGAGAAAAGTTTTCAGTGAATTAATTCTTCCTCTGCGCTCCCTCTTTCGCAATCTTTAGTTCTGAATTGGCTGTCCAGATGTGGAGCTTGACTCAACACTGACATCCCAAAATATGCAGTTGGCTGAGATTTGTTCCACTACCGCATGCAGACACAGGCTGTCCCTATTTTTATTCTGAACATTACTTCACATGGTCCCCCCAAGATATTTGACTTCACTGAAAATTTTAAAAGCAACCAAATGAACCTTTAAGTAATACTTGTGGGTCAGGATACTATTTGTGAGACTAATCGCGAATTGGGCAACATCATGGGAAACACAGGATGTAGAAAGACAAGCGAAGTCTAAACAAGGGGCTTTGTTTTTAATCTAACAGTGGTAGATGCTGGGTTCAAATCTCTGTGGAGGTTTCATGTTCTCTCTGGGCCTGCGTGATCTCCCGGTACTCCGGCTTCCTCCCACAGTCCAAACACATGCAATGTTGGGTTAACTGGTGATGCTAAATTGGCTGTAGGCATCAATGTGAGTGTGACTGATGTCTCTCTCTCTTTGTAAGCTTTGCAAAAGACTGGTAACCTTTCCAGGGTGTACCCAGCCTCTTGTGCTATAACAGCTGAGAAGGGCTCCTTAACTCGGTAAGCAGAAAATGATGGATGGATGGATTTGCAAGAATAATTTGAATGTGAATTTTTCTAAATTAATTCAATGAGAAATGTAATTCATTTAATTCATTTGGCCCAACAACAACATCCAGGACTAAACATCAAGCCATTTAAGAAGTTGCTGCAGTTCCTCAAATGGCCACTTGAGGCTGGCTCCAAAAGTTAGTCAAATAATGAACACTCCGGTGTTTTCTCCCTTTATGACAAATGCAATTGGTGGGTCAGTGTTTATATAAATTACCTGCTTAGGTCTAAAAGCCTTTGCAAGAAAAAAAAAAGACATGTAATCGAATGAAATGAAAACATTTGCAAAACTTTTTAGGCATCCGGTGAGTAAAGTTAGGTGTAATTACAGGTTTGGCCGTTTCAAGTGACAGCCCAGCAAACATGGTTGAGACCCAGACATTATATCTCTGGTCAAACTGTTTGAAAAATTGAACCGATCTGGACAGATGAAAACGTTTGTACGTAGACTAGATGTCTAGTAGGATTGTCTCTTACCAAGTGACAAGTTACTGCAAAGGATTTAAATGCATCTGTCATTGATTTCTTGTGACAATGGCTAATGTAATGGTTATTAAGATAAGGTAAGATAAGATAACCTTTATTAGTCCCACACGTGGGAAATTTGTTTTGTCACAGCAGGAAGTGGACAGTGCAAAAGTTATGAGGCAAAAATTAGAATACAATAAGAATAAATACAGTATACAACTGTACAGAATAGAATAAAATAAAATACTATATACAGTAGAATAAAATAAAATAAATATACACGGCTGTGAACAGCTGTGAATAGAGACAGACTCGTATTTCCAGATTTGCATCTAGAATTATGCCTCATTTGTTTGAATGGTGAACTTGACATGTGAGACTGTTACAAATTTGACTCCTCTGTCCACAGTGTCAGCATCATAACCACAGGGAATGGACTGGTTAAGTTTGAAGTCAATTAGTGCAGTAGGCTGAAAAAGAACAGGGCTTGAAAGTGTGAGATCTCAAGTTAGTGTCACCATCGAGCACAAACAATTCTTTAGGACAAATCTTCTCTTGCTGTAAAGTCTAACAAAGACATCAAGGCAATACTGAAGATGTACCTCGAATTGACATCTTGGTATGTCCTCAGCGTTTACGGTCAGAGGTAGGAAACTCCAGGCTGGGAACCGCATAAAGGTCTGTCTGCCAGCGCCATAGGTGGCCCCACGGGACCCTTAGAGCCTGAATGACAAAACAAATTTCACAATAGCATCAAGTGGAAAAAAAGAGATCAGAGAGCCTCCATCAGGGATGTCTGGGGATACATTAAAGGTGTGGCACTGCAGGTCAAGCCACTACTTCCCTCTTTCCTCCTCTGGGAGAGACCCCAGTGTCTCTTACAACAGGAAGAGACTGAAGGTCAAAGCACAGACCCATTGTCTTCCTGCCTGTGTGACAGACGTCTGTCTATTTTGCTTTATTATCTCTGCCTCAAACATGCTTAAACAGACACCTTTGCATATGAGGTAACAAAGAAACATGTATTTTATACATGAAGAACATGAAAACCTCTAAGTGCTCAGCAACTATGCGCTTTAATGGCAACAAGTGGCTGCAGTTACTTAGAGTACATTTTTAAATTTCAACTTTTTATGTTTTACTTCCTGTGAGCTGAAAAGCCTTGCAGCCTTGTTGCAATTTTAAATATAGGCTGTGATGCCCAATATTAATCTGTACTTGTGCTAATATATCAAACATTTGATGAGATATGTGTGCACATGTGGACACAAGAAACAAGGGCACAAGAAATGTGCTAGGTACCCACTCTAGGAGGATGTCCTGGTGGGGATGTAAAATCTGCCCTGTATAGCACAATTCTGGCAGCTGATAAGCCTCCAATGTATTGGTAAATGGGCTGGTTCTTATATAGCACTTTTATACTCTACTAGAGTGCTCAAAGCACTTTATTCGATATGCCTCATTCACCCATTCATAGAAGTACTTTTTAACCACAAACACATACTCGGGGTTCAGTATCCTGCCCAGTGCTAGCATGCAGATTGGAGTAGCCGGGGATTAAACCACCAACCTTTGGATTAGTAGATGTCCTGCTGCAGTACGTCTTGAACCACAGCTTCACCAGTGGACATATTACTCAGGCTGTTCCTGTGGTTCATGTTCTGTTTTCTTACCCATCCAAATTAAAGTGCATAATCCTAGCTATGGTGGCTGCTGAAGGACAAACCACTTTAGCATTGCTCATCTGTTGTGTGTGTATGCTGTTACTCTGCTGTTTGCCTCAGAAATATGCCAGGTGTCCACGTCTATTTATTCAAGAGGAATCTGTAAACCGTGTGAGTTCAGTACAAGTCAATGTTTTTTGCCACCACTGGTTGCAATTAGCCTCTGTTAGCTGGTATTAGCTTTTGCTAACTTCTGTTAGCTAGCGTTAGTGAAACTTTCTTTAAAAAGGAGCTAACACTGTTGAACTTGGTGAATAAACTCATACAATCAGAGAATATAATCAAAATGTTTATGGTAAATAATTGCTACAGTATTGTTTGTGTGTGTGTGTGTGTGTGTGTGTGTGTGTGTGTGTGTGTGTGTGTACAAGATCTGGATAAAATCAGAAAATGGACAAACTACAGACAATGACAGACCAGCAGGTTTACAGGCAGGCAGGAACTTATTGGACTGAAAGGAAGCAGGGGCTGGTGGCATGCAGTCTGACAAGTAGACAGAGCTACACCCCTCCAGCCACCATCACTTCTCAGTCTATTATCTTGCCTCCATAATGCCCTCAGCTAACTTCATAGGCATTTCCTCAGTGTGAAAGACACACGTGGCCTCTTTGATAAGATAAACGGCAGAAAATAAAGGCACGGCAAACCGAAAACCCTTTTTGCTTCTCCAGCCAAACAATCCAAATGTCTATTTCAGTAGATAAGGTCGCACAGACAGACCGCCACACCCCTGAAACCTCAGAGACGCACACTTGTCCCTTTGTGCCCCGATAAAGGAGTCCGGTGGATGCATGTAATCAGCATATTATTGATAGTCTTAATAAGAAAGGCTCTGAGTCACTGAAGCCATTAGCCTGGATAAAAGAGGCTTAATTGTTTTGTGTGTGTGCACGCCGGTACTTGTATATGTGTGTCTTAGGGTGTGCACACGTTCCCGGGCTAAGATCAGGCTAATTAAATCCATTTCCTTCATTTAGAAGTTTTTTTCACTCTTAATTAAGAGGGTTAATCATGGGTCTGGACAGAGGTGGCGTGCATGTTTGCGTGCACGCACGCTCTCCACACCATGGCTGGCTGTAAACGGTGCAATCTGTATGAGAGGAATATAATAACACAATGAGTATTCATGGATTAAATTAAACAGCCTTTGATATTTATCTGCATTCAAAAAAAGGAGCGAATATTTTAGGTCAGATAGGATCTAGTAAATGATAGAGTCGTCTGCCTTGAATTTCAAAAGCTGAGTGTAATAACACATCACAATCTCTTTGATAATGGTCCCCTGTGTCTGTCTTTGTTAAATGAAATAAAAAACAACACCATCACAGCTCCAGTTGAAAATAACAGCAGTTTTCTTGTCTCAAGGAGGAATCGGCACGCTGTGGTTTCTTGTCAAAACCATCAACCAACAGGTCTGGTGTTAATACCAACTTCTGTCATCACCACCAATGTGTGCTATGAGAGGACGTCTGCAGCATACCAATGGTGTGGAACAATATTCCCCAGCACGCTCCATCTACAGCAATAATATCGTTATGGCTGCCAGACATGAGAGGACTCTCCCTGCCTGCCACTGGACACACACCATTACTTTTGATGGCCCGCGTGTATGTGTGTGTACATGAGAGTAAAAGTGGCCGTGTGCTCTGAGTGTCTGTGTGTGTGAGTGGGTGTGTGTGCACTTGTGCCCTTAGGGTCACACATCCTGTTGGGGAAAACGGCTGATTCAGGACTCTCAACCATTGTGCTTGTCAACTTGAGTCCGTGCCTCTATAACCGTTAGACATCTGTGGGTGGGCAACCATCTTCAGTATGATGATGATGATCTGATGTGGCCATAACAACACGTTAACACGTTTTACACTCTGTTGACTCCTCCAAAAGCTGCAGGCTTGTTTTTTTGGGGTGAGTTTGTAAAAAACACACTTGTCTTTTCAGCCCGCATGTGGAATTTAGATTGTAATGGAGAAAAGAGCCCCATGCCGGCTAAATGAAACGTGGTAGATGTGCCGATTTACCAGAATGAAATAAAGCATCAAATGACTTCAGTTTATATTAGAAGCGTGGATGTAGCTAGGGTTCAGTTTTATTTGCCACCTGCGAACGGGAGGCTCAGCTCCACCTGTTACTTTGCGGTGTGTTGACTTTAACTTTATTTAAACTTTAGATTCAACTAAAAATAGTACAAAGATAACATTAAAATCACAATCCAGCGTCTGTGAAGCTGCACACACTCGTTCACACACACGTTAGGCACTAACTAACCATTGATATGTGATCAGCCAATCACACGGCACCAGCTCAATGCATTTAGGTATGTAGACGTGGTCAAGGCGATCTTCTGAAGTTTGAACTGAAGATCAAATTGGGGAAGAAAGAGGAAAGAAATAATTCCCTGGTCTAATGAGTCTGGAGTTCTGCTTCTGGTAGAGACAGAATTTGGCATAAACACTCTGAATCCGTCCTGCCTCGTATAAATGGATCAGGCTGCTGGTGGTATAATGGTGTGGGGATACATTTAATCACCACAGCCTACCTGAGAACTGTCTATGTCCACAGAGTGCCCATCTAATGATAGCAACAGACTAACACACCGTGTCACAAAGGTCACATCTCAAATTGGTTTCATGAGTTGGCTGTACTTAACTGGCCTCCACAGTCACCAGATCTC
The DNA here is from genome assembly GCF_057382275.1 of Copadichromis virginalis. Lineage (NCBI taxonomy): Eukaryota > Metazoa > Chordata > Actinopteri > Cichliformes > Cichlidae > Copadichromis > Copadichromis virginalis. The sequence goes on from NC_140639.1 coordinate 44,526,171, forward strand.
AATCCAACAGAGAACCTCTGGGCTGTGGTGGAACGGGAGATTCTCATCATCAATATGAAGGCAACCAATCTGAAGCAGCTGTGTGATGCAATCTTGTTGATGTGACCCAAATCTCTGAAAAATGTTTCCATCACCTTGCTCAGTCTATACCACAAAAGAATTAAGGCAATTCTGATTTGCACTCTCTGACTAATAAGGTGGCTGGTGATTGCAATGCCTTGCTTTTTGAGGCCAAGCTACATTCCACAGGTATCACACCAGTAAGGCTCAATAGAAATTCCAGGTGCAAATCTGTTGTGTCTGCAGTCCTAAAAAAACTTTTAGCACACAGTGTTGTTTTAAAAAAAAGAAAAAGAGGTGGTTCAGCTCAGAAGGAAATTCTTTAAAAACACAATTCTGTTATCAAAGTCAAAAATGAACGCATTTAAGAATAAAAGTTTAGATTTAACAGTGAATATGTAGGCTCAGATTACATTTCACATACATCCAAAATCTATGCCTGTACCTGAGACTTTAAGTAGAGACAAACCCAACTCTACAAAGTGTTTTAGCTTATTTCAGCACCCGTGGTTTAAGTTTAGTCTAGCTCTAAATGGACTAAACAACAGAAAGCAATCAGCATTTATGACTTAAAGAAGAGTATTTTTCTCTCACGCTGGCAGAGACTAAAAAGTAGAGTGAATATTAAAATAAAGCTAATGTGTCTTCTGGATGCGAGCTGCTAAGAAAATGTCAATCTCACTTTTCACATTCCCTCCAAATGGGCAAAAGTATTAGTTGCTATTTCCATTATGAAAAAGGCAAATATGTTTACCAGTGAATGCAAAGCCAATTGTGCGTCCTCAGACTGCAAACGTAAGCCATTCTGTTGGAACATGTGGCCACTGGTTTCCTGTTCTCGCCTCTTTGTTCTCTAGCTTTTTGCAGAAAGAGGTTCGTGTCTAGTGTGTTAGTGTCCATCACTGTGCCTCAGAGTGTGCATGCTTGTCGCTGTCATGCGTCCTGCTGGTGCATCGTTAGGTATGGCTTTTTATTAGCCTCTGGTGTGCTGGAGATGGGGAGGGTGGGGGCGGTCAGCATCGCTCTGGCAGTAAACTAGCACAGCCGTCAGCCCTGCACATAGGAACAAACACCCCATTAAACCAAGGCCTTCACATATTACTGTAATAAAAGCCCCTGCTCTCGCCTTTATGGGCTTTTTAATTATGTCTATTCGTCTTCCCGGGCTTGTGAGCAACAGTTCATGATGAGCCCCATTTCATGAATACTCCACCACTGGCAGAAAGCTGGAGGGGGGTGAATTAAAGGGGACACACACACACACAAAACAAAAAACATGAAAATGGCCCGAGTCTGAAAATATGACTATTGCTCCTGGAATGGTACTTTTTATTTTACCTCGCAGTGTGTTGTCAGTGCAGCTACTTTTACCATTTTTTTCCCCCTCCGGAGTTCTTTGTTTTAGATGTGGATTATTACAAAGATGGAAAAATCTCAAGCAGCTCAAGTGAATTGCATGGCAGCTTGGTAGTAATGGCGTGTATTAAATTAGCTCCCAGAGAACAGGGCAGCGGCTGGACAAGCTTGGAGGAAAAAAATAAAAAATAAAAAATGAACCAACCAAATCATCCCTGCATGAATTTAGCAAAAAGAGTCTGCACCCAGGCTCATTTTATACCTCGAGTACTTTTCCTTTGGTGCGCTTTTACATTCTAGTTTGTTCAAAATCATATTGGATTTACAATAAAGGTCGGGCAGTGGCCACACCCGCCCTGCGCCATATGAAAACTCTGAATCACATACAGTAATGTGTTCACACCTTGAAGCAGGCTCAATGTAAGACCCTGCCTGGTATTAAAGGATACTGATTGATAGAGTAATATAAAACATGTTGTGTTAACAGTGTACATTTTATGGCCAAGTCATTTTCTCGCAAGGCTGGCCACTCCAGCACAGCCCCTTAACCACAAGAGTACCTAAGCATGCAAGCATCACTGTGGATGCCACCAAGCAGAAGTGAAAGCAGAAAAAGTTCAGCTGTGGAGAACCTTGATAACCCCCCCCATGTTCGAATTTGGAATTTATATCCATTGCATAATGAACTTTGGTTAAATAGACCTCTGGTCCTTGATCTATACTTAAAGGGAGGAAAACAAAGATCGAGGCATGGGTATGAATGCTTTATTTTCTTAAATCAGGTGCAAACAGAGTATCCAGTGGGTTTGCAAGGGCTGCTGCAAATCACAGTGCTGGTGAAAACTAACACCACAGCAAGCGCCATCCAGATTCCACACAGCAGGGCTACTGCTGAAAACAAGGCTGAAAAAGGGAGGATGAGGACAGAAGACAAATATTACCACTTCTATTAGAAGTTGAGAGAAAACTCAAGGGAGTGGGAACAAAGTCAAGTCAGAGTGTTTTTTTAAAACCCCTTGAGTTGTTTTGTGGGTGTCTAACCAGCTCGAGTGACTTCTTGTGTCTGCTGCAGAGAAACTGGTTCTGGAGGAAGCTCAAGCGGCTCAGTCGACCCCTCTTCCAGAACGTTCTCCTCCAGCAGGATGGGGCCAAGAGCAGCCGTCCCCTCCCACCGCAGAGCTGCATAAAAATAAGCAAATCCAATATGGGCTGGAAGGGAAACAACAATCTTCTTAGTGCATTTAGCCAGCTGAGTAAACCATTCCCGACACGACTGATTGGTTGGACAATTAAAGGGATTAACTCAAAATCAATCCACCACATAAATGGCATGTGTGCCAAATGAGTGCAAGCAAGCTCGTCTAAACACGGGTGGAACCTCTGCTTGTGTAGGTTTGTGGCTGATTGCATTATACTCCATATGAATGCATTTAAACTAAATACAAAAAAGTACTTCTAAAATATGTATGTTTGCTACTTTTATGGCATTTTAGACAGCCTTGTATCAGCTAGTCACAGCCCCTTAACAAAAAACACCTTTTTAAAATAATGTTTGCCAAAATTAAATCAACAGATTCTGCATATGCAAATGCTTTTCATAATGAAAGTGGTTAGAATAGCATAATTCCCCCCCACTGGGCCGGCATCACATGTTCAGGACCTGTCCCAGGTTGTCATGTAGCGTCGCTTCTGCAAACTGTACCATCATTTGCTGCAAGGCTTCTTTTCCATCTCTGCGTGCCGCAGCTGGTCTCACAGCAGCTACACACCTTATTGTCTCCACCTGATGCCACCCATCTGTCCAGAGCCGAAAATGCATTGTTAGGAGGAAGCGCAGCAAAGCTTTGCATTAGCATTAGAGCCATGGCAACGAATCTGAAGGCAAACACCTGTACAGTAGAGCAATCTTTGTGTAAACTGACCTCTTGGCTTCAGACAGGAATGAGCAGGCTTTGTGCTCCGAGTCGACGGGTGCAGAGACTGGCGTTGCTTTCAGCTGACATGTGATGTAGAGCTATGAGAAAGTTAAACGACATGGAAATGTATTAGTGTTCAGAATGGATGTGCTATTGCTGTGCAAAATATGACAAACTGCATCAGTAATCCTGACAGGTATGGAGAGCCAAAACTGCCATAATTTAAAAAAAAAAAAAAAAAAAAAAAACAAACTATTTGACTCAAAACAAATATGCCATTAAATGGACCAAGAAGTTAAACAAAAACCCCTTTAATCACACAATTTAGTGATTTATTTACTTCAGTACTCGTGGGCAATATACAGTAGCTTGCAAAAGTATTCGGCCCCCTTGAACTTTTCCACATTTTGTCACATTACAGCCACAAACATGAATCAATTTTATTGGAATTCCACGTTAAAGACTAACAAAAAGTGGTGTACACGTGAGAGTTGGAACGAAAATCATACATGATTCCAAACATTTTTTTACAAATAACTGCAAAGTGGGGTGTGCATAATTATTCAGCCCCCTTTGGTCTGAGTGCAGTCAGTTGCACATAGACATTGCCTGATGAGTGTTATAGACTAAATAGAGTGCACCTGTGTGTAATCTAATATCAGTAGAAATACAGCTGCTCTGTGACGGCCTCAGAGGTTGTCTAAGAGAATATTGGGAGCAACAACACCATGAAGTCATAAAGTTATTGAGAAATTTAAAGCAGGCTTAGGCTGCAAAAAGATTTCCCAAGCCTTGAACATCCCACGGAGCACTGTTCAAGCGATCATTCAGAAATGGAAGGAGTATGGCACAAGTGTAAACCTACCAAGACAAGGCCGTCCACCTAAACTCACAGGCCGAACAAGGAGAGCGCTGATCAGAAATGCAGCCAAGAGGCCCATGGTGACTCTGGACGAGCTGCAGAGATCTACAGCTCAGGTGGGGGAATCTGTCCATAGGACAACTATTAGTGGTGCACTGCACAAAGTTGGCCTTTATGGAAGAGTGGCAAGAAGAAAGCCATTGTTAACAGAAAACCATAAGAAGTCCCGTTTGCAGTTTGCCACAAGCCATGTGGGGACACAGCAAACATGTGGAAGAAGGTGCTCTGGTCAGATGAGACCAAAATGGAACTTTTTGTTCAAAATGCAAAACGCTATGTGTGGAAAACTAACACTGCACATCACTCTGAACACACCATCCCCACTGTCAAATATGGTGGTGGCAGCATCATGCTCTGGGGGGGCTTCTCTTCAGCAGGGACAGGAAGCTGGTCAGAGTTGATGGGAAGATGGATGGAGCTAAATACAGGGCAATCTTGGAAGAAAACCTCTTTGAGTCTGCAAAAGACTTGAGACTGGGGCAGAGGTTCACCTTCCAGCAGGACAACGACCCTAAACATAAAGCCAGGGCAACAATGGCATGGTTTAAAACAAAACATATCCATGTGTTAGAATGGCCCAGTCAAAGTCCAGATCTAAATCCAATCGAGGATCTGTGGCAAGATCTGAAAACTGCTGTTCATCTAATCTGACTGAGCTGGAGCTGTTTTGCAAAGAAGAATGGGCAAGGATTTCAGTCTGTAGATGTGCAAAGCTGGTAGAGACAGACCCTAAAGGACTGGCAGCTGTAATTGCAGCAAAAGGTGGTTCTACAAAGTATTGACTCAGGGGGCTGAATAATTACGCACACCCCACTTTGCAGTTTATTTATTTTTTACAAATAAATAAATAAATAAATAAATGTTTGGAGTCATGTATGATTTTCGTTCCACTTCTGTGCACCACTTTGTGTTGGTCTTTCACGTGGAATTCCAATAAAATTGATTCATGTTTGTGGCTGTAATGTGACAAAATGTGGAAAAGTTCAAGGGGGCCGAATACTTTTGCAAGCCACTGTACATTCCTACCTTCACTTATGATAACGGGATCTGGGTAGTAACCAAAAGAAGGAGACTATGGATACAAATTGCAGAAATAAACTTGTTCTAAAAGGGTGGTCAGGTCTCTCCTTTAGACATTTGATGAGTTTTGTCATTCAGGAGGAGATTAGGGTAGAGTTTATACTTCTCCATATCAAAAAGGAGCTAGTTCAAAAAAGTTCAGGCATCTGGAAACTACCCAGATGAGGCGTTTTGAGTTTGTAACCCTGGGATCAGGCCCCGTGGCAGACCCAGGACCTGCTGGACAGATTATATCTCTAGAATTACTTGGGAATACCTTATCGTTCCCCCAGAAGAGCCCGTGTATACAGAAGCACATGAGAAATGTAGAAGGAAGAAATGTAGGAAACGAGAATTCTGAAATAAACCTTCAAAACAACTAAAAATAATATAATTATAATTACTTCCTATTGCATTTCCTGTCTAACAAAATAAAACTGTAATTATTTAAATATAAATGGAAAATTCTAAAGATACAAAAAGGAAGAGACGGGTAAATAAAATGAAAACTTGATTTAAAATTCATAAAATTAAAGCAAATACAAATAAATACGAAACATAATTCATATAAGCTTTCCTCCAACACTGTGGTGCATTTCATAACGAATAATTTCTTTATAACCTTTTAATTTTGGCACTCTGTCCTCCACAGCCCGGTGTTTTCACAAACAACGTTAGCCCGTTTCGCATTAGCACATCAATAGCAACGTTTTTAGGCTCTTATGGATTCAAAGTGGCTTGCTGCATTTGGGAGGTAACGGTTTCTAAATGGCAAACTGATCAAACTTAATGTAATGTTACGATCCAACGCTGACGTAAAAGGCACACAAGAAAAGCTTTTCTGGAGTTGATACTGGCTCATATTTATGGCAGGGATCCTAAACCTATAAAATGGTTATCAATGGTTACCACAAAGGGCATTCATTTCCTCCATTTCCACACAAAGCTTCTGAGGATACTGTAGCCTTGAAACAACACTTTCAAAACACATATATTAGGTGTTGGCTTGCTATATATAAAAACTAACAGAAGGCAAGGAGAAAAAAGTAAAGTGGTTAAACTAACACCTCAGGTGCTGCAAATCGCACCTCTCTATAGTAGCTTCAGGATACGTGATCAGTAGTTTCAAAACTGCATAAACATCTTTATACTACTTACAGTCTTCCTGTCATCTTGGTGGAACCTGAAGGCCTTCAGCTGGAAGTGGAGTTTATCCTCGTGGCTCCTCGGCATGAAGTAAGACTTGGATCCCGTCAGCTTAGTGTCAGTTAAACATCTCATGTTTGGGAAAAAAAGAACAGGTGTGAGTTTTACATGCATAAATCTGCTGATTATATGCACCATTTGTTACACAACTGTAACCCTAACAGTAAGTCTTGATTATTATGTCTAGCGGACTCTTTGAAACAAAGACAGGCAGTGACGTATTTAGTGTCACTTTAAGGTACAGTATTCCACAGCTTCTCACCCGTGGTTGTTAATGAGGCTGTATCTGGGTTGTGAGTATGGATCTGGGTTCGCAGTGGCCACGCAGCTGTCCACGTAGACCCTCAGAGGTACGTGGTTACCCCTGAGGACCGCCGCCTCAATGTGCATCACGTCATTCAGGAAATAAACGCTGGAAGGCCTCTGCGACTGCCAGTCCTCTAATCAAATACAGAGGAAAAAAGTATGAGTGTAATGCTGGGGCCATCAATCCGATTAGATGAAACTAAAATGATGCCCGTGGGAGAGAGTGTGGCACTGTTTCAGCAGACAGTAGGATATCGGTACTGGAACAGTAAGAGAAAAATACTTTAAAGAGGACAATAAATGAATCATTAACCTGAGTAGGAAACACAAATGAGGTCTGTGCCTTTAAAAACTAGTTTAAAACTTTCATGATTTCCTTTATAACTGCATCCAGTCCAAACAGGGTTATAGTAAGTAAATCAGAGCTGGAGTACGGTTCTGCTCATATGATGACGATGATGAACACCAGTGTGGTGCGGTGCCTGTCTGCAGCGCATAGCTTAGAATTAATTAGAAAACACACAATCAGCAGTATATTGATCACTCCATTGTGCGAGTGACCCCGTCGGGTCAGCTGCGAACTACGAGGCATGTAATTTCAGCTCATCACCATGCAAAAGTTTCACTCCTGTTTATCAAGTCGGTGTTTAGCATCTTTAACAGTCGCGACGAAGACCGCGAGGCCTCAAGTGATTGCAATTACGCCTGTCGCCGGGGAAATTAGCCAGACCGGCTGGTGCACATCAAAAGTTTCTCTTCCCCTCAGAACATAAGCTCCAAGTTTGTCATTTCTGACCTGCCCTCACCTGTCATGAGATGCAGGGAGAAGTGCAGCCGCTGTTCCACTTGCATGAGGGACGCAAACGGCTTCGAGGTGGGTCTCAAGGCATCGCTGTTTACGTAATGCCTCCTGTGAAGACAATTACAGGAAGGAGGGGCGTTTCACTCAAGAGAGCCCCATCAAGGATGAAGAATATTCACGCCACGGACAGAAAGATAGGAGTTAAACATCTGCAGGTAAACATACCTATAAAAAGGGGTTTGTGCATGGCTCACCAAGGCGAGTTTAGGGGCATTTTTAGTACTATATACTGTAGGATGAACTTTAAACCAGTTTAAGCTACAGTTCTCCGTTACTGGTGTGAGACATCATGCATCCTGACACCTATAGATGGTAATACTGACACGGTGCTACAGATTCATAAGCCCTGGAGGTAACTCTGTACAACCTGTGCTAACAGCTAGATTTGTATACTCTAGGAAATTTGGACGACCATCAGGCTCAGGGAAGTGAAAGTAATGAGAAAGGAGGGTGAATTCCTCTTGGTACAAAAGGTCTAATGATTGCATAAATGTCAGTTGAAAAAGATAAATATCTTTATGTTTCAATCATGTGGTACAACTTTTATTGAATATAATATGATTCCTGCCTCTTTACCCTCACCCCGAACCGGTTGCTACAGATGGCTGCCCTTCCTTAAAGCTAGTACTTCTGGAGGTTACTTCCTGGTAAAAGGGAGTTTTCCTTCCCACTGTAGCAAAGTGCTTGCGCATAGAGGGTTGCCTAATTGTTGTTTTCTCTCCATTACTGCATGGTCTTTACCTGACAATATAAAGCATCTTGGTGTTGTCATTTGCTGCTATACAAATAAAAATGAATTAAACTGAATATTTAGAGAAAAAAAATGGCACTTGTGCATAGCTGCCTTAGGTTTGGTCTCTCCTATCCATCCATCCCCTCCAGCAACAGAGAGAAGGCAAAATGCTGAACTCATAGCTTCTGACATCACATTGATTACATTTATCCTTTTACAGACATTTAGAATGAATCTCTAACGAGCATGGGGGGTAAACCACAAGGCGTTACCTTTTGTAGTGGCACTGAATTACCACTTCAACAGGGTTGGTCTTTAAAATGAAAGTGTTGCTAATCGGAGTCGGAGAGTACATCAGAGTAAATGTGTAGATGATGGCTTCTTCAGTCATCTGAAGAAAGTATTAAACAGTTAAGAGTGAAGTGAAATGCACAATAGTAAATAGGCCTGAGAAAACGGAGCGCCACACACCGTCACTGTGCTGCCGCAGCCCTCCAGCTCTGTTTGAAACCCCAGGACGAGTTTCTCAGTGTCTACCGCAGCGCAGTTTCCTAAGGTCAGATCACTCGGACGGATCAACTGACCGTTTCCTAAGAACAAAGCGGAGAAGGCGCAGCTTAAATCGAGACCATTACCTGAGGCCATTTTATTCTTCAGTCAATAACACTCACGAGGAGTGGAGGTTCAGCCACAGGACAAACAGAAAAGTTTCTTAATGCACTGCTGTAAAATCAGCATTCGAGCACCCGACAGACAAGCCGAATGCCCCTTCACAGAGTGAAGAAATAAGAGGAAACGTAATATTGATCACCGAGACCATTGTCTGTGCCATTTGCAGTAATCAGCAGTGAGTATCCCATCTTCACTGTTCCATTCAATTTTCCAATTTGGGCCTCTAATCTAAACCTTTCCTTTTTAGACATCAGAGCAGAAGGTATGTTAAGTGGACCTGTGCCGGTGCCACTGCGGATAAAAAAAACCCCCTGCAAATCCGATCAATTTAAACAAATAATGGGCAGCCATTACCTAGGAAGTTTCGCTTGACCTCAATGGTGACCTTTACTTCGCCACAGTGCACCACTACACTGTCAGCTGGCACAGGAACCTGCTCCTCAAACTTCACTGGAACCTGGAATATCATCCGAATGGATTATATAGTTCAGAGAATTCAATAATTGCTATGTAGCTGTCCAAAAATAATAATTTTTTTTTTTACACTACCTTTGATTTCTGCTTGACTGCTAGGTTTAGATCTGGGTCTTGTTCCTGCAATTGTGACAACTCTTGAGTTTGGACGGTCTCCCCCTGCTCCAGCTGGGAAGGTTTTTGCTTCCTGAGCTGGTGGCTCCTGACCCGGTAGCTGACAGGAAAGCCGGCCGGATCCTTTTGTTCCATCTCGCTCGAGTGACGTCCGGCTGTCTGCAGTGATCTTGGCAGCTGCGAGCTTGTTGTCACTTGTTCTTTTGGGATTTGGCTAAAAGTGTCATTGGTGCTGACGTTTAACCAATTTTGTGTAGCGAAGCAGAAGTTTCCAGCTAAGAAGAAAAGCAGAAAGCTGAACACAAACCCCAGCTCCATTAGAAGTTTTCACAAAACAAAACAGCACTGCTGTGCTTGTCTCTTCACCAGAAATCAGGTATAGGAACTTGGCACTGGCTCCACCTACTCCTAATGACTTGATTGGATTCCAGCCTGGAGTATTTCAGTATTGATTGCTGCGCTTGCTCCATTATACAGCACCAAATCACAACAGCAGCACCTCAAGGTGCTTTACTGTAAGATAAAGATCCTACAATAAAACAAAGAACACTCCAAATATCAGATAACTCTCTATGAACAAGCAGTTGGTGAAAGTGGGAAGGAAAAACACCCTATTAACAGGAAGTAACCTCTGGCAAAACCATCTGCCATGACAGGTTGGGGTGAGGGGGAGGCAGCACAATAATGTGTATATTTGTATTGTGGGGAAAAAGGCGGGGTTTGTGTTCATCTTTTTGCTTTTCTACTTTAGCTGCGCTACACAAAATTGGTTAAACGTTAGCACCAGTGACACTTTTAGCCAAATCCCAAAAGGGCAAATGCTGCCATCTGCTAAATGTCCAGCAATGAACAAAGACTTTTATAAACAGAAACAAGCCTGACCCCCTAACAGTAAGTGGCTTTCACGGCCCTCGTGAGGCAAATCAATCTACGCTCTCATGGAGTTTGAGCCCCCCGCCATCCCTCGTGTTTTGATGCTGCATGATCTTGAATGTCAAGGCGATGCGGTCAGCAGTTAGCAGAGTTCAGCAGAGATGCTCATAAAACTGAGATTTATGATCATCCACTGAGAGATTTCACAAATGTCACCACCGCCGCTACCAAATGTATGAGTGTGTGTGTGCTGGTCAGCGGCGTGTATGACGCGTAACAGGAAGCATGGGGTGTGTCTTGAGGCTGTGCCAGCAGGCATGTCAGTCTTGCAGATGCCCTGCTTTCTTCTTCACCTGTTTTCATTCGACCTGTCATAAATATCATCAATGGTTTATGGTCTGTTTAAGATCTAAAGTTTGATAGATAGATTGCCTTGCTCCATATCATTTATGGTCCCTTTAAAATCTTTCTAAACTTGGTAATGCAATGCAAACCCAACAACTTGTTACTGTCTTTCTAATTGCATTTTCTGTGCCTCAGAGGCATTTCCAAACCAACAAACAATATAAAGTCAAAACATTTTCAATAACAACACAACAGAAAATGTGAAGTATTTTGGAATACACCTTGAAGGATAACGTTTTCCTCAGAAAAATATGTTTTTTGCTGTGCCTTGCTGCACAGGCAGTCAGTCCATGAGTGTATTTCAGTCTATGCACACCTCCAAGATGCTTGTATTTGTTCACAGTGTGGATCAGTTTTCTGGTAATGAAAGTGGGCTGGGTTGATGGTTTCCTCCTAAAATCAACTGACATTTCCTTTGTCTTTGCGGTGTTGAGGATGAGATTTGCACTCTCACACCATTTAATAAAATGTTCAGTGGCGCATGTCTTTCCTCTCCATCATATAAGAGGCTTGCTAAATCTGGATCATCTGCATGCTTAATAAATGTCTGTTAGGAAAAGAGTTGGTATACAAAATAAACAAAAACAGAGATAAAACACAATCCTGAGGGCAATCAGCAGCAGCTCCTTGGAGTAGTGGTTTCAACATTCGCCTTACGTATGTGAGATCTTTGGGTAAAGAGTGGGCAGAGACACAAACCCAGCCTCAGGGAGTCACAAGCTAGTGTACTGCTAGTGCTGATCCCAGATACACTATCCAGGTCCCAAGCCTGGATAAATGGGAGCGTTGAGTCATGAATTGCACCTGGTGTAAAAAGCTGTGCCAAATCAAGCATGTGGATCTACTGTGGTGACTACCTTTAGTGGGGTTACACAGTGGTGCAGTGGTTGGCACTATCAAGAAGGTTCTAAGGAAAACTAGAAGTTATCACCTTATTCCAGATTGGGATGTTGGGAATTTTCTGCCTTTGAGTAAATGGATGGATGGAATTTAATGCTACTAAAGTTCCAATACCATCCCATATGTTGGACAGATAATGTGAATGCATTCATCCATCCGTTCATCCATCCATCCATCCATCCATCCATTCACTTCCACTTATCCTTTTTCAGGGTTGCAGGGGGTGCTGGAGCCTATCCCAGCTGTCATAGGGCGAGAGGCGGGGTACACCCTGGACAGGTCGCCAGTCTGTCGCAGGGCTAACACACCGGGACAGACAACCATTCACACTCACATTCACTCTTATGGGCAATTTAGATTTTTCAGTTAACCTATCCCCACAAAGTGCATGCATACAGTACATATTAAATGTACTGTATGTACTATTAAATCGTTATTTTACTTCAAAAAATGTTGGCTAACTTCATGTATTGGGTAGATTAACATGTACATGTAATATATCCTGGCCCCCAAACCTGCACAGGGTATCTACCCCAGTGCTAAAAGTGAGCGTGGTGCTCTTTTCATCCAAGGTGTTCCTTTTTCAGTCCAAATACAATTTCACTTGTTTCCAAAAACAAGTCTGGTTTAACCAGATGTTTTTCGCCCACTGAACCTTTCCGCAGCTTTTTTGCCGTCATATGGGTTTTGTTTCGGGGTTTTTTGCTTTGCCCTTCTGGCCAACAGATGTGCAGCTCTTTCAGATCTTGTTTGGTCCATAACTGAACTTTCCTAATGCAGTTTCAGACAGAAGCAAGCTGAAGACAGTGAAATATATTGTCTGTTGGCACGGATTTCATTTTCAAATCCTCACTCGGTTCAAGGAAGGGGTTGGGATTGTCACCGTGCGACCAAAACACTAATATTTAACCTTTTGAATTATTTCAGGCTAAAGAAGTCAGTAAACGTCTTCTACAGAGTGCTGTAGGAGAGAGTGCACATGTCACATTAGTTGGGGTTTTTTTTTTTGGCTTTTTAAAGCGTATGGCATAAAAAGCAACCACTGGCACCTGTAATTTCGATATATCTGAGGAAATAAACTCTATTTATGCAAAACTATAACATTACCTCAAACAAAAACCATAATAAGATCTTCTTGGGGGGGAAAAATCCTGCTTTAAAAGCTAAATGAGTTTAAATAGCTTCCCCTTGATACAGACACACTAATCCTTGCTGACCTACAGGAATACATTATAGTTCTTTTTCTCTCTCAGGATCTCCCTGCAGACTACCCAACAGAGAGGCTGCTATTGTCAGGAACTGGCTTTTATCTTTTGCTGATCACTGGCAAAACAAAGAGAGGTGTGTGTATGTGTGTGCTAGTTTGGGGGGGGGAGTGAAATCAGTCCATCCCTGCCAGTCAGACCCCCGCTGCCGCCAATCTCTAACTTGGTTAGCTCCCTCTAATTTGGCCCCTGGAGGGCCCTAATGTGGTTCCCTGTGGGGGTTTGTGAAAGGGCCTGGCAGCTTCTACCCCTAAGCGCACACACACACACACACACACACACACACACACACACACACACACACACACACACACACACACACACACACAGCTGCCACTCCCATCAGCTTCTGTTTCCAATATTCCTGATGCATTTTTGAAACAACAAGGACAGGATGATGCAGGTAAAACAGGCCGATTCTCTGCTAAGACAATAAACACACACACGCGCGTTCTCCCACTCACTTCTACCAGATGGAAAATCATCAAACGCCATGGCACACCGACAACACAGATGCTCAGAGAGAGCAACACGCGCACGCACGCACACACACACACACACACATACATGCAGGAAAACACACGTGTCCCCTGTCACATTTTGCTGACAGCACAAAGTCATGGAAACAGCTCGATTTGGCCCTCGCTGCACTGCGCCATACGGATTACGGTTATGGAGGCTCATTAAAAACATGTAGTGGGAGATGGATTAGTTATAGCCTGCTGTTGTGGTGGGCGAACAGCGCTTCAAGATCAGCGGATTTCTGTGCGTTTTGTCAGCGCTCATGTGGCGGTGAATAGGTTTTGCGTGGGATAGGGGAGATATTTCTGAGGGATATTTTGCCTTCCAACACGTACTGCCATGTGCTTTTAAGGCACTGGCATCATTTATGGGGCCACTGCTTCAAACTATCTTGGTAGATTGTCAGACTTATATATATATATATATAAGTCTGACAATCTGCCAAGATAGTTGAAAAGGTTGAAACTGAAGCACGCGAGGGGAAAAGAACCAAGGAAGTAAGTGTGAGAGTAAGAAGAGAAAGTGAGAAAGGCCTGGGAGTAGAAAGACCGGGGGAAGGGAGGGAGAAAGTCAAAACAAAGGAGGGAGAGGAGAAAAATGTGGCTGGGGTCAGTGAACCTTGGGGTTGGGGATAACAGACAAGCAGCTCTGTGGGTCCCGGCGGGCGCAACGTGAAATAACAGCACGCTGGGCTCTGATTCACGGCCCATCAGCGGCCATATCCAACACATCTCCACACAAGGACGCACATTCTGCTTTCACACAGTCTCGGGTACAAACTCGCACATAGGGTTCGTGCACAGGCACACACACACACACGCACGCATGCAGGGAGCTAATGGACTGTTATTAAAGACATGCATCACACTGCGTCACCTACTGACCACACGCAAAGCCCTCCACACATCTGCACATTGCTGCAATGCACACACACACACTAGTGGGATAACAATCTCCCAGCACAGCAATAACAGCTGATGTATCATTTAGCAGAGAGCTGGAAGTGACACGGCGAGGTGACAGTGACACAGACACACTCCTAACTCTGACAGCAGACACCGCTGCCCGCGCTCCACACAACCTAACCTCGTATTTTAAACACAACATCCGTGACGTTTCTCATGAAGCCGGCAGCGTCTCCCTCAATGGCCTGCGAGCGGCCTTTGTCACGCTGTAAAGGTCTTCGGCGCTGGCTGATTGACAGGTGTCATCACCCCCATGCAGAGGAACAATGCGCTGACCTTAAGCCTCCACTCGGTCCTACATCGCGAGTGCTCTCAGAAACTTTCCTGTTTTACGATCTGATTTATGCACAAATGCCTTCATTAACTTTGTCCAGTCTCTAATTTCACACTTTCTAATTTCACAGTTCACACTTTGAGGTGGAACACTAACCCTAATCCTGTCTACAGAAACTAGAGGAATATGAAAACTAACTTTGTTTCAATTAAAAACCAAATCACTAAAAGCAGCCACTTTGCGTTGTAGGGTCTTTGCCCTCCAATAAAAAACGAGAATGCCCCAACGACTCCCTGTGAGCAAGCACTTGGAGACAGTGGGAAGGAAAAACTCCCTTTTAACAGGAAGAAACCTCCAGCAGAACCAGGCTCAGGGCAGGGTGAGCAATCTACGGTGACTGAGTGGATGGAGACAGGAGAAAAGACACACTGTGGAAGAGAGCCAGCGATTAATAATAACTAATGATTAAATGCAATCACAGTGCATCATGGGAAGTCCCTGCCACCCTAGGGCTTTTGCAGCATAACTAAACGAGGGTTCAGGGTCACCTGATCTAACCCCAACTATAAGATTTCTTAAATATTAACGATAGACGAAGATTACCCGTCTACGTCACCTGTAAGGTTTCCTCACTTTTAAAGCCAGGAGACGACAGGAAACAAATGATCTGAACATATTAACAAAACACGTGAGAAGGCTTTTAACCAAAGTGCCATAAGAACGTGGGTGGCCCCACTGGGAATCAAACGTCGAAAGTGTTAAGAGCCCGCGGACCGTGCCGCACTCATGACCTCACTGTTTTTATCCCAGTGTTTAGGCTCGCAGAACGGCTCGCAACGATCGCCACAGCTTCTGTTGTGGAAAGGGACTTAAATGGTGCGTTTTTGAGAGAAGAAAAGGAAGCTAAAAACCTGCCTTCCTTACATGGGCATATTTGTGGCGCGCACATGCTCACATAAAAGTCTCGCAGGCCCCCCCGCCCCCACCCCTAACTCCACTACTGTCTCCTGAATCTCTCTCTCTCTCTCAGCTATGCTGCAATTCAAGCCTTTTGTTTAATAAACAATTTGTCAGTGATGTATCGAACTCCAGCTCTAATTTGATTGTCTGTGAAATGTGTATGGAGGTGGCTGCCTGCTCTCTTCCTCCTCTCTCTCTCTCCCTGTCTGCAGAACCAGCCCCCCCCCCTCCCAGCGTACAGGTCCGTGCTCGTGGTGCATTTTCAGCCTGTGTCTCTTTGCGCGCAGGGATGAGGATGGAAGAGCAATCCTTAAGGGTTTGCAATTACATCTAAACGGCATAATCAGACATGATGGATGGCTGTTGCCTCTTCCACAATGTCTAGACCTCAGCTCTAGCGGTGCAACAAGGTTATAAGAGAGTGGTAGATGATGAAAGATTTAATAGTTTTGTTCTGCTTTCCTCAAACTCTGCTACCTGTTTTTTAGTTTTTATTTAACCGTTTATGTCCCCCTCTCTGGCGACCTTGCCGACATTTGAACGATTTAAGCACCGACAAATCGGTTTGTGTTTTTTTGTTAGGGGTTTTTGGGCTGAATAACTTAATTCTGATATTTTGCAGTAAAATGGGACATTTAGGAAGGACATATTTTTTGGATGGTTTAATCCTAATTAAACCTCAATTCTAACGTTTTTTTCTTTCTTCTAAAGGAGAAATCATGGAAGGATTTAGTTATAATATTATTCAAATGCTTAAAAAATAAGCAATTCCAGCTTAAAACAACCCATTGCGCCGCTTCCTGTATGATTGCTGAACTTGTGTTGGCCAATAGGTGGCACTGTGGGACCAAAAGTTCATTTCTAAGCACCTGGTTGAGGCAGCACCGACTCAGAGAGGAGCTGAGCACAAGCACAACCCGGTAAGTGCTGGGTGGCAGGTAAAATGGTGTTAAGGTTCTTAAAGTTGTATTCATCCTACATCCTTACAGTCAGAATTATATGGTTCATTCCAGCCATCAGGCTTGCAAATAAATGCCTTGGAGATGCCACAATGATCAATTTAGGATCTGAGGTAAGATGTTAAATGGACAGAATAATTGGAAGACTTCACTCTGGCAATTTCTTGCAAGGTTCTTGCAATTATCTTGGACAATTGCATCCTTTGACTCGCCAGGTGCTTTAATTGAAACGAGAGCAGTTACAATATAAGACAGTGATTATGCACGAGGGAAGAAGAAAAAAAAACGCATTCATCTGCGAGAGTGTAGGTGCTCAAAGCTCGTGACTGCTCGCAGACACGTGGACAGGACTTGTCAGTGCTGTCAACAAGCTGACTGGTAAATAAAAAGAGAGAGGTAGCTTTGTCAGCTGTAATTATCCAGATGGGCCACGTGTGTGCGTGCATGTGTGTGTGTGTGTGCAAGGAGTGAAAAGCAGCTGGTAAAGACAAGAGATTGTCATTTCCAGAAAACAGACATCTTCCTCTCAGAGAATGGTCAGGAGCTGCTGTCACTCGCATTGTTACCAAAGAAGAAGAAAAAGAAGAAGGCAAGGGGGGGAGAGAGATGTGAGAAGCGGCCTCGCTTCCTGTAAAATGAATCTTTGATTGTGCTTGTTCATTCTGTGACATCACTGGGGCGGAGGCGCCCGGCTTTCCCACGAGAGCCTCATTACCCACAATCCCAGAGGTTTCACGACGATGTTGTCATTACCTCAGTCGCTACCATCTCTCTCTCTCTCTCCCTCCGTCTCTCCCTCCATCTTCCTCCTTCTCCACCCTGCATGTCTTTCTGCTTCGATGATCAGGCTGTCGCTCGGGACCATCACACAGATGTTGGTACAAAAAAAAACTAAACTAAACAAACAACTCAAAAATAGACATGATCCCTGTCAGAAACACACAATTCACGTCCCAGGCTGAGGCTGTTTTTGTGGCTGATGAGAACAGAAGAGAAGAGAAGGTGGAGGCATGTCTTGCCACAGTCCAACTCTTAATCTCCTCTGATCAACAGGCTTGTGGTGCAGCTGAGCCCACCTCACACGACTTGAAATGAGCTCTTACCCAGCCTCTGAACCCACCACCGTATGAGTGCTTCCTACCTGCATGCTGGCCATGTTGATCACAGTCCTTTGATCAGATCTACAGCTTTCCAGACACGACTTGATTTACCCACCGTGTAGATGAAAAAGCCTCGTGCGCAGATGGGGAGAAATGCGGCCTCGCTGTCTCGTCTGTTTGTTGGTGCGTTTGTGCTTCTGCAAAGGCGCTGCAAGGAGGAACTTGTCCTCGGGCATCTTTGGCCATGTGCACCCAGTTATGCTTGTTGTTACCCAGAGCTGGCCCTGATATTTGCTGCTGCGTTTTATCTTAAGGGTTCCTTTAGCATCAAAACGTGGCGGCTCCTCCTTTGCAGCGAGCTATTAAAACACCCACGCCAATTTGATCATTGGAAACGTGGCAGAAACAAACGACTTTGTGGAATAGCCGCCGGCGGAGAAATCATTCTTGCCCTAATGTTGGCTGCTCGCAGTTCTGACAATGAAAAACAGAGAGGCAAAGGGAAGTACTTTCACCCCCACACCCTCGACTCTCCCTGTGACATTCGGGGAGATATTTACCTTGTAAAGATCTTGACATTTTGCTGCGCGCTCTAATAACACTCTGAAATATGAATAAGAGTGCAAAGAGTGGATAGGAGCCCTGCAGAGCTTTTGTTAACAGGTATTGATTGATACCGAGGGGGAAGGAAGGAAGGAGTTGAGCCATGGGAGGACCATGGGGAGCCACTTTTTACTGATCGTCTATTAACCTTGTCAAAAGACTTCGCCCGCTGCCTCACGCTGGCCAGGGGCATCCTTGGTGGTCATCACAGCCTCTGTGATTTTCTTATCAAAGCAAAAATCCAGCCTAAAGCGTAATTCTCAGCTCAGGCTGACGATGTCAGAAGCCCGGTCGATGGACGGATGTCAGTATTGCTGTGATACAGGGAACTAGGTGACTCAAATCTTTTCAAAGAAATTTGCAGTGGTGCCCTTGTCTGCACGCGTCATCCACTCTAAAGGCCATTTGAGCCAAACAACACACGTTTTATTATTGCAGTAAGAAAAATGATTTCTTATGCTTACAGAAGTTATTGACATATACTTCCTGTGTGGTCGTTTTATGTTGCAGTTATCGGACCAAAGCAAATGTCTGCAGATCAAAATTTTTTATAGGAAATTATCTCAATGGGATTTGTTTCTGAAATGAGTTTAACTGAGATCCGGTGTATTTGTACATTTTATGATGAAGCCTAGAAAAGAACAAATACAGTAAGACCTTGAAAATACTTATATAATATAGTGAATATAGTGAAGACTGCAATCTTACAGCAAATATGACAATAACAACAAAAAATTTTGAAATCTGTGTGGGTTTGTTAGTTTTCTATGCAATCATCAAGTGTTGTGCAACCAAACTTGTCACTTTGGGTCATCTTAGGCCTCTGAAGGTTCTTATCTATATCAGCTATTATGATGTCATAAAGTTGTATGGTAACCGCCCAGCAACGGTCTAAAATTACCCGTCATATAGCTACAATAGTTTATGAAAGGATACTATTATTTTAATTTCATGACAATAACATCCAAAGTTAAATGATTTATGCTTAGCAACCACTGAAAGCAAGCTAAAATAACCCTGCAGCCCCTGGTTGTTTTTTTTTAGCTTTTCTTAACGTCCTTGCATATACCAGTTTGCTAACAGGACAGATCAGATAGTGCTGTTGCACTGGCATGTACAAATCTGTTGTAAGTCATCAGATTGCAGGCAGGCTCAAACAGCTCTGCCTGAATGTGTAACAATCAAGTAAAAATTTCTTTTACCAAATCCCATTAAATGTAACATTTTATATTGTACTTACAACATTACATGGACAATTTACATGAAATTAAAATTTAATTTTTTTCAGCTCACTCGACCTATAACCTCGTTGCTTTAATTGCTAGTTTCTCATTGGATTCAACATATTTATTGTGTAAATTATTTTACCCATGAGAGGCTGATAAAGTGAAGTACCCTGTTACTGTTAAGCCACTAGCACGTGAGCATGCAGATGCACGAGCATGCATCCAGTCACATTTATCCCATTCTTGTCACATCTGATTTCATAGCACCAAGATGGCAGCAGTCTTCAACACAGGACTTCACTTACCAGTGGATGAAGTCACAGTGACTGCATTCATCTTTTAGATACAGTCTATGCTCTATGTACCATGCACACAGGGCCCAGTTTTGCATTTGTGCTAAAGCACTTAACACAAAGTGCAGCTGAGTGATGTGCTAATGCAATTTTCATGATTCCCTGAGGTATCTTTTTTTCTTCTTCTTCTTCTGCCTGTGTTTGTCTGTCACTGCTATCATTTTTAATGTCAGTCTCCATGTGTTTAGTGTTGTTATGATTCACTGCTAGTTATACTTTTTGGTTACTTCCTGTTTTACTCTGAAGGTTAGTTCTCGTGTGTCTGGTTTTGGTTTATATCACTTCCTGCTTTTGTTGTTTTCCTTCCTTGTCTGTCTGACCTGCTTTCATTAGCTCTACCTGTGCTAGATTTTTCCCACTTTAAGTGTGTCCCATCTCTAATCTCTTTAGAGCTTGTGCCACCCAGAACAAAAAAGCTTGGACAAGTCTGCATAAAAAGTTAACTCGCCAGAAGTTTGCCCTTTGACAAAATCCATCCAACAACTTTTAAGATATTTTTGTCTGTAAACCTGCCGTTGTCAGACCTAGAGCGATGTGGTCATTTTACCTGGTTCTGTGGAACTATTATTTTTGACAGCTTGTCTAACAAAGACATGACTGATTGTGCAAACTTGCAAAACAGGCTGGAAGATAACTGTTCACACTGTCAAGCCTGCAAGCACAGACCTGAACATGCAAACTTTTTAAAAACAGACTTTTCCGATAAAAAGTGAAATCCTTCTGAATTTCACGGGGGTAGAGGGGAAACTATATTTTCGAGAACCTGGTGGCATAAAGAACTGAAAGAGGCCGTACTCCTGCTGTTTGAAGTGAGAACCACTGCTGTAAGTGCTAATCTTTATGATTGCTGCGATCAAGAAGAACCTCGGGGAATTCAGAACGAGCGCATACATTACTCGGTTTTATTCAAAACCTCCAGGAGTTCACGATGAGTGCATGTATTAATATATTTTATTTTAATGACATGTAATTTGTTGCACACAGTAGCTCTGGATAATTTCTCCTTCCATGATACTAAAAACCAGTTTAAGGTAATTAGAAGAGATTGTTTTTAATGGAAGATAAATGGCTTACTGCAGGCTGCAGCTGAATCAATACTTTACTACAGTTTGAAACAGTGCTGCATCATTTGCTGAAATTACCACCATTGATTGGTTGCTATCAGTCATTTTAATTTAATTCTGAATGACTGTAAGGATGAAAATCTGACGGGGACATTTCTTTGTTTGACAGCTTATTGCTTTTCTACCGAAGGATTTTAAGCATGTGCTATGGAAAACCGAGTAAATTTCCCCCCTGAAGCAATACTGAATAAACCCCAGTAATGAGTGAGCTTCAGCTTTGGTTTATTCACTGTAATGTAATGACCGTGGGGTTTATATTCCTGTTTTCTCTGAGATATTGCCAAGTTTGATTTGCTGCAGCGCATGTAAAGGTGTCAAAAAGTGCCTTAATTAACAGATGAGCCTGCTCAACTGAACAATTTCTCCACAGCTCATTATCAGTCAAAAGTTCCACAATCCAGGCTAAAATCTGTGAGAGTGGGATGATCGGGTATAAGGTCAAACACTCAAGTCAAACGCTGTGCTAATGAGCTTGAATCATGCCATTGACCACCCACGCGCTGTTGACTCTCAAGCACTTATTGATTTTTTGGCTCAGACAAGCTGTTCCTCCTCTGCCCACTCAACGACCTTCCATACTCATCTTTTTCTTGATCTTTCTCTTATCTTTTAATGTTTTCACTGACCTTTTCTTTCTCTGTTTCAGCTAGAAACTTTTTCAAACATGACGGCTCTTTGATTTCTTGAATTCTACTCTCGCTGAGGACGTGACTCCCCGGAGTTAGAGAGGATATCAGATAACAAAAAAAAAAAAAAAGCTGCTGATTCAGTCCTTGGCAACAACGCTGCGTTCAATCTGGGATCACTTGGAGGGCAGCCGGTCTTACCGCAGTGCTGCAGAAGTAATCAGGCATATCACTGACTGTTCCACTCTCTGAACTCTGACCTCCAGCGAAATGTGGGAATTATGTGTCCCTTAGAGCTGTTCAGTGGACAACACTTTGCAGTTCTAAAAAGCCTGCAAAGGGCAGGATAGCTCCCTCTTTGTTGTATATGGTTACATTTTGCAGCTACGTCTCTTTAACTTCATCGCAGCTGATCACTCAGTTGAGCACTTTCAACTAAAAGTCTTGCTGAGATGGCAAAAGTAGAAGTACAGATACTTTTGTTAAAAATTAGAGGTGTGTGGATCGATCCAAATATAGATAGTGTCGATACCAACTCTGGTATTGGTATCTAATTGATACTAGCGTGACAGGATTGATACTTTGTTTCTATCCTCTAAGTTCAGCATTATCCTACTGAATTGTGTGAGATAAATTGTACCTCATGCATGCACAATGAAAAAACCTTTTTCTGTTGACTGTCTCGTCTACTTTATTTATAGCTAATAGCACATTAGAACAACAGACATTAACCCAACGTGCTTTAGAAACCGGCACAATTACTTTCCAAGAATTGTGAAACCCAGTTTAAAAAATACACAAGAAGCTTTAAGGTGTGTTTTGTTGTGTTAATTAATTACTGTGGAAATCATGACACACTGTTCTCTTCTAAGCTGCCTTCATAAGTTAAAAAGTATTGGTATCAGTATTGGTACTGGCAATACTTGCATTGACTTGGTATCGGATCAATACCAAAACTTGCAGTATTGCACAGCACGTTTAAAAATACTCCAGTAAAAGGTGAATTACTGATTCAGCTTCTAAAGTGAAAAAGTGCAAGCTTTGAAATGTATTTTGAGTAAGAAAGTTAAAAGTTGTTCTTTGAAGGACATTTCAAGCAGCTCTTTTGGTGCTAAGAGAACCTCATGCTATATTAATATAATGATAAATTATTAGTATGTCAGAATACACACTTTTTTTGACTTTGCATCCACAGGTAAACAGAAGCATGAGTACAGTTAGGGGTGGAAGTAGGATTCAGCAGGTGGGGGAACCCTACGATCAGCTGTAGTGGCTCAGCTTGAGGATAAGTGTCACAACTAACAATAATTACTACTGAAAGCGTTGGTAGTTTTTTTTTTCAGAGAATCAAAGACATCAAAACACATGATAATGTGACAACCAAAAAAGTGCAGCTTCAGCCAACTGACATGGGCACTGGAGGGCATCCATTAGCTGCAGGACTCAGATCTCAGCCAGTGACGTGAAAAATGAGGTCCTCAGAAACCAGTGGTAAGGATGGGTGGACCTCAGAGGTCAGGACCTGAAAGCAACACAGTAAAAGACAGTTTATTGTAAATTTATCTCAGTACGGCAGGCTAACTTGTTTCACCTGCAAAGTGCCGAGTATTCGAATAACACGAAGTTAGTATTTCTCACTTTCTTCTGCAGAGCCTTTCACAAAATAAAAAAAAAGTATAGCTTAAATGATCACACAGATGACGAATTTGTTATTCTTACAGCCTTTTCCATCTCTGAGTGAAGTTATCACACTTTCTATTCTCTCTGGGAAATGCAGCAGCTGTGCCTTTAGCTAGCAGACATGCTGTGTGGCAAACTGCACGGAAACAGTTTATGTGTGTTTTACTTATGCTCATATTTGTTGAGCTGATAAAATCTTTGTATTTGATATTAGCAGCCACTTAAAGAAAGAAAAAGTACTGCAACCACAACTTACACACATCTACATCCATTCTAGCCCACTTGAACCCCTGAGTATAGCTCAATTAACAATGCATACATTATATGTCTTTATGTGCAATAAGTATCAATGATGCTGTGGCGGAGGCGTGGCCCCGGGCGCAGCTGCAGGGGAGGAGTGGAGCGGAAGGCTCAACGGGGCGGCGCCGCGAGGCTGGTAAGAACAGCTGATATTGTTTATGGACTAATGATGGTCTCCTCCGCTGTGTTTATAGTGAGACGAGGAGGAGCGGCCAAGAGAGATCAGCTGGGCTCGAGCTGACAGACGGTGCGACTGAGTCAGCTGTCAAAATACAAATATATCAATAAACGAGGAAGTTGGCTATACCTGCCTGTGTGTGCGTGTGTCTGTGCTGGGTGTACTCTACAAGTGGTGCCGAAACCCAGGAAGAGTGCCGGTGGGGACATGTCCGACCCACAGGCCACGCCACCCGCCCAGCCTCTGCAATTCTTGGCGCAGATGCTGGCGGAGATGGCGACGATGAGCCGGGATCAGGCGGCCGACCAGCGTGCCCACCTGGCCGCGCTGCGGGAGCAGACGGACCGACAGACGCAAGTTCTGGAACGGCTGGTCGGGGCCGCTGCCACGCCGAAGCCCTTGCCGCTGTCGGTGTCGGTGCCCCGGATGGGGGACGGGGACGACCCACAAGTTTTTTTGGAGACCTTCCGGGCCACGGCGGAGGCCTTCCAATGGCCGCGGGAGGAGTGGGCTCCGCGGCTGCTCCCCCTGCTGTCTGGGGAGGCACAAACAGCGGCCCTGAGTCTGCCTCCGGCGTCGAGGAGCAGCTTCCCGGACGTGAGCCGGGCGGTGGTGGACAGGCTGGGGCTCACCGCCGAAGACCATCGCCGGCGGTTCCGGGCCTGTCGGCTGGCCACAACAGACCGACCATTCGCCTGGGCCCGGCAGCTGCGCGACGCGGCGGTTCGCTGGCTGCAACCGGGAACATCGGAGGGCGAGACGAAGCTGGTGGACAAGGTGGTGCTGGAACAGTTCACGGAGGGATTGCCAGCGGAGACGGCGAGATGGGTCCGGTGCCACCGGCCCGCAAGCCTGGAGGTAGCGGTGACGCTAGCGGAAGACCACCTTGCCGCTGGAGCAGGGGAACCCGGGGACGCCGGACGGAGGCCGAACAAACAGGCCCCAGTGCCGGCCCCGAGACGCCGTGTGCCGGCACCAGGGCAGGCAGAGCGGCTGCCGGCGCTGAGCCCCACTAACCCTTTCGCGGCGTTGGTGCCGTCCAGGGCAGCCGAGCCAAGTGGAGCCGCCCCCGAGCCACGGAGAGCAGCACAGACGCCGGGGCCGGAGTGCTGGAAGTGCGGGCAGCCGGGGCACCTGAGGAGGGATTGTCCGCTTATGGAAGTGGGGCAGGTGTTTCGTGTTGCTGGCGCCCCAGCACCCTCCCCCGGTCCAGGAGGGACATACAGTATTCCGGTAAGGACTCGAGGGGGTATACGCCAGGCGTTGGTGGACACGGGCTGCACGCAGACCCTCGTACACCAAAGCTTGGTTCGCCCCGGGGCATTGCTGGAGGCAGAATGGGTGGAGGTGAGGTGTGTGCATGGTGACGTTCACAGGTATCCCATTGTGCCGCTGTTATTAAAGTATAAGGGCAAAACGCATAGAGTAACGGCGGCGGTTAGCCCGCGCCTGTCGCACCCCCTGATTCTGGGTACCAATTGGCCGGGGTTTCATCAGCTACTGGGGCAGTACGCGGGGGTGCGATCACGACCAGAAGCGGGGTGTAGCGTGTGCGCGGCATTCAGCGGTGACGCGGGGTCGTCCGACACCGACTCCGGGGGGGAGGAGCTGGCGGGTCCCTCACGGGACGTCCCGCCGGCCCCGGAAGTGTCCCCCATGGGCGATTTCCCACTGGAGCAGTCTCGTGACGGCACCCTACGCTCAGCCTTTGACCAAGTGATGGCTATTGATGGTCACGTGGTGCGCCCTGAGGCCGCGCAGACCTACCCGCGTTTCGTCGTATTAAACGACCGATTATATCGAGTGAGTCGTGACACTCAGACAGAGGAAACACACACCCAGTTGTTGGTGCCGCAGGGCCGCCGGGAAACGCTTTTCCAGGCGGCCCACTATAACCCCATGGCAGGGCATATGGGCTATGAGAAAACTCTGGAGCGAATAACGGCCCGATTTTATTGGCCGGGCATCCGAGCGGATGTGCGCCGCTGGTGCGCGTCCTGCCCGGACTGCCAACTTGTTAACCAGCCGGCCATACCGAAGGCGCCGCTGCGCCCTCTCCCCCTCATTGAGGTCCCGTTTGAGCGCATCGGCATGGACCTCATCGGGCCGTTTCACCGGAGTGCACGCGGCTACCGCTTTGTGTTAGTCCTGGTGGATTACGCAACGCGGTACCCGGAAGCAGTTCCGCTGCGCACCATCTCTGCAAAGAGTGTGGCGCAGGCACTGTTTCAGGTCATCTCCCGAGTCGGAATCCCGAAAGAGATACTGACTGACCAGGGCACGTCGTTTATGTCTCGTACACTGCGGGAACTGTACGAATTACTGGGCATTAAATCTATTCGGACCAGCGTCTACCACCCGCAGACTGATGGGCTGGTGGAGCGGCTGAATAAGACTTTAAAGTCCATGATTCGGAAGTTCATTAACGAGGATGAACGCAATTGGGATCACTGGCTAGACCCTCTGTTATTCGCAGTGCGGGAGGTGCCCCAGGCCTCCACGGGATTTTCTCCCTTTGAACTGCTGTTCGGCAGGAGGCCACGTGGGGTGCTCGACCTGATTAAAGAAAGCTGGGAGGACGGTCCGAGCCCCGCCAAAAATGAGATTCAGTACGTGTTGGACCTGAGAGCAAAACTCCACACTTTGGGGAGGTTGTCACGGGAGAATTTGCTCCAGGCTCAGCAGCGTCAGCAACGCCTGTATGACAGAGGGGCTAGGCTCAGGCAATTTTCACCGGGAGATAAAGTGCTTGTGTTACTCCCTACCTCCAGCTCGAAGTTGCTCGCCAAGTGGCAAGGACCCTTTGTGGTCACACGGCGAGTCGGGGACGTGGACTATGAGGTCGCTCGGTCGGACAGGGGAGGAGCCACGCAGATTTATCACCTCAATCTCCTCAAACTGTGGCGAGAGGTTGAAACCGCTTCTCTGGTGAGCTTGGTGAAGGAGAGAGATGAGTTGGGGCCGGAGGTGCCAAATTCTATCGTTCCCGCCTCCCTCCCTTGTGATGACCATCTCACACAGGCCCAGAGAGCGGATGTTGTCGCGTTGCAACAGCGTTTTGCGGACGTGTTCTCCCCCCTGCCCGGCCGGACGTCCCTCATCGAGCACCATTTCGTGACGCAGCCTGGCGTGACGGTGCGTTCACGGCCCTACAGGCTCCCGGAGCACAAGCGAAAAATCGTGCAGAGGGAATTGGCGGAAATGCTGAGGATGGGAGTAATAGAAGAGTCGCACAGCGCCTGGTGTAGCCCCATCGTTCTGGTGGCGAAGAAGGATGGGTCTATACGGTTCTGTGTCGACTATCGCAGGGTGAACGAAGTGTCACGCTTTGATGCCTACCCCATGCCTCGGGTCGACGAGCTCCTGGACCGGTTAGGCACGGCCCGCTTTTTCACGACACTGGACTTAACCAAGGGCTATTGGCAGATTCCCTTGTCTGCCGAGGCCAGGGAGAAAACGGCCTTCTCCACTCCGTACGGTTTGTACCAGTTCGTGACACTTCCGTTCGGCCTGTTCGGGGCCCCGGCCACTTTCCAGCGTCTCATGGACCGGGTACTGCGTCCGCACGCAGCGTATGCTGCCGCCTACCTGGATGACGTGATCATCCACAGCGACACCTGGGCGGAGCATGTGCTGCGGGTGGCCGCGGTCCTGGAGTCCCTGAGGGGGGCGGGGCTCACGGCCAATCCGAAGAAGTGCGCGGTTGGACGGAGGGAGGTGCAGTATCTGGGGTACCACCTGGGGGGCGGGCAGGTGCGTCCACAGGTGGAGAAGACGGCGGCTATCGCATCCTGCCCGCGCCCCAGGACGAAAAAGGAGGTGAGACGGTTCTTGGGGTTGGCGGGTTACTATCGTCGCTTTGTGCCGGGGTTTGCGCAGCTAACCAGCCCCCTGACCGATCTCACTCGAAAGGGTGCCCCGGATCTGGTCCAGTGGACGGGGCCGTGCCAGGCGGCGTTTGTGCAGGCGAAAAAGGCTCTCTGTGGGGAGCCGCTGCTTCACACTCCTAACTTTTCCCTCCCTTTTGTTCTGCAGACTGACGCCTCGGACAGAGGGCTGGGAGCCGTTTTGTCCCAGCAGGTAAGGGGGGCCGACCGCCCTGTCCTATACATCAGCCGGAAGCTGGCAGAGCGCGAGCGCCGGTACAGCACCGTGGAGAAGGAGTGCCTGGCCATCCGGTGGGCGGTCGGCTCCCTGCGCTATTACCTCCTGGGACGCTCATTCACCCTCTGTTCGGACCACGCCCCGCTGCAGTGGCTCCACCGCATGAAGGATGCCAACGCCCGGATCACCCGGTGGTATCTGGCGTTGCAGCCCTTTAAGTTCAAGGTGATCCATAGGCCGGGGGCGCAGATGGCAGTGGCCGATTTCCTCTCTCGCTCGCGGGGGGGGGAGTTGGCTCGGCCGGACGGCTCCCCGGCCTCGAACGGGCGGTGGGGGTGTGTGGCGGAGGCGTGGCCCCGGGCGCAGCTGCAGGGGAGGAGTGGAGCGGAAGGCTCAACGGGGCGGCGCCGCGAGGCTGGTAAGAACAGCTGATATTGTTTATGGACTAATGATGGTCTCCTCCGCTGTGTTTATAGTGAGACGAGGAGGAGCGGCCAAGAGAGATCAGCTGGGCTCGAGCTGACAGACGGTGCGACTGAGTCAGCTGTCAAAATACAAATATATCAATAAACGAGGAAGTTGGCTATACCTGCCTGTGTGTGCGTGTGTCTGTGCTGGGTGTACTCTACAGATGCATACATCAATAGAATTTTCTTTTATGTGCTATTGTTCCTTCCATTTAGGCTCAAATCGCTTTGATGTTTAAGGGAGCGCAGTGATGAAAAACCTCAAATGCGATAAAGCTAAAGTTTGTTACTTTAGCTTTAATGCTAAGCCTGTTTTGAAAATGTAAAGAGTATAAATTGTAGTTATTTGTGTAAAAATGTGGGGGAAAGTAAATACTCAAGTAAAGTACAGATACTTGAAAGCTCTACTTAACAATAGTAACAAAGTATTTGTACTTCACTACTTCTAGCTCTGCCACGTGAGCGTTCAAATTTCATGAGTGAAATACTGATTTGCTTTAAAATGGTTCTTCGATAACTAATTGAAAATTAATTTATTTAAAGTTGCACTGTTTAACCAAAAGTGTTGCTTTTGTTAATTGAAATTCAACGTGCTGTCTGAAGCTTTTAAAGAAATGTGAACGTGTGCTAATATTTGCTAACCTGGTTGTAGCAGCTAACCTCTGGGGCTAAAAAATAAAGCCATTAGGGGCAACAAAAGCAAGTCAATCTCATAAAAAATGCATACAGCAGAAGTGAGGATGTTTACAGCCTGGAACCAAAAACAGGGTGTGTGTAGGGTCAGTTCCTCCTTTGTGACAGCTATATGGGTGTGAATTCTTATATAGCTCATCCATTTATATTTGGGGTTAATTCAGGACATGCCTGCTTTGAGTGACAGGTAGGTGCGTCTCATATTCAGGCACTCCAAAGAGCCAGCTGTTCAGTTCGTCTGGTTAGCTGGAAAATATTTCAAACCTGTTCCCACAAGTAGCATTGCAGTTGTTTAAGATACACCTTGATAACCAAGTTAGCTAATGCTTATCTTAGCAGCGAACCCCCCACATCCACCTATTCCTTTACAAGCAAATCATTTTTATTATGATTTTATACTTTTAGGTGGCTTTTGTTGTGCCGAAATGAACACAGTACAATTCAACTTTTTGTTAAAACACTCACACTGATTTTAGTGATTTTGAATGTGACATGGTTGTTGGTGTCAGACAGGCTGCTTGGATCCCCACAAGACCATGTCAAGGGTTTATGGTTTGAAAAAGATTATGTAGTGATCTGACAGGAAGCAGCAATAACTCAAATAACCACTCTTTACAACAACATTATGCAGAAGAGCATCTCTGAACCCATAAAACCTTGAAGTCGGTAGTAGTAGAAGAACACAACTGATGCAGGATAATCAGGCAACTACTCACATGGGTTTGCCAAAAGTGAACCATTGCCTGGTCCGATGAGTCTCACTTTCTGCTGTTACATTGAGATGAGAGGGTAAAATTGGCTGTAAACAACATGAAAGCATAGATCCATCCTTCCTTGGATCCACTATTCAGGCTGCTACTAGCATTAGCATAACAGTGTGGACGTTATTGATTCGGCCGCTTAGTACTCAAATGTCTTCCACAGTCACCAGTCCAATCCGGTCGTTAAGTGATGACGTGACGAATCCTACTTCCGGGTCTAAAGTAGTCTGCGTTTAATATGGCTTTTGTGTTGTTAACATGTTTAATGTTATGTATTTTCTTCTATTTAATCTCAAAAAGCTCCTAAAACAGTCAGTGATCACTGTTGACCTCCCTCGGCTTTTATTACCGCTAATCATTTATTTAAGCTCAGTTTTTAAAACCTTAGGATGTAACTACAGCACAGCCCATGCAGCAGTATATGAATGACTAACCTCGTATTGTGGATGGATTATCTCACTTGTTCTCCTGGCTGAAGTTTGGTCCTTTTACAGCATCCTGCCATGCGATTACATTTGTTCCTGACCACCGAGAACACTCACGTTAACTTTTATCGAGTGGAAAAAAAGTTAGCTTGTTTATATTATGCTAACATAGCTGTGTCACTAGCGGTCATGTAGCACATCATTATATACCAGCTAGCCAAACTTCAGTAACCCTACAAACGTCACTGCTGTTTAGTTTTCTGTCTTCATTTATGTTGGAAGTGATAACAGAGCTGTACGTTTTAATTTGTTTACAAAACCCCGCAGTCAGGACATGCTATATTGTATTTAGATGGAAGCTAGCGAGCTAACTCCCTGCTAACTTCTAACTCCGTTAAATGTCATAAATGTCCGTTTTCATGGATGCCTGGATGTTAAACTCACTTGTTACACCTGGTAGAGCAGAACGCTGATTGTTTTATTAAAGATGAAAGACTTTAGACAGTTTTTCAACTCTCAGTAATGCCATAGTGATCGTTTGATATATGGACCTGCAGCGGAGTTTAGGCCCAGACACGGCTAGTGACGTCAGACTGAACAACCAGATTGAGCAGCTTTGGAATGTGGTGGAACAGGAGATTCACATCGTGGATGTGCTGTGTGATGCTGTCATGTCAGTATGACCCAAAATCTGTGAGGGATGTTTCCAGCACCTTGTTGAAACTATGTGATGAAGAATCAAGGCGGTGTTGAAGATAAAAGGAGCTCCAGCACAGAACTAGAAAGGTACCAAATGTATATCAAAATAGTATCTCTTAACCTTGTGGTGTGTGTGTGTGTGTGTGTTTTTATGTGCGTGTGTTGGACGAGTGTAGCTATGACAGCCCAATTTACAGCCCACTGGTGTGTTTAATGGAGCTGATGAAGCAATGATCGCTCATCCAATCCTTTCTCTCTTTATACCCTCTTCGCCTGGGCCTGATATTTGCCACAATCTCTCAACACACACACACACACAACATCTATGTGATGCGAGATGGTGGTCACACACCTACCCCAAAGTTTACCTACACACGCACGCACAAATCCCGCTTTATAGGGGATAATCCAATGACAGCCAATTTGCTGGAGGGATATACTTTTTTTTTATTTCATTATTTATTTATCCATTGCTTCTGCGTTTACAAGGCAATTTGTTAGGTGGCCAGCTGGAGGAGGCAAGTATTAACCTAGACTTCCATTACCATGCCCCCTCCCTCCCTCCCCAACAACCACTTTCTCTCTTACTCCCCCCCAGCCCCTGCATCCCCTTGCCCGCTCATCCTTTTAAGATTAAGCCGCCCCCTTAAAAAAAAAAAAGAAGGAAAGGGTGGGGGTCTAGTGTAATCATGAAAGTGTCACATTTCAGCTGACAGAAGAGGAAACGGTGGCTTCGGGGTCAACTCTGAAATTCTCCACTCTTCACTCTCACTTCTATTCTTTTTTTTTTCTCCGCAGTCGCTTCCACCCACCTGTGCTCTTTCCATCTCTTTATTGCCCTCCCTCTTGCTCGTTCGCTCCTGTTTTCCTTATTTATTTATTTATCTCTGCAGCCATCGTCTTTGCACTCTCTACCCCTTTCTCTTTCTTTTTGATTTTGTCCTCACTTTTTCTCTCCCCTCTCTCCCTTTCTCCTCTCTCTGACAGTGGTTCAATAAGCAGTGCCTCCAGAGTGATCTTGCTCAGTCAGTGGCCAATTACCCAGTCACACTGCCTGTCCTCTGGGACGGACAGGATTAGCAGGATCTGTCGTCCAACCAGACACACATGCTCACTCTTGCTCGCGCGCACACTCAGCCTTGGACACCTGTCACTTAGACATGGACAGACAACCTGTGGGTTCTTTTTTGTCTGTGGAAAAAATAAATAAATCTCAGGCTCCACCATCTTTTTCTCCAACGGGCAATTTGACAGGCCAGTGAAGAGAGGCGTGGGGATGCTGTGGAGAGGAGGAAATATATGCCGTATCAAATGCATAAAAGCACAAGTACAAGCTCCAGTGGTGCAGGTAGTCAGTGTGTGGTTTGGTAGCCAGTCAAGCTGCACTGAGGGATGAGACCTCACCTGGAGCAGATTTTTGCTTAAGGGCAGCTAGCTCAGGGCAACTCGGATTTGCAACCTGATGACCACAGCGGTGCAGCTAGTGAAAGCAGCAAGAGGAACCTAATGTCACTCACCACTTCTCCCTACGGCCCGACTTCTTCTTTGTTGTAAGCATTTCACTTCTGCAGTTTACTGCTCTCAGTGCTGAGGTGTCAGATATAGACTCTTGCAGTATTTTTTGATAACTTGCTACAATATGACACAAAATCCATTTTTACATCATTCAGGCTAAGTTGATAATTCAACTCGGCCTGTCTCTACTAAATGACAACACCAGGTTGTGAAAATGCACATCATCTGGTGCACCCTGCACATAACTGCACTAATAAACATAACTGACCAACAAATGTATTTAAAAAACACTCTTAAAAGTATGAAAGATCATTGAGTTGGTGACAGAATTTGCCCGTGCCTTCCAAACTCACATTAGCATCATCAGATCTAGGAAAATATCATCAGGAGTTAACATAAGTGATGACCATTCATTGTCATAGTTACTATAATGAAGTGATTATTGTCTAGCATGGAGAACTTGGAAAGTGATCTTGTTAATTTTTTTTAACAGGTAATCTTTTTTTAATGCTGTAAGCACTTTGATGGTACATGGGAGGATGGATCCATGCTTATATTTGTTTACACCAAATTCTGACCCTGCAACTCTGAATGTTTCGGTTCAAATTGAGACTCATCAGACCTGGCAACATTTTTACAGTCTTCTGTCTGTGTGAAATGTACCATCTGTTTCCATTTTTTAACTAGTATTAGGGGTTCCTGGTGTGGTCTTCTGCTGGTGTTGCTCTTCTGCTTTATTTCACATTCAGAGACGGTCTTCTGCATACGTTGATTGTAACAAATGGTTTCCAAGTTAGCTAGTGCTAATCTTAGCAGCGAACCCCCCACAAATGGTTTTTGATCCCAGCAGATCTGCAGTTTCAGAGGCTACTCAGACCAGTCCACCAGGCAGCAGCAACAATAACACGTTCAAAGTTGCTTAAATGATCTTTTTTCTCTATTCTGATGCAGAGTTTGAACGTGTTAACAAACAGTCGAACAGCTGTATCAAATACTGTCTAGACCGTTCTCACTCCCGAGACGTAATATACCGACGGTTTGCCGCATCCCAAGGCGTTCCACGGGAACACGAAAGGTGACCTTCCGCGTAGAACGACTGTCCTGCGGTGATAGACGTTCCAGCCATGTATTCCAGCCCTAACCATAACCTTATCCCTAACGGTTAGGGATAAGGTTAGGGTTAGGGCCTAACCTTAACCACCACTTTAATGACGTTGTTGTTTTCCAAAGCGATTTAAGTAAAATAAACGTACATGTGTAGATTCATTCCAAATGGAATTTTTCTGATCTCATAATATAGGGATGTATTGGATGCCCGGAAGCATAACATACCGACAATTCACCTAGCGTAAAATGTTATGCTGGGAGTGAGAACGTGTTGCAATGTCAGAATATATATTGAGTACTTATTGTCCTTTGGTGGATCTGACTTTAGGCATGCTTGAGTATCAAGGGTGGTCATATTTATATACAGTTAAAGAATGATAAGTATCAGCTCCTCTTGTTCTGTAGAAAGTGCTGTATCTCTGTTTTATTGGAAGGTTGCGTCTTTGAGTAATAGTCCATGCTCCTGTGAGTGAGACAGTACCTGAACAGTTTAGCAGCAGCCCATTCTTCATCGCAGATACAATCACCGTCCTGCCTTCGGTTTGAAGCAGCGCCTTAGCCCGGTCTCACGCATTATTCATGTGCTTAAACCTTTCCCAAAAATAACTTATGTGGTCATTGTAATGTTTTTGTTTCCAGCAGAGAAAATCTGCCAGCCTGGCTGTGGCTTAACCTCTTCAGCCCACACAGTTTCACCAGTGGGTGTCCTGATCAAACATATGGTGCACAGCCAAGCTTTGTTTAAACTTGCTGACCTTCATTTTGAATTCTGGTCAAGATTCTGAAGTTTCCAAAGATACCAAACACATCAGGCTGAATTACTTTGAAATGTGGGTTCAGTGATCCCCAAGGCAAGTCTTGTTTTCTCTTTTGGCGGGCATGTGTGCATTGGTCTCCAGGGTTTTGATGTTTCACTAACTTTCTTGTGATATTCAGTACATACACAATCTGTTTTTTCGAACTTTGAAAGGAGTATTTTTAATCCAAAATCAAAAACCCGTTAAGCATATCCAGACCCTGGCAAGCCTGTTTGCCGCTGGAAGCACAGCTCAGCATGATGACTTCTTGGCTCCCGGAGGTCACGGTCAGAGTCATATTTGTCCTTTTCGGTCTTGGCAGCCTCAGACCTGTGGGAGAACTGCTTTGGTTCCACTGGTTCTTCGACTGTCAGCACTTTCTGCTGTTACTGAGGGAGATAAATGATGACAGAGGCATGATTTGGCTTGCAGCAAGCAGAGGGGCATGATATGGGAAGAAATAAGCACTGCCTGAAATAAAATGTCTTTGTTTTAGCCAAGCTGCAGCGTCTTGGGCTGAAAAATTAAGCTACCATGAAAGTGCCATCAACTGCAGTTCCTCGACTGGCCACTTGAGGCTGTTTCAAAAGAGGGTGAGTCCCTATAGACTCTCATGTTAAAATGCACAACTTTGTAGCCAAAAACCTAAGGTCCCTTTTGGTGATTTATTCTTTTTATATCATGGATTTAAATAGCGTCAAGGACTGACGTTATACATTCTTAGCGGTGTGGCTGCTTTGAATGTGCAGACCGCTTGACTGTGTTTGAAGTGTTGGTTCCTTTTTGACCAATTTTAATGCAATCATCTTACAAGTAGTATGATTTTCTGTGCAGTTTATTATACCAATAGTCTGTCCAAGAAGTTTCAGTGTGTGAAATGTTAGTATTTTATTTGTCTGTTACCTATAGTAATTAGCAGGTTTTGGTGTCTATTTTAGCTAATTTCTCCTACTAGCATTAGCTGATAACCTAGCACTGTACCCACAAATATTTCCCATGTCTGCCAGAAAATGTTCAGGGAGCATTTTGAAGACTGTTCCTGGTGTTTGCCAGCAATTCCCAGTGGTTTAAGGTTGTAAGCAAAGAACAACTAACACCCATGGACTACCAGCTAAGCTTGGGATAGGTGCTAAGCTAAAGGGTTTATATGTTGTTTACCTTCTGGAAAAAATGTTAAATATTTCAAGTGTTTTCTCTGTTAATTAACTAATGATAATTGTATGCTTAGATAAAATACTTTGTCCTGAACTAACATTTTTAGTATGATTTAGGAACATCACACAGATCATGCATAACATGGGCGTGGCCTCAGCAAAAAAACAAAACAAGCCCCCCCCCCCCAAATTATTAATGGCAGATCCATCTTTCATACACAGTTCATGGTTTTTTGGTTTTTTCCATATTGGTGCTTAAATGTTCAGCAGATAAAAATATTAAATAAAATAGTACCAAATTAACAAGGTACATTAGCACAAAATATTGTATGATATTCATGAGTTCAGTAATGATGTGTACCTGCTAGACTAATATGATTTTTATCACCCGCTGCTGTTCATTGTTTCTTTTTTTTTTTCTTTTTAGCAAATGTCACTAAGCTAAATCAAAGCTGTAAACATTCAGTTTTCCTCAATCAAGGAAACACAACGATCCAAATTTTGAAAAAAAACTCCTACGCTGATCTTTCTGGCATGCCCTCCTAGAAAGAAGAGACTGACACTTCTGAGCCACTTTCCCACAAACCTTCGAGGATTCCCCACCCACCCCACCTGATCTCAGAGCGTTCACTGACACGGTGGGGAAAATAGGCTGGATTCTTCCTCTGTTTTGAAAATCCCTCAATGGGTCTTTTTGAACTTGTCTGTGTCCAAGGCCGGCTTATCAAGCCACTTCAAAGACACTGCAGACTGCACATTACATCAGGGCTGTGGTGGCCATTGACGCGTTCGTTCACGCGAGTGGAAACAGAGAAGAATGTCCTCTAATCTCAGTCCTGCAGAGAGGGGCTTTTAAGTTAGGCCTGGAGTTTTCCTCCTCTGGTTAGAGGTAAAAATAATACTTTTCACCAGGTAAGTGGCACCCTGCTTTTTGTCGCCTCAAGGATCCTATCAAGTCCCTGAAGTTCACTTAAGCGCAGCGATGCTTTACATATAATTTTTTCACTGCAAGGTTGCATCAAATTAACTTCCATCTTGAGCTTGTTTTCTTTAGAAATCAGGAACCTGATGTACTTTTTCTGTAAAAGCATTACCATATTCCAGGTGTAAGAGTGCGTAAATCTGTGTCGCTTTAGTCTGAATTTCATTTCCAGTGTAGCTTTTAAAACCAAATGGATTTAAAGTGAAATTGCATTCATCTTAGGTCTACACAATGGCTGAGAGATGTTGGATAGGCAGCAAGATGGGATCAATATTAGCTATTTCTGCTATTAAGGGATTTAAACTATACTTTTAGCGAAGTCCTTACTTTTAAATTACTCTTTCAGTTGGTGAAAAAGGCACAACAGACATATCTGACAACCTCTCATCCATAATGAGTTTATTGCTCACGGAGGGGAGGGGAGAGGGGGGGCAGTGACAGCAGCGAATGGAAACCAAACAGCTTCAAAATTACTATCATTCCCTACCTCTCTTCCAGAAAAGCTCTTTTTGATATTGACTGAATCAAAGAGGCGTCTCTGAGTAATTAAGTAAATTATGGCTCAGCAGAATTGTAGACTTGGTTGAGAAACTACGCTCTATGGATTCCGCTCTAATTACAAAGGAGAGCCGGGCAGAAATAGCTTTTCCTTTCATCCCCAACCTTGGAGTAGTCTAGATGAAGCAGCTGTAAGCCTGGACTTAACCCAGCGATCGACCTGGAAGACGAGAGAAAGGGCCAAAAGTTTATTTCCTGACTGCTCTGCTCCATCCATATTTATAGTCTTCCTTGGGAAAGTGTAGTTGGGATTTACAGAGATGAAAAAAGCAGATACAAGACAGAATATGATTGAATTAATGGGGATACATGGGCTTGAGATTAGAGAAAAATTGATAGTCGCAAGGAAAGACGCGGCCTTGGCTTTACACGAGGCGGGGCTGCACTCGGGACTTCAGGGATACTTGAAACCGGCTTTAAGCTTTGTCCAGACTGCTTGTTAAATAGTCGGATAGCTTTGGAAAACCCATGTATCAGTTTCTTTTAGATCTCAAATCGGGGGTTTGAGTGGATGACATCCTCAGTCTTTTTAAATTATTTGGATTTCTCACAATTTATTAATTTATTTTTCTACTGCAATTTTATTTTCTACCAGGAATGAAACACAGTTGCAGCTTTAAATATGAGAGCCTTTACTATATTGCCAAAAGTATTCACTCACTCATCCAAATCAATGAATTCAGGTGTCCCAATCACTTCCATGGCCACAGGTGTATAAAATCAAACACAGACCATACCATACCATACCACCTTTATTTATAAAGCACTTTAACATAAAACCAGAGTTCACAAAGTGCTGTACATGCTAAAAGCATAAGTAAAGAAAATTAAAATGAGATAAGATAAAATAAATAACTAAAAAACTAAAATAAATTGAAACATGTCAAAACAAATTGAGTCAACCCCTCTAATCAATGCCAAAGGCTTCAGCGAATAAATATGTTTTAAGAAGACTTTTAAATTCAGAGAGAGAAGAGGCCTGCCTAACATACAAGGGTAGATCATTCCACAACTTATTCCACAACCCATTCACTGCTTCTACAAGCAGTGAATGGGTCGCTCTTGGGAGCTCAGTGAATTCCAGCATGAATCCTTGATAGGATGCTACCTGCGCAACATGTTAAGTTGTTAAATTTCCTTTATATTAAATATTCCACAGTCATTTATTAGTTGTATAATTACAAAGTGGAAGAAGAGCAGGAGCAATAGCACAACAGCCACAAGTTGGAAAGCAGATGTGTACAGATGTGGTCAACTTTCTCCAGACTCTTACAGACCTCCAAACTTTATGTAGCTTTCAGATTATCTAATGCACAGTGTATAGAGAGCTTCATGAAAGGAAGCAATGCAAGTGCAATGCAAAGGGTTAAATGCAGTGGTTTAAAGCAGCGGTCCCCAACCCCCGGGCCTCGGACCATTTGGTACCGGGCCGCGAGAGTTGAGGCTCAGGTGTGAAATGTATGGTTTTCAGGGTTTTTATCGGTTTTCAGCGTTGTTTTGTTAGTGTTTTTATCGTTAACTCGGTTTTCCTGGGTCTTTTCACGTGTGTTATGAATAACTCTTCTATTTTTCAGTACCGGTACTAGTTTTATTTTGTTGTATTTTTCCGCGACACCTTAAAGGCCGGTCCGTGAAAATATTGTCGGGCATAAACCGGTCCGTGGCGCAAAAAAGGTTGTGGACCGCTGGTTTAAAGCATGTCACCACTGGACTCAGGCATTTTCAGACATTGAGCTCAGATCCTTAGTCCCAGAGAAAGGTACTCTTAATGATTTCTGCATACCAAGATATTTTGTAGCAATTTCATACTTCCAACTTTTGTGGCAACAGTTTGGGGATGGCCCCTTCGTGTTCCAACATGACACAAAACAAGGTACACAAAGACATGGATGAGCAATTTTGGTGTGAAAGAACTTGACCTCAACCCTGTTTTAGCACTCAAAGTGTCATTCACCCAATCACACACACAGTCTGATGGATGCATCGGGGGGAAACTCAGGGTTCAATAACTTGAGGATCGATCCACCGATCTTTGAGTTAGCAGCAGTAAAGGACTATGTTCTACCCCCTGAGCCACAGCTGCCCTGCATCTGCTCCTGCGTTGACAGGATATGTACATATTTTCAAATTTAGCAAAATCCTTCTAAACATAACAAAGAATGTAAGGAGCCTCCACTTTGCCTGCACATGACATGATCCCAGAGATTTCCATATTTCTATGACTGTTTCTTACCTCAAGCACAGCTTCTGCATGATGTCTATGATATAGCTGACTTTTACAGAAATACACCTGTAAATTGAAATTTCTTGTGTGTATTGTGTGCAGGCCTCTTTTTGGGTTAAATAATAATTTGCCTAAAATGCTGTATGTAAGTCACCTCGCCCCCAAAAGCATGGCACCAATCAAATAGTGCTGTCTCCATAGAAACGGTTCTCTCAAATCAAATGGTGGAGCAGCTAGCTATGTAGCTGCTGCTGGGTGGTGTCTGTCAAACCACACAGTCATTACCTGTACCCCCATCCCTTTGTATCACAGGCAATCACAGTCTATTCACAGTCTGCAGAAAGCAGGGTGCCTTTTCTCTCCCAGAAAGTGATCGAGGCTCGATTTTGAAAGAAACCCAGCGTGGCGCTTTCCCTGTGACAAGTTCAGACCACTTTCTCCTCTTTCCACCTCCTCCTTGTCATTGATCAGGGCTCCTTTCAACCACACCGAGCGCCTCCTCCCCGCAGAATCAGGTCCAGGCTGGTCAAGTGAATAACAACCTCCAGACGCGCAATCATGCGCCGCGGAGAGTCTGCTCTGTAATGACAGAAGAGACACCCTCATCACCAAAATCTTCACTTACGGAGGAAGATTCAAATTGGGGCCATTTAGGTTAAAAGAGCTTCATCACTCTGTACTGTGCTAGCTGAAGGGATACAAAAGTAATTTCGGCACTCCCTGATCCTCCGTCCTCTTCTGAGGAACCAGCCTGTGCTAAAGTTCCAATAACCTGTGTAACAGGGTGATTGAACTCAAGTTTTCGGCCAAGACCTTTTTCTCACTGCGTCATTTTTGCCTTGTTGAACTGCTCGTCTCCCCGGCTCCTTCTGTACACCCATTTCTCAGTTGCCAGCCTGACTCTCAGCCAGCATAATAGGAACATCTTGTTGATACTTAAACTCAGGGTTTTCTCCGACCCAATTCTGCATGCAAATCAAAGTTGGATCAATCTGGGATTGTCTGATGAACTAATTATGCAGTAATTGTTCTGGTCTAGACTAGTGATCCATTGTATGAGAGGGACTCTTTGTGTCTTTCCCGTGCTGATTGAGAATGATAATTAGGTTTTTTGATTGGCAGGGGGGCAATTTTGATCTCCCTCTTTTTTCCCCCTTTGGCCCACCGCACACACCCACACAAACACGCACACACACACTCGCTTTCTCTCCTCTCTTCTAACCCACCCTCTATTCATCCTCTATTGAATCCCAGAGACAAATCCATCTTGCAAGCTAAACTGTAAGATAGGGAGCCTTTAAACAGGTTGCTGAGGGTTAAGTGGTGAGGCCGGACTGTCATGCATTTGCAATTAGAGCATTTGCATAACTTAATTGAGAGTGTTTGCTGGATGTTTTGTCATTAGTTCTCCCATCACACGCAGGAGAGCTGGGTTGACGGCCACTTCGCAAACCTTTATGCCCGCAAGAAAGAACTCCACGTGCACAAACACGAGACAGCGGTTCCATGTTTCTTTTTCTCTCTCTCTGTCGCTCTGCTCCTCTGACCTAACCTCACTGTGTTCTTCTCTATATGAGCCCAGTCATAATCACCCTCGTGCAGAATTCCCACAAATTGACCAGGATCATATAACGGCAACAAAACCCAGTCACGTCCCTTTGAAGTCATGTCAGTCAAAACAAACATCTGACCTGCTGGAAAAGTAATGAAACCCCATAATGAGGTGGTGTTATTACAGTAAAGCCTCTCTCAACTTTCTGCCTTTCTGGCCTTTGACCTCAGGGGCCACAGCCAATTAGATGACCCTTCCAGCCTGTAATAGGATCCGGCTTGTTTGCATGCAGTGACTGAAGCTTGATGGGAAACAAAGGAGAGTTTGGAAAATCAGAAAAATAGACATTTTCTTTGCCTCTCGCAATATGAAGGCTTCTCTAATTACAAATCAACCAAACTGAATTCAATTTCAGGGACTTGAAGTAATTCAGCTACTCTTAAGCAAAAATACATTAAAAAAGGTGCAGCATAAACCCACAAAAGTAAATGCAACCCAAAAAGGAAATTAATTAATAAACCAAATGACGAAATAAATAAATAAATCAAAATTCAGCTATTTTTGATTAAAGGTTATTTTAAGTGTTCATTACCTCGTAGCCTCTTAAAAAATCTAAAAGGACAAATACTTAAGGTTTTTGATTAATTCTTCAAAAATTCCATTTATTAAGTGCAATCACACAGTCCAATCATTCATGTTTCCATTTCACAGGTACAGTGTAGGTGCAGGTAATGTCCATATATTGCTCCATTGCTATAAGAAATGGAATAAACTTTAAGGTAGAAAATGAAAGCATTCATCATCTAACAACACTCTGAGATTATACACTATAAACTAACAACATGTATTACATACATTTGAATTAGACAGGCCAGGAGTAGCTAGTAAGTAAAACTTTGTGATCAATATGTTGAAATGGCTATATCAATAAAGTGCTGTGCAAAAGAAAACAAAAAACATTAGACATCAGCACTTTGAAATAGTTCATTAAAAGCAATTTTAAAAAGATGAGTTTTTAGAAAATATCCCAAAACTATATTTCAGTTTCTTCAACTTCTTAAAACTTTTTAACCATCTGTTTAATTAACTTTGTGGTGACACTATTTTGGGTAAAGAGCACTGGGTTTCATTTTTGATTGGATCTTTGATGCCAGTCCCCTCCTATTTCTCATATTTTCTGTTCAGCCCATCAATCTCAATGAAGGCATAAAGAAAATGCCCAAAAAATGCTCCTCTAAACCAGCTTTATTCAAACCATGTGTTGTGTTGTACATGTAGCAATTTGCAGTTTGAATACAGTGCAGGAAGTATTGCTCTAAGGGTAGAAATTATTTATATAATGCATGTACATAAATTAGCTTTGCATAGATCATTTATGCATATAGATTTATGGAAATGTGCTTATCCAAAGGCTATGCAACTTAACTAGACCACATACTGCAGTCAAGCCAACTGCATTTTTTCTCGTCTTTCAGTGGATGCATGTTTTACATTATGTATAGTTACATTTAATGGCAGTCGTGAGAAACAAGCAATGCTACTCTTTGGGCCGAGCTTTGGTTCACATCAGTGAACAGTAGACCCAGCAAAGCTATACTTTTGCCACGTTTAATCAGTGGTGGATTCATAACAACTCTAGGAAATAAAGCAGAAACTGATTTTATGACATTTTAAAAACTTTAATATCACAAACACATAAACTTGATACAGGTGAACGTGGAAATAACCCATGTGTGCAGGTGCTTGCTGTGAGGGTTAGGGTCAAATCACCAGGCCGATCGAGCACAGGAGAAAAACCATCGTGCATGAGGTGTAAGGATGACATCACCGGAACCTTTCTAAACTGCAGACGGAAAAAAAATGTGCCCTTTCAGAGCCATTAAACTATTTAAATATGTGGCCCCATCGTGCACCCCCCCCCCCCCCCTTTAAGCACTTAAGTCACCAGCCTCCACCCCCAGCCACATCACCCAACCTCCAACCTCACCTTTCCCTAGCACTGCTTTTGCCTTGTTTGCTTTTGTTGCCAACGTGTGCCCCCATAATTGCCCAAATCAATGCTCAGCAGTCTCTCTCGCTGTGATTAGGCGGAAAATGAGGTTATGTGGCAGTTGCCATGGTTTCGAGGCAGCAAATTTCTAAAAAAGATCTCCCGCGAATCCAGAGACTGGCATGGTATAATGAACTTATATTAAAGCTACTTTTGTCTCAGTGTAGATTTTAATTACCCGGCGACTGTCTCTGACAGAAGGAACGAGGAAGGAAATGAGAAGAAAACGGCGAGAGAACAAGAAAGCGGGTGAAAGAATGGGTGAAAAACAGGGTTTATGTGCCAAAGCACTAATTCGATCCATTAAGGGATGTGTGTTTGCGAGAGAGAGTGAGAGAGAGTGTGTGATGTGCTACCTGCCTGGTGAATATAAAGTCCCATTCTCACCCATCAATGAGCACGGTGCAAAGGGCGAGAGTCGTGTCTTGTTAAACTCCAGGCTTCAGCTGAGAAAATTCTAATTAGCCTAATTAGGTGTGTGCAACAGTCAAAGATGGAATGACTACTCCTGTGTGGCTTCCTTGCAGAGAAAAGTGAGAAAATATGTTTCCTCTTCAGAAATTGTGTGAAAATACGCGCAGATGCGTCGGTATAATCGACAAATCCACGTCCTACCTCCGGCTGTGATCACCTGCAGCCTTGTTTCTTCCTTATACACCTGCTCTATGGAGTTTTTGTGAGTGTGTGTTTTATGATGGAATAACTCCTGGCTTCTTGCCAATGGAGATGCTTCAAAAGTTAATGATTAACAAAAACCTTGCTTGACTGCTTGCATAACACCTTACAGTGAGTCAGTCACTGGCAACAGCCTCCCCGGAGTGCACTTCTTCAGATGTGTTTTACACTCAGATCACACGTGCCTGGTGTCAGCCACAAGTGCAACGTACGCGCAACCACATTTTGGGAAGTCAGCTCAGGCTAGGACTTCCTGGTTTGGTTCCATTGAAGGAAAACAAAGCTTGAGCTACAATGACCATTCATATCATTTCATTTGGATGTGATTGTGTCCAACTGTACTCCACAAATGTGCGAGTTCATCTCTGGGGAGTATTTATAGAGCAGAAAACTTTGAGGAAAGGTTTTCTAAGAAATCCAGCAGTCCTGCTTACAAGAAGTCTGACAGGATGAGCTTGAATGTCGATTAGCATAGTGCAGCTAATACAGGAAACTGAAAACAAATGGAAGGTTTTTTATTTAGATGCTTTTTAACTGGAGCTATCCACATGATCTCAGGAACTAGGAAGTAAAGATGAGCCCTGTTTCCTGAAGCTTACTGAACGTAATACTTTTCTCAGTGATTACTGTAAATAAACACAAAGAAAACTGATTTTTTTTTTAAAAAAAGTTTTAATAGTAAACAATAAAATTTGATGCGTGGTTAAAAAAAAAATACAGATAAACATCTTTAAAAGTTAATATTAAGAAATTCCTGAACT
Source organism: Copadichromis virginalis (assembly GCF_057382275.1). Lineage (NCBI taxonomy): Eukaryota > Metazoa > Chordata > Actinopteri > Cichliformes > Cichlidae > Copadichromis > Copadichromis virginalis. The sequence goes on from NC_140639.1 coordinate 44,570,688, forward strand.
TTTTGGACTTTCTTTGTTACTGACTTTTTCCCCCAGTGTTTGCAGTATGCATAAAGTGTTATTCGTTTCATAAATGACAGACTGTGTGAGATTATTTAATTATAATATGCTTTCCCACACACACGGGTAAAAAATATTTTTTTAAATAAATGTACAATTTTTGGAGGGATTTGCAGGTGTGGGATGAGATCGACAACAATGCAAAATGTCATTATCTATCTCTGTTTTTAACAGGTATTAATATTTTTTCATCAGCAGTTAATATCAAATACATTTCTCCTGCAATATGTTCATTGATACTTGTATTATTATTGTAAACTAACCATATGTCTCTGAGTGTGATATCAGCGTGAAACTACTCATGCAGTGTTTGGATTGCTAGGAGGCGTGTCTCGGGACCATTTAGGCTTCTGTCTCTTTTTAATGTGCGTTTCTATCCTTTTCTTTTGCTGTGAAATATTAATATAAATCAAAAGATAAAGACTTGGACGTTTCTTCATGTTTATACCCTGTGTTTAACATGGTGGGTGACACATGGCCCCAGACGCTCAGCTCAAATGATAATTCGCCTGAAATCATGTTGTCTGGGTCACTTATGAAAGAGGTTAAAGAGATCACATCCGGCTCGCTTTGGGAAAATTCCCCTGATGGTGATGAGACGTGCGAGGCTATGACAGAAAGAACAAATACTTTTTTCTTCAATTTCCCCTCATTTGTACTTCAACGCCGTGAATACCCGAGCTGGAAGTATGGTATGTTATATATTAACTACGCCGCTTCAGGACTGAAGAATATCAAAGCCTCCAACTTCCTCTCGGATTTAAAATTCTGCAAACGTCTCATCACCTTCAGTACACACCGTACACTACATGTAGTGTACGGTGTGTACACTGTACCGGGCGGGAAGTCGGCCGCCAGCAGTGCGCCACAAAGATCCTCCCAAATTGTAAGCATATAAGCGCCAAAGTACAATATACATCTCTGTGTGTCCACAGATCACGGTGAATGGTGATATCTTTTTGCTTTTTGCTTTGAATAACTGTGATTACTCTAGACAACAATCCTGTAACACTTGTAATTCACAGGCGTGCACCTTTAGCTATTGGGCTGGAGCCTTTCAGCAGCGGCACACAAAAGAAATGCAATTTTGCATCATGAATATTATACCTGCGGTCTGAAATGAAATCCTCATGCTGAATGAAAGTCATATTTTGTGATTGCGAACACTATCTCTCATGCCCGACTTGTGCAGCTACGGCACACATACGCACACAATCAGAGAGCCAGAGCAGGTTTTTATGAGTAATCCTCGCCAATGATTCAGGGCCTGTAACTGTAAGCAGCGCAGCAGGAAGTGAAGCAAGTCTCAACTATTGACCGGCTCCAGTCTCACACTGAGCTAAAACACAGGGGTGGTGGCACTGCCGCTGAGAACATGTCAATTTTGCTCTTTAGAAAAGGGGCACTGCTTGAAGACTGAAAGCAAATCAACACGTGTATCGACCCGAACAACCCAACCCTGTAAATTGCACTCACTATGAAACGAGCAAAACAACAAAAACCATCACTTGGCTTTTATTGATGACCAGCACTCTGGCTAAGCAAGCCTTACTTCCAGATGAGGAAAAGATTGAAAAGACAAAAAAAAAGAAAAAGAAAAAGGTTTGATAGAACATTCAGAGATGCTCGATATGAGCTTGTAACAGACTTTCAGCTCTTTTAAATTACTGCCTGCTTTTGGCATCTCGCTCAAAAACGCTACAGGTGAGGGCGTGCTCAGAAGCTACTACTCCATTTATAGAGGAAGTGACATCACAGAGCAGAGAAGTGACAGCGCTGATGCTGTGCAAACACTCCAGCGTGACATTGCTGTCAAACTCGTCTTCGTCTCAGGTCACGCTGCAGCTCCTATCGTCCTCACGTGGGAATAGATCAAATTTTTTTGCAGGTTCTCACCGTCGGCTTGTTTTATTACGACACTGCATTTCTGACAATGGCATCTTGTCATCCGGTTTTTTCACATGTTAGAGTGTGAGAAGGTATTTGAGGCCTCTGTAGCGTGTACACCATCTTCTTCTTTATAAATATAGAGGAAGTGTGCAGAAAACAGGAACAAGTTGAACAAAGAGGGAAGCTTTTCTACGCCGTCTGTTTATAATAAGTGGGTTATGGTGGGGTTTTTTAATTTTCATTGCAGTGTCACGGTCATCCACTGTTTTTGGAACATTTTAGGGAAGAAGAACTATATTATGGTCATGTTCAAGTTCAGTTCAAGTTCAGTTGACTGGCATATGGAGCTACAAGAGTGTCTATGTCGTCTTCGATTAGGGGAAGCGCAATAAAGCGCACTAATTAAACAATATATGATTGTGCCTTCTTAGTAGATTTCATAGCACAGTCTCTCATTGCCAGCTACAAATTCTCCGTTGTACGCAGCAGTGGCCTGATATTAACTGACAGTCTGACTATAGGAAAGTCATTGTGTCACCGTGAAGTTATGTGTCTTCCTTGAACAAACTGAGAGCCGTGTGAGTTGAAACAGGCCACAAAGTCAAGCTTAGCCACAATCCTGGGATAACATCTAAATGCCAGCCCATATCAGCTTTGGATCAGGTTATGCACTGCTAAACATCCAGCTCACACATATTATGTATCACACATCATCTAGGCTGCTTTAAGTCTACCTAGACTTGAAGTCAAGACCGCCTAAACCAAAACCAAGACAATACCAAGACCAGAGGGTATCGAGACCAAGACAAGACCAAGACCAGAGGGTATCGAGACCAAGACAAGACCAAGACCAGAGGGTATCGAGACCAAGACAAGACCAAGACCAGAGGGTATCGAGACCAAGACAATACCAAGACCAGAGGGTATCGAGACCAAGACAAGACCAAGACAAAGTCGAGACGAGACCGACACAAAAAGTCTTTAAACTGCAGCCAGATGCTGCTTCGTTTACGGGTGTCAGGCATATTTATGTGTTTTTGCGATGCACTCGCACAGCCCTCCTCACCGCTGTCTACTGTCTCACTTACTGAGAGGACAGACTCACGCTCCACTTGACTGTCGCGTCTCTCACCCTCTCTGTTTTTCACATAATGACATTATCCTATATCCTCGCATGTGATTGGCCATGATATGGAGGGATTGGAGCATAGCTGAGCCACTGTGTGAGAGCTGAGCAACGAAAGGAAATTAAGTGATGAGCCGGCTCTCGCTCAATGGGAGTCGACTCTTCTGATTCACCACAAAGCACTCTCTAACTACGGCTCTTAGAGCTGATGCTTTTGCGCATGACACATTATCAAATGTTACGTTGTGTGTCATGGATACTGTTGACTCCAAGTCTCCCGACCACTATGTCGATCTGAGACAGCAAGACCGAGACAGCGAGACCAAGTCAAAAGCCCGTCGAGACCAAGACAAGACCAAGACCACGTAAAAGTTCTCAAGACATCCAACTCTAAGTCTACCTACAGTTGCGGTTCACCTGCAAGCCACTTTGCAACCCACTCACATTGCTCCATGTGCTTGTTTTTATGCTGTTTCTAATTTGGTCAATGTTATATGTGTTGTCATATCTGTCGACCTTGCTGATGTCGTCCCAATAGAAGTCCAGCTTTCAGAAAATAGATCGAGAATATGAACAAAACAAAAAAAGTAGAAAAAATTAGTGTTTGGCTGATTATTTCTTTGTTGTAACAATGTGACAATGCTTCTTGGCAATAAACCTTATACCGTTGGAATGCCTTAAATGGTGACATATTTCTAAGGAAAATGCATTTGTGGGTTGAGCAGCAGAGTTATGTATGTCGTTTGCGCCTATTAAAGACTTCAAAATCTTCCCTGCCAATGTCAGACGGTTTAATCTGCTACTGAATCCCGTCTGGTGTTGTTTATTAGATCGGATGTTTAGAATTAACAACCCTCTTTTTATGATAGTGGGCCAGACTGAAATGAGGATTTAAAGACAGCTAAAGCACTTACACCATACAGTTTAATCTCTCTCCGCTCTCAGTTTTTATCATTGCTGTATGGAAACACCCCTGGCCTGGATGAGGTTGACTGCAGTTAGCAGTGGAACATGTGTTTTCAAGTTTCTCTGACTGGTGAGTCAGCAGCTGGGGGAACATAACCAGCATCATATACTCTCAGTACCTGTGAAAACAGAGTGTTAAACCAGGCGTGAAATTATGCTCAGCCTCGAAAATCAGAGCCCAGGGATTACGGACATGTGCAGCTATTGTGGGATTTGCTAATTGGAGATTCTCTCTTTCTTCCTGTTTTTTTCAGTCTGCCTTCTATCCTTTGGACTCTCATTCTCTGGACTCCCCCTCCAAATTCACCTTGTTTACCATGGACTGAGATGAAACAAGAAGCAAAAAGAGGCTGTTCCGTTCCGTACATTTCGGATGAATTACACTGGCAGTGGAAATAATTGCTTGTCCCAATTATGAATTCATCTGCTGCCGTGGCTTTCAGACTTGATGTGGAGAAAATTCCCCAGAGCAGAACCAAACAATGCGGGGGGAATAAGGCACATGAGTGTGTCAGTGGCCATTAATATCCATAAAGGCAATTTCACAGCACACCTAATGACATAAAATGACAGACAATAACGGTTAGGGAAAAAGTGTGTGAGTGGAGGTGAGGTGGTGTATGGGGGCTAGAGTAGGGAAGGAGCTAATATAGTTCTCAGCAAACACACGTAGAGAGTTTATGTCATAGTTTCTACGTGCCAGAAAATCTGACAGGTAGGAAATAAATGTTAATGGGGTGGGCATAATATTAGGAACACTTCCTAATACAATGAAGGCCAGTACAACACCACCGCTTACAATAATCTTAATAATGATTATATTAATAATAAGGAAAAATGATCATTTGGAAATGTAATTGTAAATGAAAGTAAGTGCAGTGAAACAATACTGAAAAAAACAAAGGTACAAATCTGCTGTGATCATTCACGACTGGATCTTTCCACCCGAGTTCTATCAGAGTTTCTACTTTCTTCGAGGTATATTTGTTGTTTAGTTGCTGCTTTTAAGATGTCTGGGTAAAAAAAAATGTCTCTGTTACTTCACAGAGTCTGTGCTGCCACATTTTCTTTGTGCTTCTTTTTCTGCTTCCTTTTACAGCCCAGCTGAGGTTTTAATCAGGTAATAATATATAAAAATTGATGTAAATTTACATTTACATCAATGTTACAGTTGACTCCACCCTGATGCTTTTGTTTTTGACTCTATTCATAATCTTTATGCAACAGCCCATGAAATTTGAATAATACACATTTACATACAGGTACTTCTTTTTGTGCCTGTATTAGCGTTATATGAAACATAACCTGTTTAACTATTGTCATGCGCATTAATGAAGCCTGTAGAAATAACCCATAAAGTGTGGGTGGTGTATGTCAGTGGGAATGTAATTCCCTGGAGTGCCAGAGTCACCGTGATTTCTTCCGGGTTCCTGTCTCGGTTTGTTTTGTTTGGGTGTATCGGCGGACAGCGCAACATGACAGAAAGTCACTCTCGGCGACTGTGATAACCGCTTTTTCTTCCACTTTTCCCACAAAATAAGATGTCTTCTGGAGTTTTATACGTCGCTGTATTTCGGTAACCTCTGATTAGTGACTTTAAGGTGATTTCATCCAGACCTGAGACACCTGTTGCGGCAGTTTCGACAGACAGGTGCCACTTTGTCCGTCACCAACACCGGGAGAAGCTCCGGGTCGAGAGATCACCGAAACTTGGATTACTTCCTTAACTATTTTAAACAATTTTTTTTTCTGAACTTGTTGCTATAATGAAAGTTACGGTAACTTTCGGGGACACCTCTGTGGTGGTTCCCTGCAAAGCTGGGTGGACAGTCCGGGATTTAATCGAACAAGCTACGCGGAGGTACCGCAGGATTTTGGAGCAGGTAAGCGCCGTCTTTGCGCTACTTCACGCTATTCTCCATGAATACAGAACCAACATGACACAACGTTTCATTCCAGTCATTCTTCGCATTTTGTGAGGGGTAGCGCTCATAACTTGGGCTGGGGTGTGGATCACGTGACACGGCTAATTTACAGGTTATGACGTCTTCACTATCGGAGCTAACGTTAGCAGCTAGCTTAAATAAGACGGAGAAAAAAGCTATTTATTGCTTACAGACAATTAATTTTGCAGCTAAAATTGAGCCGAATTCACTTTATGGCACTTATTTATGCCAAGCAAGTCAAAGTGTTGTTGAAAGTTAAAAACTTTTAAATATATTCGAGTTTTTTTTTTTTAATTAAGAGAGTTTCTGTCCTATTAATGAGTTTTACTGAAAGAATCACGCACTGTGTGATTCTTACATAATTTATTTATTTATTTTTTAAAAAGTTTTTAAGTGCACCTCTCAGCCACCACATTACATCTGGGTATCAGGTGAAGAGAGTAACAACAATGCAGTGTTTTGCTGATACACTGTGGATGCTGGCATTCTTGTGGATGTTACTTTGACACATAGCACCCAAACATTGCTGCACACCATCAGAGAGAAAAGAACAACCTGCTCCCCTATAATTAATAAATAAATATAATCATAAGAGTGCATCCTCCATTAAAGCAGTTTCAAGGAAAGTATAATATAATGGCTTTTGTCCCATTTTTTTCCAGTCTTCACCACTCAGGTCTTCCGTTTCATGAGGTTTGTGTTTTGTATTCTCATTGGCTAACAACACTGATTACGTGCCTCCTTAGCGGAGGAATATATAAAAAATAAAATTTCCCTCATCACTATCCAACAGGGGTTCTCAAGCTGCTGCCAGCCCTCAGTTCTCTGTCTCAGTTGTTTCAATTTAAAGTATGTCCTCCACCCAGGAGTTTGTGGAAAGGTGGGGTTGTCTTCTTCCATTTCAGCATGATCAACTTTAGTAAAAAGGCCTGGCCTAGTTAAGCGTCCTGCAGGGCCACTCAGATTATTGCTGTCATAGGGTTCAGGGAGTCCACTGTGCTAGGCATCTTCTGAAACTATCCAGCGATCTGCCAGTTCAGGTGGGTCAAAAATAGTCCAACCAATTTAATGCTGCTCTGTTAAAGTTTATGCATTTTTATATAATACATATAATGCTCTACTGGCCCCATCACTAGGTAGCTAATGGGTAAGAATGCGAGGAGTATTGTTTTCTTGTGACTGGAGTTTTTCTTTCCAGTGTTCACGTACACACAGCAGCGTTCTGCTCCCTGCTGCAATCACTTGAGCATTAATCATTCTGCCGAACTGACCTTTTTATTAATCAGCAGCGTGCGATTGTGCTGTCCTTGTGTGATAGCGCACCTTATGTGTGTTTCATCTCAGCAAGGATGGGTGTGAGTGGTGCCGGCTGCAGCCGTGGCTGTCTACCTGTACAATAGCGCCCTGTTTAAGCTCTGGTATCTCAGTGGGCAGGTGGAAGTTTACTGCTTTATGTCCTCAATGTGGCTGCAGTTGGGGAGGTGCGTGGTGGACAGGAGGCTTTGTCCTGTGAGTGATTGGGGATTAGGATTGGTGATGGGCCCTGTTCTTATCGGTTCCCCCTCCTTCAGCCTTCTGCCCAGGCACCCTCCCTCCCTCTCCCCTCCACAAGGCGAGGCAAGAGGCTGCCATGTGGGGATTCGAGGAGCCGTGGTGGCAGGGATGGAAGGACAGATTAGGTGTCTTGGATGGCTCGATGGATTGCTTCCTCTTAGTGAAGAGGCGCACACAAACATTTCCACAGCCACACGAACAGGCGGGGGAGCTCATCTCACTCAGTGTCCCCTGAGCTGTCTGCTTCACTGACAGCCACAGCCGTGCCCGCTCTGCCCAGCAGTCATGGCCGATTCTCCCAGCGGCGCGCCGCGGGTGCACAAGCTGCACCGGGTTAAAATGTGAGCCTGCTATTAAAAACACGCCTGGGCCTTGATTGCTTTTCACAAAGCATGTTAATTAGGAGCCGCTACGAGACGCTGACTTAGCGGTCTGTGGCCTTCCTCTTAATAGAGGCAGCTCATTGCGAGGACAGTCCAGCTCTGGAGCTGCCAGAGAGGGCCGAGCAGATCTGACCAGATGAGGCGGTTGCTCCTGCCAGGAGAATCCACTTAGCACCCACATTATCCGCACATTTCTCCACTTAACCGCACATTTCTCCACTTGTTCGTGGCCGCTGACAGCAGGGACAGTGTCAAAAACCTGAGTTTAATCACTGTTTGTGTGTGCGTGTGTGTGTGTTTGTTTATGACCATGTGCAGGGTAAACTGTGGAGTCTGCACAGGCCCTCTGTGCATTGCCATAATGGCATGTAGACCTCACCAATTAGCAGTTTCCAGCTGCTTTTATCTGTTATCGTGGCGAAAACGGCTATGTCTCCTGACAAAATGTGTCTGTATAGAGAAGATTTCTGCTCATTATGCAGTGTGATCTCTAAAATTGGAGCGTGCAAAGCACCAGTATACTGATGAAACATTAAAAGTAAAGGACACAGTAGTTTTCTGACTTTAATCTCAGCTATGGTGTGACTAAAACACATGATTTCTGGGGGGGTGTTATGTAAAGATTGCTAAAATTTGATTAGATGGTTAGATGGCGTGCATCTGCACACAACAATTTTTCCATTAGGACATCTCAAGTAACATATTTTTGCATGATTGGCAGTACAAATTCAAAAAGTGGCTCGCTGGGCCGGTCACTGTCTGGGCAGTCCTCATTATCATACAGCTCCTTCCCCAGATAAGATCTTATTCCACTGTGGGATTTTCCTCCAACTTTCCCCTTTTGAGTTCCGGCTGGCGACGGTATATCTTCCCCCTGATCCATTGCGAGCTGGAGAAGTTGATTCAGTGCAGACTAAGGGCTACGGTCAAGATGGTGAAGTTGGAGACTCACGTGAGAAGCAACTGGTTGTAATCACGAGTTATTTGTCACAAAGTATTTGGCAGATAAAATAATTTGCAGAAAGGAAACGTATAAATGGCGTGATTTAGTTGTTCAGATTGTATGTGTGTCTCCTATCGCAGCATGTGCCACACCTATGTGTCCACATACCCAATTTACAGGCCTGACATCCTCTAATAGAATCTGAATCTGTGGGAAATCCTGCGATCATTTATTAAAGTCAATTCCTGTAAACTGTGATGATGTAAAACCCCCATAGTTGCAGGGCTGAGTAGTGTATGTGCTTTAGCCTGGGGGACCTGTGTGAAGACTCCACGTCTTGCAAATTCTCAGGGGAAAGAGCCAGGTACTGTAGCTGTCTCGCTCTGTCTCAAGCCCTGTCTGTGCAGCTTCAGTTCTGATTACAGCCCGTATACCTCGTATGTGCTGACAGCTCTCTAAGCAAGCTGAAAGCGCTCTGTCCTCCATGTGTAAGTAAGCAGGTGGGAGAGGACTTGTCCGGTGCGGGTTGGTGTGTGCGTCAAGGCTCTGCCCTGTGTAAAATGCATTTCTTTTTAAAAGTTGTGAGCAGCTCAGGTCATTTGTGACATTGGATTTAAGTACACGCAGACTGTCAGCTGCATTCATCAGACTGCTGCAATTGCGTTTTAGGGGAAATCATTCGGCGCACCTGATCCCTGAAGGAAAACCATCCCGCCCTAGGGATGAGGCTATATTTCTGCCTTTAGGGCACTGAAGCAGGACAGGTGCAGGCTGATGCACGAGACTTTAAACTCTGATAGCCCAGCCATTAAAAAGGCATTAAAAAGCAGATGTGATCCCATGACACTTGCCACTTACCGAAAGATGAAAGTGTTAAAAAAACAAAACAAGGATCAAAATGCCACCAAAAAACGAGCATTTATAAGCAACATCTAAACAAGCAAACCCAAAATTCGTTAAAAGTGGTGGCAATTTGGATACATTTGAACGCAAGTGCCTCAGTTTTAGAAAACATGCAGGATTGAAATGGCAGAACCATTTTTTTGGTAAATGGCTTGACAAAAACAAACAAGGTTTAATCTCACCGTTGTTCAGAGGTATTAAAAATAACGAAATAAAATGTGAAATCATTTAAAAAGCATCAGCTCTTCGATAATAACTGAATTTAATGCATAATCCTTAAAAAGCCACAGACGCAGTGTTTTGTCGGTTTTGCTCCTGGATCTTCAAAACTAATGCTGGTCCAGGTTCACCTTCCCAAGTGAGCAATCACATTGTTGTGATGTCATAGTTTTGCAAGGTGGAAAGGCATCACACCTAACCCTAACCCCCTGACTATAACTCCCTCCAGCTTTTCTCTCTACCCTCGTGCCTTGGCGGACGCTCCTCATCGACGTGTTCATTAAAACATTTATTTTTTTTTGGTCATGGCTAAATCCACGCCTTGCTCCTGCAGCTTTGTAATTGCACATTCTTCTGAGGATCAAAGTGTGAAATAGCCTCCCCTTCGCTCCCTCTCCTCCGCCGCCGCCGCCTCCTCTCCGAGTTTAGCTTCACTAATCGGCCCAGTGCTTCAGCGCTCTCGAGTGGTGTCGTATTTGCTCACCAGAGTGAAGGTGGAGAAGGCGGGGGGAGGAGGTATCTCTTTAAATGATGGGGGGACTTAATGGTGTAATTTGCGGGGAATTTACTCTTCTAACTGTCACGGTAATTCCCCTCTGCCGTTGACTGACTGACTCCTGATTCCTTTTGTTATTTATTTCTTGGGAAAAGTGAGTGGAATTACCAGGGATTGACAATGAGGGACTTCAGAAGAACTTCTCTTTATTGCCCTCTTTCCTCCCTAAAGATTACTTTCCCTGTGAAGTGTCATCCGTTCATCCCTTTTCATCACTGGGTAGAGAGGAAAAAGCTTCTCGGGGCCTCCCGCGTGTGCCAGGTGTGCTTAAGCTTCGCTGACTGCGATGTTCATTAACACATGGACGTTCCCGCGCACTAATCCAGTGATTTGAATGAGTTCTTTTCCCTTAAAAACCACGCTCGCGCCTCTGATTTCACTAAGGTGTGTGCCGATGTTATGTCGTCACAAAAGCACCAATGACCGCCCTTCCCATCCTTTGCTGTGGCTGGCCTGTGCACAAACACACACACACACACAGCAGTAGAAGAATGCCGTCAGTTTTTCAGGTTCAACCGGTTTTTCTGGCGTGGCATTCTCGGTCCATACTGACGTCTTTTCTTTTTTTGTTTTGTTTTTTTGTAGTAATAATTTTTTAAAAAAATGATCAGATTCGTGCTTTGTATGGCGCGGTATACTTTGAGGAGTCGTCAGTTAACAGCTTGTAACCCAAGCTCACTGCGTGTTTTAACGTGTCGTGTGTATTTGCCTCTTATCTGAAAGCAATCTGTGTGGGAAACCTGCGCTCACAGCCACGGACATCTCTCATGTCTGCTTGTTCTTTGTTGTGCGACTTTCCTGTCGGCTTGTAGTCACATTCCATTCATGTGCAGGTGTTCCTGAAAGCACCATCTGAACTTCTTTTCAGATGACTCCATGTTCACGTGTTCGCCGTGTCTCTGTAGTACAGTGGCACAAACGCCTGCATTCAGCTTTGTGTGCAGCCTCTGCTCCACAGCAGACCCTTACATATTGTGTAACACGTGGCACGACCATCTTTGAGAACATGTAGCTAAATAGGGAAAGTTCAGGCACTATTTAGGATCCAGTTCACTGTGTGCCAAACCACCAACTCGGGACAGTCCTAAGTAAAGGCTGTGCAGCTTTTTATTTCAATCTTAGCATGTAGACCTCTGCCGGAGGTTTTTTCCTGTTAAATTGTTTTTTTTTTTGTTTTTTTTCCTTTCCCAATGTCACCAAGTGCTTCCTCAACAATCAATCCTTTGATTTTTGCAGTTTCCTCGTTATTATTGTAGGGTCTCTACCTTATAATATAAAGACTTTTAAGGCAACTTTTGTTATGATTTCGTGCCATATAAGTAAAATTGAGTTGAACTTTTAAAAACGACATAATGATAAAGATTTTGAAAAACTGTGCTTGTCGTAGTTATTTTCTGCGCTTATCTCTCAGAAGTGACACTTACTTTAATGACACTTCTGAGTGGAGAGAGGTTCTGGCGTTATTGCTGTGATTGATATCCCAGGCTCTCCCTGTCATTTGTTTAAGAGAATAGTCTTGGCCCACTGTGAAAGGAAGACGCTCTGTTTTGTTTTTGTTTGTTTTTTTTCTTTTTCCCCTGCGCTCCGTAATTCACATTCGAGTGCAGCCGAGCAAGAAGGAGCTCATTCACAACAGGGCACGGTGATACAGCGGAAGCCGCTCACTGGGTCTCAGCCAAACTCATTCCAGCCTCCGAGGCTTCTCGCTTATAGTCGATACTTTTGCTGGTAATGCAGTCTTGTGTTGTTTAGGACAGATTGCTTATTGGTATGGGCGCTTCCTAATAAGCCATTTCCTACTCCGTGCATTGTTAGGAACGATAAGGCTCGTCAAAGACTTCTACAAATTTCTTCTAATATAAATTGTGCAAAACAAACTCCAAATATGAGCTAAATTTAACCCATCAACAAGGATGGAATTGTATAGTTTTTTAAATGTGTCCAATTTACCATCTTCCTACAGGAAAAAACAAAACAAAAACTTGGTCCAAAGCAGAGCAAGACCACAGCAGGCTGTGTGCGTGTCTGCAGGGTCGCAAAAAGGGGAAGGTGTCATTGTTCGTGTACTTCTCCATTGATTATGTTGTGTAAACAGCAGATTGCAGATTGTGGCTTTGTCAAAAGTCCCTGTTGTTTGTTGATGAGCTGCGTGTAGTTTCCTGTCTGAGGGTGTGTTCAATCTAACTTGCTCATCGGGATTGCAAAACTGGCCCGGAATGTGCCCACCGCTCCCCACGGAGCAGCAAAACTGGAAAAATGTCTCGCTCTCATCGGGCTCTCACATACTTCTGCACAAACTGTACCGATAACACGGTGACACGTATGTACAATCATATACTTACCCAACAAACAGGAAAACCTACTGTGGAGTCCAGATTTTTGGCTACTATGTTACATTAGTTGCTAAAAACATAGCACTTATAGTAAGTTGGCCAAAACGGAGCTACAACTAACATTTTTAAAGCTAGAACTTTCAACTGAATAAAGCATGAACGCATGTTTTATGAAGACAGACTGAAGGTAGTAGAGCCACGAGGGCTACATAAAGTTTAAAGGCTTGTTACAGTTTTGTAGCATAATGCAAACATTCTTACTTACAGGTATCTTGTTCTGACTTAGCTGTGGAACTTTTTCACATGCTGCCTAAAAATACATATGCACCTGACTGATGCTATGTAGGTCAGTCTGATGCTGCCAAAGCAGCCCTGAACTGTTGAGACATCGCCTCGGCACTGTGGACAGGTTCACTGTTAGCAGAGCGCCATGTTCTTTGCAAAGAAACAGCAACAGATCATGCTAGAAAAATCCAAAGCAGAGGGATGAACACCATGTGAGCTTTATTTCCTAATGGAAGTAAAGAATTGTATGAATTTTGGTGCGATCTACATGTTTTGATTGGAAAAGTAGACTAATCTATTGAAAGCTAATATACCAACTCTCTAAGTGTTAATAGACTTCAGCATCACACCACTATTATTAAAATATTTATGAGTTTTGACCTCCTGAGCCGCAGCTGCGGTTCCGGGGGTAGAGCCAGTTGTCCTGAAGGTCAGTAGTTCGATCTTCAGCTCTCCAAGTCAGCATGTCGAAGTGTCCTCGGGGAAGATACTGAACCGAGTTTCCCCCTGTACATCCATGGAAGTATGTGTGCGTGTTAATGTTTGGTTAAAAGTGCTCAGTCACAGATGTAGACAGGAATGGTGATGCTGTTTCCCAGTTTGGTCACTGAAAAGTTGTTTTGAACTTGAGGTCTCTTATCTCGAACATGGCGAACTCAAGAGGCCAGATCAAAACAATAGGCTCTTTGTTGTGTTACTCAGGCCATTCAGAAACAGTTGCTGTCAGGGACGGCGTTACCGTTTTAAGTATGTACTGGTTTGAAACATAGTTCAGATGGGTGGTACACATCAAAACAACTTTCACTCGAACGTCAGGGCCCATCGTTGTTAGTCGCTGCTGCTGATAGTCACCTGTCATGGTTTTAAATGTTGTAGTTGATTGGAGTGTTTCTCCATCACTTTGGCGGGGAATGTTTGTTATGACTCTTCTGTAATACCGTAAATGCCAGTTTCTCATGCTTCTCACAGGCTACATAAATGGCAAATATGCTGTAGTAGTGGTAAAGCTGTTGCACAACAGCGACTATTAATTGCCTTTTAGGGTTTCCTGGCATCAGCCAGTGTAATTTGTTTGGATTTAAGACTTTGATCAGTTTTGTTGCTAATAATTAAAGTATGAGCAACGAAAAGTAAGAACTGGATTGTGAGCTAATTGGTTCTTTGTCGATGTCTGATTGGATCGGTGTTGTGTGCTTTTGGCTTAACTATGAAAGATGAAGGTGATGGATTGCAGTATGGGCTCTGTCCTAAATCTATCCATCCATCCATCATTCCTCTTCTGCTTATCCAGTTCAGGATTGGGTTGCCATTGGGTGTTAGATGTAGATCAGTGAGGGGAGTTTGATGCTGATATCTTGATTGTCTAGTTCTAATGTTTTCCAACTTGTGTCTTTTGTTTCCAGCGTGGAGAGACTGCCATGCAGACCCACCACTTGGAGTATATGGAGGGAGGCATCCTGGACATGGATGACCTGCTGAGCGATCTAGTGGAAGACAGAGACAAGGTGAGAAAGAAGCAGACAGACTCGAACTCAAACCCTGACACTCCAGCAAAAAGATTTCTTAGTTATGTTTTTGCATTGTGTTTATCTGTCTGCTGTTTTGTGCTATCCTTTTCATCCGCTCTTCGTGACATGTGATTGACAGCAGTTTCTCACAGTTGGACAGCAAAGCATGACAAAATGAGCCTTGGCACTAATATTAAGCTGTTTCTTGATTGTTCTTACCTGCCAGGAGAGACAGTCTATTACAGCAGAGAATCTGTCATTCTGAGCGCCTTGCGGAGGATTTGTTTGGACTCCCTGCTAAAGTCTCCAGCCCGGCAGGATGACAGAATGCTCAATAAACAAAGTATTAGCGAATCCACTGGTTATGAGAGTCTAAACCAGCTAAAGAAGACGTGACAAAATGAGTTTTCTGCTCTGGAGTGGATTGCGTCGTAGTTTACTTCTGCGTGGTGTGAAAGCGAACTTAATTTCTCCTCTTCCCTGTGGTTCTTTAGCACGCTAAACATTATAGGAGTCATCTTCATTTGTACTGAAAGGGCACCATTTCAGATTTAAAGAAATCAGCCTCATGCAGAGGGAAGTTCGCCCGAACAGAGCGCTGGTTGGCAGTTGTTCTGCATTCACACACATGCACAAAAAAAGACACACGGTGGCCCAATTTCCAGCAAAGAGAAAATTTTATTCCCCCTGCTAATTTCCCATAATGCATTCCTAAATTGTGCTAATAAACCACCCAAAATCCATATTCATAAGCCCTTGGTCCAGATGCATGATGAATTACCAACACTTAGTCAGCAAAAAAGGCCAAATGAAATGGAATTGGAATATTCAGCCGACCTTTTACAGTGCAATAAGAGTTGGTGTTTTAAGCTGTGTGTGTGTGTGTGTGTGTGTGTGTGTGTGTGTGTGTGTGTGTGTGTGTGTGTGTGTGTGTGTGTGTGTGTGTGTGTGTGTGTTGCACGTTTGGCAAAGTACTCTTTGTGAAAAAGGGGGACGGAGCTAAATAAGAGATGTGTAAACTCAGTGAGAACCTTTAGTGGAGGGAGAAATATTTTTTAGCAATCAGAGAACAAAAACTTCATTTTCCAGGCAGATGGAATTCTAATCATAAGATCGGCGCATACGGTGAGTCATAGATTTTAATGACTCATTTTCCAACCCCGAGCCTGCCTTTTGTCAGCGTCGTCAAAGCGGCGATGAAGTGTCATAATTGAAATCTGGCGTTTGATCAAACTCTCCCAACAACACGTTAACCCCGACATCGGCGCTCTCGTTTTCCGAGCGTGCTGAGCAAATGCTTCACTCCAACCTGCACCGTGCAGGAACTGTCCTATTTACCTTTGTTACTTTACGCTCCCAGCTTTCAACCAATTCTCTAAACGCCCTTCCTCCTCTCATCTCACTTCTCATTTCATCCTTTTGTTTTTTCTGGGGTTTTTTGCTGCTGATGAAAAGATAGCAACCGGAATAGGACGAGCGTGCGTGATCTTCACAACGTGCCAGTCATCCGACTTATCTCCGGGCTCCCAAGCAGCGTCGGCTCTCACAGATTAATGAGCCGTGCCTGGCATTCTTGATTAGTCTGACTTCCTTTTGTTTGTCTACATTTTTATTACCTCGCTGCAGCCGGCAGATTCTATCTTTAGTGCTTTATTATTATTTTTTTGTTCTGTTATTGTGGCCGGTGCTGTTTCACCATCAATCATACATGAGTGGACCCATTGTGAGGGCCCTCCACTGCACAGCATGGGCCCTGTGTTAGCTGCGGATGCTAATGAGAGATAATGGTTTGCTATTTGTACGCCTAGTGGTTAGCTTAGCTGCGAGTCTAGACCTCTTTATCTGTTTGAGCGCCCCTGACTATTATTCATCCACACTTTCACACACATCTTCGACGTCCCCACCGCCTGGGCCGAACCACAGGCGAACACGTAACGTAGCATGTTAGCATTTATGGGAGGAGTGCCGCCGGTGGTTGATGAGGGCGGAGACGAGGGGTCGGCTGTGATTTGATTACACTCCTGCCCCCCTGCATCTGCGACATGCCCGCGCACACATACAAGCATGAGAACACTCTGTGTTCATTAGCCCCCCGACTCGAGATACCGGCCACCAGCCTCCTCATGAATATTAATACCAATCTGATGAATGTGGGGGAGGCCACGGGGTGTTTGCTTAGGTGTGACCACCTATACACAGTACACACTCGCCGAGACAAAAGACCACAGTATAAAGAGGTCACGGTTCAGTCAATTATACTCTCCTCTTCTTTGACCTTTTACTGTGGCGGTGTAAAATGAAGGGGGGGATCTGCGCCATTCAGTTCTCAGATGACAGCTGGAAGCGTGGTGGGTGGGGTTAGTCACTGACCTGTCTAATGCCCCTCTGTTTTGTTAATGTTAAGGAGAAGTGGGCAGACACAAGTCATATCTGGTCAAGCTGTTTTGGCAAAATCACTGTTTAGAAACTAGTTTGTCCCCCTTTTAACGCATAACAGTCGATTTTTGAGTGTTTTTCAGTCATGTAGCTAAACACACACGGAGTGAGCTTGCATGTGATGCACTGAAATATACAGCGTTGGTTAATGCTACATTTAAAAGTACATTAGTTCCATTAAAGATTAATGTTATCACAGCTTTGTCTACTGAGATAAAGAACTTCTCAGTAGCATTATTACAACCAACCCATTTGCAGTTAGCTGATAGTGTGCAAGTCATTAACCTCTGACTTTATGGACTTTACCGTAGCAACTTCCTATTGGTACCATTTCCTCATCGTTAATGCTACAGTGGTTGGAGACTATCACACAAAAGAAATTGTGTGTTGCCTTTTGATATGGTTGCTTCACAGACAGGACCAGGTCTGGGACCAGTCAGCTGCAGTTTTCAAACCGACCTCAGTGCATCGAAACTGCGATAAAATGGCAGTAAGATGTAGGTAGTGTATGAGATTGTGATTGAATGGGGACATGTTGGCAATTAAATGCAATCTCTTTGTGATAATATGGCCATAAACTGTGATAAATCAGCAGAAAATCCACATAAGTTGCTGTCTTCATACACAGAAAGTTACTTTAACTATTTACATTCAAAGTCCAGTCAGAACTTCATAGATCTGAAACTGAAATTTAGAAATTCCTCCACAAATACCGACACGGTTGCTGCAAGATGACGATTCAAATGCTGATAACACGGATACTTGGCAACTTGTCTTTAGGAGTATAACCAGAATACAACCAGCTGGCAACCAGTTGATCCGAGTCCCCTGGTGCAAAGAAACGAGTTGCTCTCATCGGTGCAGACTGACTCAGATTGATTGAAACGTGTTGCGTGCTACATTGTAACACTAGAAATATTTCAGCATTCATAATCATGTGTACATGCTGTACTATGATTTTTTCATGTGCCGACTGTGTTAAAAGCATATTTTTTTTATGTGTTATTTGGTGTTTTTAAACTCTTTAACAATCTGATTTTCAGAAGCTTTTTTGCGTGTCAAATGGGCAAATACAGAAAATCAAAACCCATAAAGGATAAGATACCAAAAGCTTTCATACCACACGACAAAAAAAGGGTTCACTGAATAGTTTGATTAGTATGAGAATGATTTTAATCACATACTGTAGCTTTGACAGTCACCAGATCTCAACCCTTTAATTTGTCACCCTCTGATGGTGAACTATACCGTGCTGTGCAGCAGTGTTGGGCACTAAAAATGGGAATCAGAATGCTTCAGTCAGATAACTGTGCATGCAGCTTAATCAGACACTATCAGTCCTAAAATATAGGTCTGAGAAGCAATAACATGTATAATATAAGCTTCCCACATAAACTAAAGTCAATGAGTCTGTGCTACCTTATTAGTTTTTTGCAACAGTTTATTATCCTCGAGCTATTGAAACCAACAATTCCTCTGTGCATGAAAAACCAGTTCTCTTTGCCTTGACTTTCGAAGTTTGGCTCCATATTGTCCCTCTATCCTTTCAAAAAGACTTATTTGTAGACATAATGCTTGATGGTACTACACATTTGCCCATTCATTGCTCCTGGAACTGTCTTTTTTCCCCTATTCAGTCCTTTGAGGTCCTGCATTAGTTGTGACCATTAGCCCTATATGTCTCTGTGCTGCACAGGAGCTGTCAGGCAGGCTGTCCACTGCCAGCATGCTATTAGAGTGCAAGCTGTATACAAGCTCTCACGTGTATACATGCCATTATGTGTTCATTGGTGAGATTTGTTTTATTTATTTTTTGCTGCTATGATTAGAAAGCCATCTCCAATCATTCGTCTCCTTCACCCTCAAGCAGCTCAGATATGAATGTTCGACATGTATGAGCATTCTTTCTTGTCACACCGATCTCCCACAGAGTGGGAATTAAACTCAGGGAGCATAACATTTTCTCATAAGTGGACTGTCACTCCTCATTCCATGTACACACACCGACACGTTAATCCCCACATGCCTCGCTTTTGAGGGAAAAACACATTGAGAAAAAAAAACAAAACTCTTCTTCTTCTATTTCATGCTAGCAAATAAAAAAAACTAATTTCATGGGAAATTTAATAAAAGGAAAAAAAGAAAAAGAGAAAAAAAAACTGGAACGATTTCCTCCATCTCTCTTTAATTACTGCATTTTAATTACTGCGCCTACAAGGCATCAGTGAACCTTCAGTACCTCTCTCTGGTTGCCTGAATGTAAATGTAAGGGTGCACATCCCAGCTGATCTCGCACTGAGATGTCAACTGCTTGATTACGGCACCGTTTCCCATCATCCATCTCTTCTGCTTGCATGTCATCATGGAGGATCCAGAGCTAGAAAAATTACTCAGTCACATGGAAATGTGTTATGATAGTTAAAGTATGTCTGTGGTGATGAGCGATGTGCTTTAAAGACAAAATGACATGTTTGAATAATGAGCTTATTTAACTGGGGACCACGCAAGGAAAGATTTATATGTGTTATTTTGGAAGTTGAACAGATGTGCACTGAAGTCCGCCAGTTATGGTTGCATCTTGCTATGATGAAAGTCTGATTATTATTTCTTTCTACCAAAAGTGTACTGAGCAATGTTTTTATAGCTGAATCTTTTTGTTTTCTCTACTACTCAATTAATTTGTTTGGCATTTAATATGCAAACCAGCATGTGTTTAAAGCAGTATGTATTCCTTTTGAGTGCTGAAGATCCTTATTCGGGTGTCTCTTACAGACATACGCCTAACTTTGTCCTACTGCTTGTCATTGCAAATATCTAATCAGTGCTTTATTAAGGCATGTAGAAATGGTCAAAATGACCCGCTGAGATTCAAACAGAGCACCAGAATGGGGAAGAAAGGTGATTTAAGTGACTTTGAACGCAGCATGGTTGTTTGTGCCAGACAGTGAGTGGCACTTCTTTAGGTCAAAATGCGTTGTTCATGTCAGAGGAGAGTACTTTATGTTTATAGGGAAGACACAGTAGCTCAGAAACCACTCGTTACAGCTAATGTGGTGCAGAAGAGCATCTGCAAACATAAAGCATGTTGAACCTTGAAGCACATGGACTACAGCAGCAGAAGGCCACACTGAGTGGCACTCCTGTCAGCTAAGAACTGGAAACTGCGGCTATAGTTTGGTGGAGTAAACGTGAAAGCATGCATCGATCCTGTAGATGGATCCCATGATATCATTAGTGACTGAAATCTCAGAAGAGTTATCCCAACCACGGAGAATTGGGGCCGTTCTGAAGGCAGAAGGTTATTAGCAAAGTGTATCTGGCATGAATACAGCTGGTGGTCCTCGTTCTAATACTTGAGCTGGGCGTATTTATCAGCTCTCCACCTGCTGCAGGTACCTGTTTAAAACAGTCCTTCAGAATACCGTCATGAAATGTGTTTAACACGATTGACCTCAAAGACACAAAAAGAACCGACAAGCAAATGCTCCAAGATCCTAGATAGTTCTTTTTTTTTTTTTCTAAGGCCTGCAGTATGCAAATTAAAGTCAATAAAGCATGAGCGTAAAGGCTAAATGAGGACATAGAGCTGTGACCTTTGAACTTTAAAACTCAAAACTCGCAATGAAATTAAATAATACCGCTGCAGATTTGATTTGCAGGAGACCTCTCCTTGTAAATGATGTCGGGAGATTTGCCTGAAGTCATTTATTACATGTCAGATGTCAGCCCCTCTGACAGGCGACAATGAGGCTTTACTTAAAACGTCCTAACGCGCCGGAGAAAAAGTTTTAGTGAATAGGACGTGATTGCGAGGTGCAGACGTACTGATTAGCCTTTGACGCTCTGTGACATCTCGCTCCCTCACCTCCATTCCCCTCATTCACCGCCACGGCGAGGCACGTTTGATTGGCATCTGAATAGTCACATAACTCTGCGCACTGTGTGAATGGCCGGTGATGAACAGGAGCATGAGGTTCAAGTGCACTGATTAGAAAATGTCACATACGTGCCTGCCTAATCATAATCTATACCCCCTCCACTCTCTAATCATGATCCACACATTCTTACCTGTGAAGATGGAGTGTGTTCAACACCATGCCTGCCTCACGCATTTGAATATTAATTAAAAGTCATGCATGTGTAGTTGGAGTTCTGTCGTAGCCATTGTGCTCCTTGTGTTGTCTGCTTAATTGATTTTGCCTATTTTTCCAAAAAAAGAACTTTCATTTCTTAGGGTTTCCATCATGGATGGAGCCTGGGGACTCCAAATATGTTGAGCATTTTAAATTTGATTGTCTTAAACTAAATTGCATACTGGGGGGGAACTAATCATGCATTCTTTCTAAATATTATCTATCCATTTCCTGAGAATAATCACCCCAATTCATTACTTCAAAGTCACATAATGAACTCTGTCAGAGATGCCCCTTGGATATGATGACTTCTAACTCAATTTTGACTTTAACTTGTGAGTTTAGACTTGAGGATTGAGTTCAGAGCTGCAACCTTTATGCATTACCAGAGAACGTGTGCAGGAGTTAGACTGTCATTCGATTAGATGGTTTCACCCTGCTGATGATGTTTGGTGGCAATAGCAATGTTTTTTTTTTTCATTTGAGACGAATCTCAGGATCAGACATTTGATGCGTGTGCTCTGCCGAGGAGACTGAACTAGAGTCCTGCCTTAGCCACCCACTGAAACACAGATTAGTGTGAGTACATGTGGCATTAAATTATCAAGCCCAAAGTTACAGTTATGTAAGAGGCTACTTTAAGAATGTTAACTAATCTTTTTAACCGATTTAACACAATAATGAGTTCTCAGAAATGCTGAAATGTTGGCCTGTATTCAGAAGGTACCAGTGCAGAACTCACTCTGCAACGATGCTACTGTTCTCAAGGAAAGGGGTGTTACTTGATGACTGTGTTAAGCTTTAAGTCTTTTATCTGAATTGTACCTGATATTTAAGTAAGAAGATCCTTTTGCTGCTCCTTTGCCACCACAGCATGTTCGATTTGGCAGTTTTACCCCTGATGCCTTCCTTGATACAAACCCAAAGTGGATTTGCTCCTCTGGCTTGAATTGAACCAGTAAATGTGTTAACTACTATACTATGTGTGCATATGTCTAATACTTAAAGAAATCTAAGAAATTAAGATGTTTTTCTTTGTCAGTATTTTTTTGAGCATTTGACCAAAAGGCCTGGACTGCTAACAACTTTTCCCCACCTTTGTTGCATTCAGTTACACTTTAAACAGGCAGGATGAGATGCTTTTTCACTATAAGCTTTGTGAAAATAGGATTTCCTGCAGAGCTAATGAGTTCCATGGAGGGAAGATGCTTTTTTTTTTTTTTTGCTTTTTTTTGTTTTTGTTTGTTTTTTTGTTTCGTTTTTTTTAACTTTATCGACTGTATACTTATTATGCATTCTTGTGAACTTCAGTGATGAATTTATTTATTCGATATTCTGTAAACATACAAAATATTGAATGACATTAGATTATCTCTGCGACAGACTGTTGCCTGCAGATCAGATCAGACATTAGCCGAGTTGCCCGACGGGATTCGGTCACTTGAGCTGATTTGATCATATCTCATCAGCCGCGACCTTGATTCAACCCTCCCATGTGAGCGCCACGACAGCTCTTCATCTGATTATATTCAATTAACAAAACACCCCCCCCACACACACACACACACACACACACACACACACACACACACACACACACACACTCAGAAAGACACACACACTTTTTTACCAAAGTTGGTTTGATTGCAATTAACCACGAGGGAACTCAATGAAGGCTTAAAGAGAAATAATTCTCGCTGTGCCTGTCTGCTTTTCATTTAACTGCATGCAAGTTGCACTTTGGAATTTTAATTTCTTTAGATGATCCATAGCTCTACCTTTCGACTTTGAATAATGGCACCTCTCCAAAGTGATTTGTCAGTTCACTGAAGCGAAGCGAGTGGGATTCGGCTCGGATAAGGCCCATTTCTGCTTCTTTGCATAAGTTTGCGCGACCTATCAAGAATACGCTCGGTCATCAGGAGCGTCAGATCTTTTCGTCTTTGGCTCTCCTCCCGGTCTTAATCATAAGGATCTACGTTGCCCTCTTAAGTCACCATCACACCACCCATTAGTTTCTAATGGAGCGAGGCGATCCGACTGTAATCTGACTATCCCGTACCTCCCGTACCAGGAGGCGCCTGAGGGAGCGGACTGCTTGTTGGACTTCTTTTTTTTTCTTTCTTTTTTTTTGTCCCTAATGACACATGCATGTAATCATTGTGATTGAGGAGGTGATCTGTGCCATGATCATGTCTTTCAAATGATGTGTGTAATCCAGACCTGATATTTAAATTTCAGCTGGTACAAAATAAACAGACATGTTCAAATTCAGTCGCAGTGATGTTGTTGTGAATCTGCAGCTTGCGCCGTGTTTGCTGTCAGTTATTGGCTTCACCACTTAGCGATGATTTTGGCACAGCAGCCTGCAGAGCAGCTACTCATATCCAGCTAATGATCTATTATAGATCAACTTGTTTACAGCAAATCTGCTCTCTGACCTTACCAGCCTCTCGCCATCTGTTTTCCTAGATGGCACCGCCCCAGAGCAGTGTATATTATGTGTGTATGCTGTTTGAGGGTGTGTGGAAAACGCGCCGAGTGTTTTTCCCCTAGCTCTCTCCCAACTGCTAATAACTCAAATCAGCGCAAAGTCACACTCCCGGACGTGCGTTCGTATGTCTGAGGTTGAATGTGTGTGTGTGTGTGTGTGTGTGTGTGTGTGTGTGTGTGTGTGTGTGTGTGTGTCTACTTCTGAAGCAACTAGAGGATAAATGCTTGCAAATACTCAAATCCAGCTCATTTAGGTTAAATATTTAATGATTCATGCTTCAATTACACAGCTAAAACCACATCTGCGTCCACTGTAATGCACACAAAATCACACTTTCCTGCACGAAACACACACTCTTATTGTTATCATTCATTTTTCCTGCCTCTCAACCTCATCACCTCACTGATTGGCCTAATGAATGGAGCTCTGCGGGCTGTAATGTGCCTGAATGGGCCACTCCAATTATTAGCCCGCCTACGTCTGAGACGGGAAGGACATATGGAATGAAGGCGAGATCGTTTTATGAAGATTTTTGCATGCAGAATGAATCTGCTGTTATGAAAACAAAATGCCTTATAGAACTTTCAGTGCAAACAAAGTACTTAAAGTGCAGTTTGTTTCTGTTGTTGCTGTTGATCTCACTGACATCATCCAGAGCCAAGGGCAGGAAAAAACTACCTGATGTCTGAGCTTTTGGTTCATATAGGGTATTTGTATGAATTCCAACCTTACATTTGAAACTTTGACCATGTTTGACATAAGCATCCAGCATCGATGCATGACAGAAACTAAGGAAAAGCTTAATCATTCCTCTTTAAGTAAAAATAGCTCACAAAAAAGCCATAATACAGCTTATGTTTGTTGTTAATGTCCTCACGCAAATAATAATCTTTCAGGAAACGCAGATGTGAAAAAATACAGCTACATTTATCATAAAAGCACCTTATCTAGGAGAAAAGAAACAAGCACAGGTTACAGTAGTTGTGGTCATCCACTTCTGAAGTATATCTTTCCACAGAGAGTCTTTTTATCTGCTCGTCTGTGTCTGCTCTCACTTCCAGATAAGCGAGCACAGTAAGTTTCTGTACTATCTCTCAAATTTGATAATGAGCACTGAGAATGTCCTTGAGGCCCGCAGATACAAAATAGAGGAAGATGACAAATAGAGGAACCAGTGTCAGGTCACTGTGCTTGAGAATCTCTCCACTAATATTACCTTTTCAATGGATATAAATGCCCCTTAATCAGAAGGATAAGAGTCAGGAAACATAATCTTATTACCCAGGAGAAGAGTGTGGTTTAGTTGCTGTGGATAAGAACAGGTTTGAGTTATTTGAAGTCAATATGTTTACAGGCGTGCAAAATAAACGGGGGTGTCATGGGGGGTACTTAGTTTTCACAGGATTATACAAAGTGCTGTGGAAAAGCTTAAGTACACCCTATGATTCAGTAGCTTGTAGAACCACCTTTAACTTTTTAATTGTTTTCAGTCTCTCATAAGCTTGTGGAGACATTTTTGGGCAGCTCTAGTACACAACGTCGCTTTACTGTTGCTTATACTGAGGTTTGCAGGCATTTATTTGGACATGGACTGGTCCATTGCAGCACCTTGCGTAGTATCATTGTCCTGTTGCACGAGCTAATTTTGTACATGCGTTTAGCTGGAGGTGGCAAAAGAACAGACTTTCATGACCATGTCTACCAAAACAACCTGAAGGAAAATGTCCAGCCGTCTCTTCGTGACCTCAAGCTGAAGCACACTCTGATTCTGCAGCAGGACGATGATCCAAAACACACTAGCAAGTCCACCTCTGAATTGCCCTGTCAAAGTCCTGATTGGGATGCTGTGACATGACCTTAAAAAGTTGGTTCATCTTTAAAAACCCTCCAAAGTGGCCACTGTACTTACACCACTGTAGCCCTCGGGCTTTTTGCAGTTTCTCCAAGTGTTGCATACTCTGACCTTTTCAGTTAATTTTTTGGGACACACTCTGTGTCCCTGTGCTAACACACAACTTAATGCTCCAGACCTTTAAAAGGCCCAAACTACTGGTTTTATCGAGGCGCTCACACCAATGATTAGCCACTCATGGCTGCTACTTGCCGTCTTAATTCCGGTTTTAACAATAAGGGTGTACTTAGTTTTCCACAGTACTGCACAGAGACCTGTAAAAAACATGACTGCAGCAGTTGAAATGGTTCGACATTTGTTTTTATAAATTGCTTTCAAACTATTTCTTTTTTTCATTGGCGTTCTGTCTGCGGGAACAAAGAATTCTGGCATTAACAGGCATCAATAGGCAGAGAAGCGGGCTTCAGCCTCTACAAAGATAGTTTTGTGTTAATGTTTGGCTGACAACACCGTTATCAGCTGTGTGAAGTGGATTTCAGGATTTTTCTCTTCACTCAGGATAACAATGTCGGATGGTGGTAAAATCATTAAAGCCTGAGTCTTACAGGTAAAATCTACCAGATTCAAATTTGGCAACTGTGGTTTGTATACAAGCCTTGAAAGCTGTGACTGAACACAGAAAAATCTGATTACTTTTTGCTGCCCAAAACATCCAATTTGTTTATAATACAAATGTGGGAGTACATGCATATCATAAAGTATTGCTTAAACAAAGTCCTATGTTCCTATGGTATGAAAAAGAAGAACTGATTAAAGATGATGTAAGATTTAAATGGATAATCGAGTCATTGTTTCAGCTGTCTGTTTTGCACGGACAGTTAATTAGCAGCTCATAGACGGCGCGTTAATAGGAGAGAGAGAAGTGCTGGTTTAAACACATCATGATGTTTTTTTGCAGTCTGTCTTGGCCGTGTAGCACGAGCCTCCTTACAGCTATATGTGGTTTGATGGGGGCTGTCAGCTGGTGTGTTGCACTTGGGATGTAATGCAGCACAAATCTCACTTTTCCTCTCCAGGCTTTGATGTTGAGTCAATAACTATCTAATAAGACCTGATGGTAGGAACACGTATGCTGATGGGTGTATAGGAACAAAACTGCAGGTGAGGCTTTCTCCCCCCCCTCCTACCACCTTCAGGCTGTGAGCAATGTTGGCTCTCCATGGAAACGAGAAGTGCAAAGTGTCATTAATGTGTAGTTCATTATCTGTATAAGCAAGCTCTGTGGTGAAACAGCCCCTCAACAATCCAGGGGGCAGCGACACTTTTAGGCAAATGGAAACCAAAACGAGATCCGTTTTTAATGACGTGTGTTTACAAAGCAAAGAGTGCGGATTTTCCTTTAAATCATCCCGAGCGTTTCCAAAGCTGTGCTTGCACAAGGAGGAGGGCGACGGGCAGAAAGAAAGAGGTGACGTATTGGAGGAAAGCTCACTGTCGAGGGAGGGCAGATGGAAACGGGGGGAGGAGCAGAGAGCCACAGGTGAGAGGGCGCCAGCCTCACAGCTCAGAGTTAATCACTCCTTCTATTTCTCTGTCAGATCCCGAGAGGAAGGAGGGAGGGCGGATGGAGCAGCTGGCCTTGCGATGGCCACGGGGAGAAGAAAGCTGATTATTAGACTCTGGCTCTGACTTTTGGGGAAGAAAGCTGGATGTGTGATTTTTCTTCCTGCGTTTGTGTGGGAATGTGTGTTTATGAACATTTATGAGGACGGGGGGAGGTTAGGAGTTTGTGTGTTTTTGTGTCAGTGTGTCGTGTCCACACATGTGAAACAGCACCAGTGTAACCACCGCTGATGTGTTTCATGCTGCGGGAATGATGAACGAGCCGGTGTGATATTGGTGTTGCCAGCATAAGAAATACGAGGCCCGGAGCTCCCTCGTCACCCACCTCCCTCACTCTTTTGCTCCCTCATCTCCTGCTGCCTCCTTCCTCCTCCTCCCCTTCCACATCTCTCCCTCTCTCAGCCTTTCTGGCATGTGTGATATATGAAGAGTTTGCCCTGTCCCTGTGAATGTGCTTATATAATAATGTGGCCGGCACCTCAGCGCCTCAGCTGGTGTCTCGCTCTTGTGTACGTGTGTGTTTAGCAGCGACTGTGCTCCCAGTTGGACCCCACGTGCTTCATCACTATGACTGCAACAGCTGCTAGGGGAGAGAGACAAACACTGTGGCATTATGTTTTGGTTTTTTCTAACTTCAGACTGAACACAACACCAAAATCTTCCCGTTTGACCCTCGACACTTCGTCTCAAGTCCAATAAAACACGCTCACTGTTGATGCTGCCACACTGTCCTGGTGTAGTCGTGCGTTGGCACTCTGTAAGTGCTCCGCAGAGCTTTCTAGAGCCATGCACATGGGCACCAATGCAAGATATTAAATCCGGCGTGCCTCAGTTTTACTCAAGCTTTTCGTCAGCAATGCTGTGTGCATGTGAGTCCATTAAAAGCAGCCAATCATAAGAGGACAAGTTTTTATCTGTGCTCACAAGATGTGGTGGCTGGTTTGTGCACTTGTCTCTTGTGAGTTGTGAGTCTTGTGCCATAAGATGGAAAATAAACATCTGTGAAATCGCCTGCGATTAAAGAAGTTGTGAATAAGTTTCCTCACTTGTTCTTGCTAACGCAACATTTGTTTTACAGCTCAAGTGTCCTGACTTTCTGCCTCGTTGTGATCACACCGCTCTGAGTAATCTTATATTTTCTGAAAGAGCTCAGTCAAAGCTGTTTGAGCTCTGACTAAGAGCAGAGACATTAAAGTGGACTGTCGCTCTCTGCGCTGGAAGTATTAACATCACGCCCTGGAGAGAAGAAAATGACTCCACCGGCAGAGAAATTAGTTCCATGCGACAGAGTATACTGGCCCTTCAACCTGTCTGTGTGACGTTTTTCAAACAGCCACCCTCTTCTGATGAATCCTCTCCACCTTGTGCATAAGACTGAAGAGGGAGCGATGATATAAAGCAGGAAAATGAAAATCCCCCGCCGCGACACATTTATCATGACTTTAACCTGTTTCTTTGTTATCCTCAAGCTTTTTGTTTTGCTTTTGTAGAAGGAGTTGTGTGTTTATTTGAGACAGAAGAATGATTTTGTCTTTAAAATGATCATGATTTAAACGCAGTTGTTCTGCCTCTGGAAACACTCATTTTCCCAAAGTTCCATAAAGGAAACCATAAATTGAGTCCCCGTAAGACGAATTGCAACTCAGTCTCTCCCGCCTCGGGTTCAGGCCCCTGTTTTGTGGCGTCCCTCTGAGAGCCCGAGAGGACGAGCAGTCAGCCCGAGCCCCACATCTTAACAATCAAAGCATTTCATGCTGCCTGTGCAGGCGTATCCCTTTCTGTGTTTCCCTGCAAAGGAAACCTCCTTCGTCTCTGATGGGCGGTTTAAAATCATAAACACCTGTCTCCTGAAAGACTAAACATGATTCAGTTTATTGTTCTTACAGCCCGAAAACACAAACCAAAAAGTGCTAGCTAGCTTTGTGAAGTGCTCCACCTTTTGTTCCAGCTCTTCACTGGAAACGATGGCACAGTGATCCTCCTTGAGGATCATCCTTTTTATGCTCCCATAGTTAATTCTCAGATCTTTGCATTAAAATAAAATCGTCCCACCTCATTCAGCTAAATTCAGTTCATCTCTTAGAAGAAAAATATAAATGAAAACATGTACTGAAGCTCAGCTCAGAGTGAAAGCAGCCAGGTTCTGCTTTCACATTGTGCTGCGTTCCTGTTTGTTCATCTTTGCAGACAAAGCTGGTGTTTATTAACCCGACTTCACTCGCTGTGTGCACCAGTGAGCCTTGGCTGATCATGACCCTGTCGCTGGTTCCATACCGTTCCTTGCTTGGACCATTTCTGATAGATACTGACCACTGCAGACTGGGAACACCCCAGAAGAGCTGCCTTTTTGGACCCATCTTATAGCCATCACAGTTTTAGCCATGTCACTTGCTCCCCTGATATATCCCACCCACTAACAGGTGGCATGATGAAGCGCTAATCAGTGTTATTGACTTTCCCTGTAAGTGGTCATAATGTCTTTCGTCCAGATTAAACTTCAGACTGCACAGTGCAGGGAACAGCTGTGATTGGCACATTTAGAGAACACTTGATTTGCTTTGGTTTTGAATTCTGCTGGTGGAGCACGCACTTTCAATATTTCTTGATCATGTTTAATTGTGTGAAGCCACATTGTGATTAAAATTCCACCATCTCCACCAACAAACAGGATCCTGCCAGACGCACGGCGACCACAAATACGATAAAACACATTAGAAGCAAATAAGCTTGAGGGGTTTTTGCTTCATTTTTAAACAATTCTTGCAAAGAAGAGAAGGGTTGTTTTAGGAAACACATTTAATTTATATTCTAATCCAATAAATCTTTTCTTCCCCTCATATTTAACTCTCTCAGGCTCAAATTAAATTTTTTGTTGTTAATGCACAACCAAGTCCTGCAGTGGTAGTCCTGAGTAAAAAAAACTCATAAAATATGTATGTGGGGTAATCAGGTTGTTAGTTTATAACTGTTGCAAATCGGCAACGCCTGCCTCGAGAGGGTTAAAGTACAGCATTTTGAAGTAGTTGGGAAAGCCCACCTAACCTGAACAACACTTCTGTGCACATTTCCTGCTGTGTCTTATAAAGAGTCCCACAATTCCTTGTTTAATATCTGGGGAACAAGGGTGGCTCCTTCCTGTAAGAAATGTGTTTAATTAGTAGTTTTAAACCTCAGTTGCTTTTTTAAAAAAAAAAATCAGGGCTCACACAAAGTATTTAAAAAACCTTGTAACCAGTACTGGAGGTGAGTCGTGTCCTCTCTAACACTGTAAACAGGTTCCTGTTGCCTGTTGGTTTTTTTTTTTTCGTTTTGTTTTTTACATTGTGGAATTGCAGTGTCTGAAGTGTGGGAACTGGGTCAGCATTTGCTAAATTTGCATGAATGCAGATGCTTAGATCGTTGCACCAACAGACGGAGGGATTTACTTTGGTGCGTTAGTATTTAGATCAGTCTGTCAGAGGCATCAAAGAGACATTATGTTTAATGTGAAAGTACTAGCTGCCATTTGGAACTGCTGGCACCTCTTCAAACAGAAACATTTAGAGGGTCAAGTAGTGATGTCTCCGTATATGATTCATTATTTAGAAGCAGTCTTTTACCACAGGCCTGACACTTTCGATTAAGCGTTTGCTCGAGCGCTTTTGTTTGTGAGTGGGAGACTGGATGCGTCACTTTGGCCGCCTTTATGGTTTCTTTTCTAATCTTACATGCTGTTTGTGTGCGCAGTCATTTCTCACTGAGTGTGTGTCTGCAGGCCCATAGCCAGGTGTGTGTATATCTGAGTGGTAATCCCCCACATCTGGTACATGTGCTGTATAGATTGAGGCTGGAATAGAAGCAGGATTAGCCCTGCTCTCACTGGTAATACAACCAATTTTCTACTTGTTTAAATAACACAGGCTAAACATTCCTCTGATGGCCCCTGCAGTCCCCTGAAAGGCTGTGTGCAGGTGAAGTGTGTACAGTACTTAACAGTTGGGTTAGTCTTTGGTATATGCCTGAGTGACTAAGTATATCTCTGTGAGACAAGTCTGAGTGTGTGATCCCTGCTTAATGTTAGGTGTTATTTTAAGGGAAAAGCTGCACTCCAAACTCTGGAAACACAGATTTATCTTATGTTTAATGCACATATCGCTTGTTGTCTCGGGGTTGGTAATTCAGTGCATTGCATAAAAAGCCGGCTGCAAAAGTGTTTCATCACATACAGATATTTCCAAATGGTTTCATTGGAGTTTAAATGCAATCAGTTTCCATTAGTGCTGCACAATCAAAGTACAGCATGCGTTAAACAATAAATCTGAGAATGTATTGTTTGGGGCTATAATACGGTGGTGCGAAAAGTGCTTGCCCCCCTTCCTGATTTCCAATGTTTGTCACACTTAAATGTTTCAGATCATCAAACAGATTAAATATTACAAAGAGATAACACAAAGAAAGGGTAAAAAAAAAACACCAAACCCACATGGCCCTCTGTGGAAAGTGATGTCTCGTCAGTCCACAGAGTATTTTCCCAAAAGTCTTGGAGATCATCAAGATGTTTTCTGGCAAATGTGAGATGAGCCTTTGTTTTCTTTTTGGTCAGCAGTGGTTTTCTCCTTGAACTCTCCCATGGACGTCATTTTTGCCCGCTCTCTTTCTTATTGTTGGGTCATGAACTCTGACCTTGACTGAGACGTGTGAGGCCTACGGTTCTTTAATGTTGTTCTGGGGTCTTTTGTGACCTGGATGAGTCGCTGATGTGATCTTGAGTAATTTTGGTCGGCCGGTCACTGCTGAGAAGGTTCACCACTGTTCAAAGTTTTCTCCATTTGTGTATAATGACTCTCACTGTGGTTTATTGGAGTCCCAAAGGTTTAGAAACGACTTTGTAACCCTTTCCCGACTGGTAGATGTCAGTGTATTTGTTTCTCAGGTGCTTCTTTACGTTCTGTCGTGATGCTTCGAGATCTTTCTTGCTTCCCTTTGTGTGTTTATTGAAGCTGAACTCAACTTTTCAAAAAATGTGGTTAATCACAGTTAATTCATGATTTTACAAGTTGGACAATTACTTTTTCACACAGGACCAGGTAGGTTTGGATAACTTTTCTCCCTTAATCAATGAGATCATCATTTAAAAAAACTGTGTTTTGTATTTACAAGTTATCTTTGTCTAATCTTTAAATTTGTTTGATGATCTAAAACATGTAAGTGTGATAAATATGCAAAAGACTGAATTCGGGGGAGGCGCAAACACCTCACTCCACTGTATGTTAGCTGGTCATGATCAGTGCTGTGGATCACCTTTTTCTTTCTCTCAGTCTGCACACACTGATAGTTTGATGTGACCTCCTTGTTTCAGACTGTCAACAGTGGTTTGTATCTTGTTGTAAACCCTCTGTATTTCTCTTCATGAAGGCGGCTCTTAATTTTAGACTTGGATAATTATATACAGCTCCTTCTTCGAGAATGTCCTTGACTTGGTTAGATGTTGTGAATTTGTTTTTCTTAACCATGGAAATGGTTCTGTCATCATCCACTTTAGTTGTCTTCTGTGGTCTCTCAGGCCTCTGCGCTGGCCAGTCCAGTCCTTCAAAAGAATGAACCAATTTGTTGACGTGGCCACTTCTGTAAAGGTTTTTCTACGTCTCTGTTAGTTCAGTTTTTTAATGATACCACCCTCACGTACATAACGTCTTTGAGCCTCATATTTAAAAATAAACTCAAAAGCTATAAATTACAAATTCATCACTTTGAATCAACTTCTGATATTTTGTTTTCTTTATTTGTGCGTGAAGTAACAAGAGAACAAGAATTCTTCACTCATTAAATTTAAGTCTCTGAAAATGGCTGCACAGTTAATGCAGATTTACTGTAAGACCCTGAATCTGAAAGTCTGCACACCAATCACATCTTGGATCGCTTGATTTAAAATCCAGTGCGGTGGTGCACTGAGACAACACTGCAACAGCACTCTCTTTGTCCAACATGTCATGGACCTAATTGTATGCATGTCCTGTGTAGTCTGTATAGACAGATGAGTAACAAGTGTAAAACACAAGGGCAGGTCATCTTGTTATAATGCAATGTTCTTCATGGTTTTTATACATCTGACACACATCAGTCATCTAAGCATTGCAGAAGACCAGTGACACCAGCAAAAGCCATGGCCACCTCATACAGGAGAAACTTGTAGAAAATGACAAAAAGCCGTTTTTCATCTGATCTCCAAGGTGCCCAAATTCTAGCTATTTAAGAATCTCTGGGATCCACCAGAACAAGCCTGAACAATTTAATGCACAGGACCCAAAGGAGTCTATCGTGTGTTTGTGCCCTGAGAGACGGATTATATACCATCAATCCATAAAAAACAAGCTATAAGATTGGGATGAAATGGAGTGAAATACATATTTGATCCTCTACAACCCAGCCAGAATTCTGGCTCCCACCGATGGGCATCTAGATTACAATCAATCAGCCAGTCAATTACAGATTCTCCTGATCTCAACTCCTTATGTGTACATCTGTCCACAGAAGACCATCAACAAGAAGATTGGTGATAAATGCAGGTGTGATTATTCAGAAATGTAAAATCAGTCGCCCTCAGTCTGGTGCTCCATCCAAAATAATCATGAGAAAGGTGGTGGGTTAGCCCAAAACTACACAGAGCTACAGTAATCAAATGATTGGTTCCCCTGTAGAGTTAGGAAGGTGATGCTAGTGTTGTACCTTAACTTTGGAATCATATTTTGACCATTTTTGTATATGTAATATGCTTCAATATTAAATATGCAGCAAAAAAACAGCCAAATTATGAAGTTTCTTGAATTTAAATGAGAAAATATGAAGATGTAATCAGTGTAAAGGGTGAAATGACTTTTAATTTTCAGTACTCAGCAGTTTTTAATGCACAGCCCTGCAGCCAGCCAGCCTCATAAACTACTCTGCATTATCCCCCATAATCCAGCATTTCTAATAATACATACAATGCTCTTTCCCTTAAAGCTGAACCTAATAGAACTGCGTGAGTTCTCTATGTGTTTTACTAATATGCCTCCTGGAATCAGCTGAATATGACTGATTGATAATATCCACCGGTACAGTTTGTATATCCGATTATCCAGCAGCCGCTCCAGCTTGAGCATTACCGATCTTTATAGCTAAGACTGTTACTAATTACATTCACCTGCTAGCTGATTTGAAAAAAGAGCAAATGACTTTCCACGCTTTGCTCCTGATTGATTGCCATTTCTAACGTGATGTCGTGGATATGGAGAGCCAAATTTGTGCTCATTCAGCCCTCCGTACCTGTGCTCTGTCAATATTCATCAGGCTTTACAGCTGTGGAGAAACTCATTCTCCACACGTGCTCTTCCGCTCTTTGATGAACAGCCTCTAATTCATACATGGAGGGAAGATGATGGTTTTGCAAACACTTTCACACAGGGATATTCACACCTCAGCTGCTTGAAATTCAGAAACCCGAAAAACAACAGCAGATGTACAAATGCACACTTACATGTAGGAGCCATATGGAGAAAGTGTTTGTTTTTGTTCCGCCGGCTGACCGAAAACTGCAGTTTGAATACTTTCAGCTACGGCGCGATCCGAAAATGTATACACAGAGTCAGATCGTCAGGTAGTGCAGGCTTTCATTTTCTGCAGGCGAGTCAAGACACTGAGCATGGGAGGCTTATACTCTTTGATTCAGATTTAAGTGGGTTTTTTTTTTCTTTTTTCTTAAAGTGGATCTCTAAAATCGTCTGTACTTTAGAGAAGAAAGTGTGTGTGTGTGTGTGTGTGTGTGTGTGTGTGTGTGTGTGGGGGGGGGGGTATATATATGTGTGTGAGAGAGAGAGATGATTGGGTTACCATACTACTGTCAGGATGCTGTGCACTCCTTCTGAATTATGCATCTCTCGTTCAAAGAAAGAATGAAGAATAGCGTGAGAGAGAGAAAACGGAGAAGAGGGGGCAGTCGTAAGATAAATGACAACAGCACAAAAGCATCTCAATAGACTGGTACCACACACACACACACACACACACACACACACACACACACACACACACACACACACACACACACACACACACGTACACACACACACACACACGCTCACACAGCAGTGCTAGACAGCGATGAGAGAGAAGAAAAATGGGTTGATTAGTACCAGCGGATGGAAAGGGGAAGTGTGTATGTTTGTTTGTGAGGTTTTTGTGTGCATGTGTTGGTGACGCTTATGTAAAGGTTAGTTGTATCCACATGCAGTAGCCTTTGACTAAAGCAAGGTGGCACTGTTTATCCTCTAACTGTGAAGTAGTGTGTCTCAGATTGTGTCTGCACATAGTCTAAGAGATATATGTGTGTGTGTGTGTGTGTGTGTGTGTGTGTGTGTATTTTTCAATGATGCCATTATGAAGTGTGTGAGCTTCTCTGCGAGTGTGTCTCTGTGCGTATCATACTATCCTCTTCCCTGTCTGTTCCATAAAGCACTTGCTGCATTTGGCTAATTAATTTTTAGCACGTACATAAATTATTTAAAACACCCAACTGGTCCATCTGTGAGTTGCAACATGTAAAAATATCAGCAGGATAATTTCATATCCCGGCTGTTTAAAAATTCAGCAGTGATAAATAGGATGCACGCAGTCGTCGGCGTTAACATACAGCTTGAGTCAAAGAAATGTCAGTCATAGTAATAGTCGTGATTTTTAAGTGTATTGATTCCCAATGAAGAAATCCTGTTTGTTTTGATCTCACATGTCAGGGAGGCCAAAGGTTGGGCTTGGGCATTTTAGAAAAGCAAATG
Source organism: Copadichromis virginalis (assembly GCF_057382275.1). Lineage (NCBI taxonomy): Eukaryota > Metazoa > Chordata > Actinopteri > Cichliformes > Cichlidae > Copadichromis > Copadichromis virginalis. The sequence continues at coordinate 44,606,687 of NC_140639.1, forward strand.
GAGTCATTGTCCAAGATCAGTACCTCAGAGGGTACCTCTGTAGAAGGGAAGGTAGGTCAACTAATCTGGACACAAAAATACAATTTAATTAAACAACTGAGAACATGTTAAAGTTAACTAAATGATGACCAATAGGTATAGAAAGCCCAAAGTAGTATTAAAAAAAAAAAGTGTAAAAAAATAAAATAAAATCACAAACCAATAAAATCAATACATCCATCTGAATCTGGTCTTTAGCAGGTCTTAAAATAGTTTAAGTGCAACCTCAGATAAACAGCAATACATGTCATTATTTATTTAATTAACTACACCCTTATTCATTAAGAAGGTGAGTAGCTGGTGATCAAATGCACTGATTACTGATTACCAGCACACCCTGTGTAAAAGCAGAAGATTTGACGATTTGCTGTACAGAAATGTTTCAGCATGCTTTAACACAATACCAACGAGAACTAAAAAAATCTGTAATGATGTATAAGGTTACAAGGCTGTTTCTAAACAATTTGAAGTCGTCATACTACAATGAGAAAGAGGGAAAACATTCAAGATGGCTGCCACTTTTGAAGTTAAAATAGTGAAAATGTTTGAAGACAAACAAGTTTAGCCAACGTTAGCTAACAAATTGTTAGCTAAACAGCCGTTAAACAGTTTGCTATCCCCAATGTTTAGTGACATTAAATGGATATGTAGAAGTGGATACATGCTTAAATTGTAATCTGATAGTTATAGATGCATGGAAACAGTTAGCTAACCAAAACTGGTACATTTTTAAGCTAAATGTAATCGCAAATCTTAACTATTAGGCTGAAATTAGGCCAGATCCGAACATATCTGAACACCAGAGGTGCTGTTTTTGACAAGGTTCTTGAGTGGACTGAACTGCGGGACTACGTCATATTTTATCAAGGTGGTGTTGAACCGTGGCCTGCTCCTAGCTAACAGCCATTTTAATGAAAAAACTGTCTTTGAGTTCTCATACAGGTAAAACCTGCTTTGCTATGAGTGCGCTTCCTGCAACTACAGTATTTTGTGTGTAGTGTAATAAACAATAGATAGACCTTACAAACATCAAAAGTATTTTAATACTGAAAAGCTCCTACTGACACTCACTTTGTTGTGTTTCTATTTTGTCATAATGACAGACATACCTTTTTCAAACAGCTGAAAGCAGAAAAATCACAGGTGCCTTAAGAATATGACAAAGTTGATTTGAAAGTTTTATGGAAAATCTTAACTTACAGTGTTAAAAACAAACAAAATGTGCGGGATCACAACCCTTTGAATTCTTAGAAATGCAATTTCTATTTTGGCGTAGTCATTTAAATCTATTCAAACACAGCAAAGAAAGAATATTAAAGATAAATAAGTGTATTTATTTTACTTTATTATATCTTATTGTGATGAAGGATGTGTGTGGGAGGATGTACGCTGCCTATCTTTAAATTTAAAAATCTGTGTGCTTTGTCTGCTGAAGGCTTCATATATGGCAACATCTTATAACTCTGTGCCCCAGGCAGTGTGTACATACACAGACACATTATTTATCTATATCCATGCTTCACACATGGTTTTATATATGGCTTTCATGTATTTCTTGGTAATCACTTTGGCCCTGCAACACACACACACACACACACACACACACACACACACACACACACACACACACACACACACACACAAAGCCCGCCTGGTCACGTTGGATATACACACAGTGTTGTGATTTACAGATGATCATAACATGGCAGTATAGAGGACTTAGTTATTCGTATTTGTCATGAGTATCTGTGTGTGTTTGTTATGGAAATGAGACCGAGGGGTCACATTATTCAGCAGTAGTTGACATGCAGCCTCCCCAGGTCCATATCAATATCCCCCCACGGACGCAGCAGGAAAAATAAGGCAATTTGTTTCCTAGAATATTAATGACAGTCAGGAAGGACCGAGAGAAACTGATGTTAAGTAAACGCTCTCTGAACCATACAAGGTGTTGTTCTTCATCCTGGGGCAGAGAGGCCTCCAAGGGGAAGATGTTGGTATTGTAATTGAAGGACTGAATTTCAAATTGCTGTGCTTTGGAAAACTGAGCTTTTCCCAGGTTTATTTAAGTAGCATCCAACAATATTCATCTTTTCTATTCTACACCGTTTAAGGCCTGGATTACCCAAACAAAAAAACCCCACACACACAAATCCCACTGTGCTGAAATCAGGTTTTGTGCCACAGATGTTCACAGCTGTCCAAATGCAGTGGTGGTAAATGCATTTAGTTTCTGAACATGTTTTAAAAATGCATCAGCAGTTTGCTCTCTTAGAAACACATTGTTGTTCCATTAATAACAGATAATCCACCGATTTAACCAGTTTCTGTGAAACTGGGCAAAGACTGAAATATCTCCGATGATCCATTTGAAACACATTCGTTGTCCGAAGAAGATGACTCATGACTGGAATTTGACACGTTACAATAAAGTGTTTGTAAACTGTTTAACACATGATACTAGTATGATTTATGAATGCTTTTTAACTCCCTAGTTTCTTATCTAGAAACATTGTCTATCCAAAAATGTTAAAATCTATAAACCACCTTTAAATAGAAATGGTTTTATTTGTCACTCGTTGTGTAATAGGGGACAGTTGTTGCTATTGGATGATCCAGACTTTGTGGCGTATGTAACCCTCTTAAACATTTGCCACCCCATCTTACGCTGATATTCACTTCATTTGGTGATAATGTGGTTTTAGTTGGCGCACTTTTGTGTTGCTGATGGCTACTTTGTTACAGGGATGTCAGAAGAATTGACACTTTTAATGCCAAAATTCTAAAAATGAGATGTTACTTGTTTCTTTTTTCCTTTTTTTTTCCATTTAGTGCTGTAGGTACATACTGTAGGAAACTTATGTGATGAGACTGCAGTTGTTCCAGAGCTGACAGGGGCAACACCTACAAATGGCTATAAGCGCTACTGTACTTTTCACACAAAGGGAAGGAAAAACTTCCAATTTAGTGAAGCACCTAAAAGGCTAGCATCCAGATCTGAATGAATTATCCTTCTGATGTTACCCTAAAATTTCCATGACCATCTTGTTTGGGACAGCTGGTCTGAAATCAGTTTTATTACTTTAGCTAAAATGTTTTCTGTTATAGAAATGCTTAAGCTAAAGTCCCGTAACTAACATTATACCCTGTAGTAGGCTACTCAGCAGCCATCCTAATATTCAATTCAGTTTTATTCAACTAGTTCCAAGGTGCTTTATATTGTAGGGTAAAATCAGAATCAGAATCAGAATACTTTATTGATCCCTGGGGGAAATTATTTATATATTATATAAATATATAAAAAAAAAAAAAAAAAAAAAAAAAAAAAAATATATATATATATATATATATATATATATATATATATATATATATATATATATATATATATATATATATATATATATATATATATATATATATATATATATATAAATAAAACCCTACAATGACACAGAAAATAAAGAAATCCACAACAATCATATGACAGTCCCGCTGAACAAGTGCAGTGGCAACAGTGGGAAGGAAAAACTCCCTTTTAACAGGCAGGAACCTACGGCAGATCCAACCAGTTGGGAAAATATTTCAGTTTCTGCCCTGTTGCTGCTTTTATTTGCCAAAATGACATTTTTATTAAACGTTTAGAAGGTTCTTAATAATGGATCTTTCATTACAATGGATGATGATTTTGATTTCATGTTGACCTTGGTATCAAGAATCGTGTAATTCTTTTGATCCTCGACTGCTAAATTTCTGGTATCAGCACATCCCTACAAATAGCAGAACCCCACTGAGATTTCCTGGTCTCTGCTCACTGTGTACTTGGATTGTAATCAGCATGTTTGTATTCGTAATGTGAACTTGTTAGCATGCTACTGTTAGCATTTAGGTCTACTGAGGTGCACTATATCTTTAAACACATCAAGCAAAGGTACATTTATCTTAATTTTACTTAGGTGGTAGGAAATGCTGCTGTTCCAGGGTAACCAGAACAGGCTTGGTGTAACTGGCTCTTTATTGTGTATCCCTAAAGTGTTTTTAGGTCTTCTTGGGGTGGTCTGTTCTGCTCTGAATTCAAACTGTAGCTTGTCAGCAAATGACTTGACTTTCACCTTCGTCAGCACCCAACAACCATCACCTATAATGGCACCATGTTGGGATACGGCACCCTTTATGGACTTGTTCTAATTAGCTGTTAATTAAATTTTTTATACATAGAACCAGTTTGTTTAGGAAAACTTTTTCTTTTTATATGTAAGAAGTTTTTTCTTAACTTAATAGGATTTTTCCTGCATGCAATGCAAAGGCATCTTGAGCAGATGCTACTTGATTGGATTGGGTCAAGTTAAAGGTTACGGCTTAGCGCCGAGCATCTCGTGATCAATGGAAAGTCATTGCCGAGACTGAAAAACAGTACTTCATTTTGTTGATACTTTGTGTTTGATTGAGTGATGAGCGGAAGCAGCGGGGCGGCCTTCATCAGCATCACTCCCCTGCCTGTGTCAGCCATAAAAAATTAACTCCTGAAAAGCAAATCATCATCATCCCTCCATACATTAAAAGAAGTTGTTCTTCAAAACAAATAAATCGTTCTCGAGGGGAGCTCATCATCACTGAGTATTTGCGTGTGTGTGTGTGTGTGTGTGTGTGTGTGTGTGTGTGTGTGTGTGTGCGTCACGTTATGCTCGGAGACTTCTTCTTTGATTGATGCTGTCAACGAGTTTGGAGAAAGAGACGGAGGCTCGGGAGAGTTGGAGATAAGAGAAAGAGGAAGGAAGATAAAGAAGAGAGAAGGAGCTCGCGAAGCATCCATCAGCCAGCGCAATCAGATTGCTTTCCTGGCGATCTGTCTTTTCTTTTCCCTTCTTTGCATCTGCCAGCCGCTCAATCCCTCATCTCGCAGCTCACGCCAACGCTCATACGTATGCGCGCATGAATACAGTTGACGAATCTCCTTTGCATGGCGTTGGCCAGGTGTCATGAGGATATTGAATCACGGGAGGTTGAGGTGAGAGGCGGCGTCACAGTGTGATGGATGATGCATATCTCTCCGCCTACTCCGTGCGCATTGTTTACACACACACACACACACACACACACACACACACACACACACACACACACACACGGTCTGTTTGGTTATTGTTGTTGTTGTTGTTAATTGACACCCTAAACTCGTCTGTTGTTTTATTTCCTTCCCTCGTTCCATCGCGGTTATTGCTTTTCATTAAGTGGTCATTTCCCTTCGCCGCCGCCATCTAATGAGAGCGTCACGCCGCCACGCGCCCATTTATCAAACCAATCCGTGCAATAGCACAGATCGCAGCGGGCACACACAAACACGCGCTCGCTCCCCTATCTGCCATCATGTCCCTGTCTCAATTAGGATTGTTTGTCATTCTCCTGCCCTCCATCCCCTGTTCATTTGGCCGCCCCCGTCTCTTCCCGTCGTCTCATTGTGTCAGCCGTGTCATTGTGTTTGACAGCTTCTCATTCTCACGTCAGATCTCATTTGAGCGCTAATTTCATACGTGCACACCTCGCCCCGGGCCTCGCCGTGTGTCACGTCCCCCGAACTGGACGAAATGGCCGTCAGAGTTTTTCTCCTTTGTTCACGAAATACAGAAGTCATCGTGTCGCTGCGGAGGCACCAGCCGGTGTGTTATGCACTGTAAGGGGTTCGAGAGTGAATGAGCTGTGAATCCAGCTCTGTTTGCTTTCCTCAGACACACACACACAGTCACACACGCATCTGCATACTTGGCAGAACGAAGCAGGTTGCATCCCCACTCCCGGCAAGATAAATCACATAAAAGCCTTCCTGTGATCACGGCACAGTGGAGATGCTATATAACCTGGCTGTGTGTTTCCAGCTTGTTCATATGCCAGGACTCATATTGTTTATCCTGTCACGCTTGTCTCAAGAAAAGCTTGTTTGTTTCAGATTTGTGTACATATCATGTTTAATATTTTCGAACATTTAGGATGCAGTTTTAACTTTTTTGTTTGTCTTCCAGCTGGTGGCAGTGTTTAACAAACCCCAGCATGTGAGGACGGAGAGCCCCCGAGAGAGCATGTCTAACAGCTCGTCCAGTGCTGCCCCGAGTCCAGAGCCCTTCACCTACTACCCCCACCTGCAGTACCAGGATGAAGACAGAGGAGAGATCGAAGTCAACGAGGCCGTCCTCAAAGCCAGTACGTCCCTACCTGCTGTGTAACTTTTTCGTGTGCACGTGTTAATTATGCAAGTTGAGCCTCAACTCGTGAAAATACACTTTTCCTGACACAGATGTAAGAGAAGAGTCTGCAAAAATCTCTTAAACACCTGAACAACCGAGGCTATACTCAATCAACACATTTTTTTGTGCATGTGAGAAGGGGTGTCATGGTGATACAGCTGTGTATGTGTGTGTAGGTGTGTGACTGCATGTGTGTGTGAGAGAGGGCGAGAGAATCAGAAAGTGCATTTCTGGAACAGATGCAAGCCGAACACAGAAACTTTTTGCCTGTAACTTGATGGCGTGTGAAAACAGATGCAGCGTTGACGCAACCTGCTCTCCTGGCGTCCTCACTTAGCATTCTTTACTTAGTCTGAGCAAAGTGTAAGAACGAGAACCAACTGAGAGCCACCGAGGCAGCAATGCAGCATTAATTTAGAAAAACAAAAAACAACTGCTGAGGATTGAGTTGCATTTTAATTTTAAAAAAACACAATTGGAAAATGCCCATTTACACATCAGCCCTGTTGTTTTTGACACTGAAATTACACTTTGGGATTGGGAGGTCTGTTAAGGTACTTGACTGATAAATGTTATATCATTTTCCTATCGTCCCCTGTTGATTTTGGATATTATTCTGCTTCTAAAATAAGTGAAGTGCTTTGGGGGAAAAAATCCACATCTCACATTATTTAGTTTTGTATTCTGACCAAGTGAACCTGTTGCTGCTATAAGTTAGCCAAGCTATGGCAATGATACCAACTGACAAAGAAGATGTGAAGGTAAAGTCAAAATTAAGTCAATCCACAAGATGTCAAAGCTTGCAGTTCCTCTACTGGCCACTTGAGGCAGGCTCTAAAAGCGAGTCCATCCCTTCAGATTCATTACAAATAGGTTTAGCTTACCTAGTTTTCCCTTTGTGACATCTACACAAGGTTGGTTACTTACCTGATTAAACTTTATCAACTAGTGCATGCATAACAGAAGTTTTGGGTATATAAATGAGATGTTATTGTTGTGAAATAAAAATTATATGATGCTGTTATATGGTGTCTTAAGTACATAAATGCTAAAAACAACTCATCTTAGCAACTGCCTAGCAATAGGCTAGGCAACATAATAACAGCATATTATCTGATCTGGATAAGATCCTTCAGGGGCTTTCTTAGTGACAAGTAGTTTTAACTTTGTCTTAGTGCAACTAAACAGTGAACAAGACAATCCAAATGTATATTTAGATTACACTTTGTGTTGAGCCTGTTTTTTTCCATCATTCATATTTAGTCCTGTTTAATATCATATTTAATTATGGATCCACCATGCTGATCAAGCTAACTCGGCAGTGCTAGGATTAGATGAGACTTCTCCAGCTGTACCCATGTGATCAAAGGTGGTCACATTTGGTTTAAAGAGGTAAAACATTAAGACAGTAGTCTACATACCAGTGCACAACTTCAGTATTATCTTTATATCCAGTCTGTCTTTTATACTTTTAATAACAACACTGTTTAGCATGTATGTTGTTTGATACAAGCTGCTTCACCATGCCTTGTATATATAAGTAAGTGATGACAAATACATGTTAAAAATGAGAAAAGCTGATCAAAGTTGACAGCTGATTTAATTTTTAAAATATTCAAATAATCAGAATGGTGCGAGTAGGAGGATGTGTGGTTACCATAGTGTGAATAAAGCTACTAGAGAATTTTAAATATGCATTGCAAATATACATGCCAACCTGCTGCACAGCTTCTTTTATATTTATTAGTCTCTGTTTTTGGTTTAGCTTTAGTTTTTAGACAGACTGGTTTAGCTCTGTGTGCGAGCAGAGAAGTTTAAATTCCTGTGGCCTTGAGTCACTTGTAGGACTTTTCCTCTGATCTGTCCTGGTCTTGTTATGTACTCCTTCTGTAGGAAATCAGACGGTGGGAATGGCTATGAAAAATGAGTCTTACCAAGGCTGTTAGAAGCTCGGTGACTCGATCAAGGGGGATTGATGCTGTTTGGTGCCGCTCATTCCACAGTCAATCTGATGCACTCATCAGTTTAATATGGAGGATGACAGATTACTATGTTTGTGAAGTGGAGCTGATATAAAAAGTAAACGTCCTTGCAGTCAGAAAATAAAGTATAGAAGTTACTGGGTCTACAGAGGGGAAACGGCATAAGAAGAGTATTCAGTCAGAAGCCTGAGGGAGCCTCTGGTGAAATATCTGCTCTGTCTGGGCTGTAGGCTGCTCCGGCTATAGATACATTTTACTGTAAATAATCGGAGCAGAATTTTTCCCTCATTCTTTTCCATTCCTGGGCCTTGGATTGATTAATTTTTGAGTGCCAAGTGAAAGATGAAAAGCAAGATAAAAGAGCCTTGATGTGATTTAATAAGGGTCTGTCTAATCACTGGGTCACCCTGCAACCCCTTTCATTCTCCTCCCTCCATCTGTTAACCGTAGAGGAACAGTGTGATACCCCCACGCATACAACTGGCCTTTGCTAGCCCTCTCTGTGTGCCCACTTTCACCCATGCCCCATCATCTGCCTTCTCGCCTCTCGACCCACTCATTTTTTCCCTTTTCTGCTATTCAGCTTCAACCACCTGCCATCTAGCTCCACAGCCGAGGCCCTAGACCTTGACCCCCCTCACCCCCAGGAAATCTTTTCTCTCACCCTCCCATCCAACCCCGCTTTCCCTGTGTCTGCATGGCTTCCAGCTCTAACTAGATTAGCACTGTAGCCTGTTAGCATGCCCAGGGTCCAGCCAAGCATGAATGGACTAATTCCAGCCAACCCCCCCTCTCCAAACCCGATATGCCTATTCCACCCTGTCTTTAACCCAGTGGGACCTCTTCCTGCTCCCACCCCGCAACCTGCTCTCCAGCCCTGCTGAACCTTGACTAACTTAGTTATGATGTGACCCTGTGACGCCCCTCATAGGGAGCCAGACGCAATAAAGGACACTTTTGTCATCCGGACATGCACGCGCGCACACAATGACACAAAAGAATCTGCATGCAAGTTAACCAACCAATCGCACCCAAAGCGCCCATATATCTACTGCCGGGAAAGTCTTACGGGAGTGTGTCTGTGTGTGTTTGCTGTCCTTCTTGCTGTAACGAGTTTGGTTGTTAACTGGGTGTTACATCATATCTTGCTCTGGAGTAACATCATGTCTGGAGACAAGGACAAAGCGATGGGTTGTAAACAGTCAGACCTGATAGAGAGAGGTTTAATTCACAGGATCGCATAGGCTCAGGTTATGCAGCCTATGAAATACATGCTTGCGCAGGTTGTTAAAATTAGCCCTAGGAATCGATTGACCCATTTCTCTTATTTAAACCAGAACACAGAGATATCATAGACATACTGCAGGAATCAATATGAAGAATAGCAAATGAAGTGTCAAAAGTAATGTTGTTAATTGATTGTGCATCAGTGCTTAAAGTGCAAGCAAAGATTCAGGGTGGTTTTTAATGCTGCAGATTTATCAAAAGATAAAGAAATATAGGAGTAGGAAAGCGAGCATTGGTCTACAGTAATCTCATAAAAATAGAGGAACAGTGATGGCAGAAAATCTTTTCTTCTTATATAAAATAATAGAAAAAATAGGACTTACAAAGCCCATGAAAACCACTTTTCAAATGCACAATGGCAATAAAAGGCTATTCTGTTCTATTCTATTCTACTTTATGAAATAAGTATTTGCTATTCTAATTGGAGCCTGACAGATTGATGGGGCTGATATATTGGTTGATATTAGCTATTTGCCAATATTTTGGTGCTGTCATTTCTAATGGCTAATATATTAATATATTATAGTATAAAAATTGTATTGCATTGATTCAAGATGGTTCGGTCTGACATCCTGATCAGTGCAAAGTAAACAGAGTGAATTGACACAGGCTATAAAATTCATATGAGAAATAATGTTAATACCCTGAAATGAGAGGTGGGTGGCTGACTTCCCCCAGTTGTTGGGTGTGATTTGGGTAATTGGCATTCGGTCTCAGTGATTGAAACTGATCATTCAATGAGTCTATGCTAGGCTTTTTCTAAGCCTTTACCCTCTTTTTTTATTTTTTATTTTGGTAAAATAAATCAAGCGTAGAATCGTAGAAGAGCTTCATATGGTTCAGCAGTGGTTACAGATGGCAGGATGGTCCCTTGATGGCGAGACAGAGAAGGAGAGAGAGCAGTGGGTTCAGACATTAGCAGCACCGGAGCCAGCAGCTATGGTCTTCCATCGTGCTAATGTCTACTTCTGGAGGGGAAAGGCCCTCCACCTCGACAGTGCAAATGCGCTTTGAGAATTTGTTTTGCTCTCCATTTTTCTCTGGCTTGGGAACATTGAGCTGGTCCTGCCGTTCATGCCCTCTCCTCAGACCCTCCCTGATGGCTGTAAATGGCTTTAATTCCTAAACAAGTAATGCAATACTTTTATTAAACCCCTTGAGTTAAAGCTGAACATTGTGCTTTTCACTTCACTCGTTTGATTTAAATCCACTGTGGTTGTTTTTGTCTAAAGGCTTCGAGACCTCACTGTGTGTAAACACTTTAACTCGATTATCTTAGTCAAACTACAAGTGAGAACATTAGCTGATAGCGGTGTTCCTGTCTCATGTACCGACCTTTCATCTTTCTATTATCCAAGAATGTTCATAGTTAACTGATGTAGAGAGCCTCACAGCTGTGGGATAATAACATGTATCATGCAGGCTACAACACATCCTAAAGCATTTACCAACAAGTCATTGAAACGAGAGTTAGTAGGAAAATTAAGTTACCCCAAACCATGTGAATGCTTTAATCACAGAGTTACTTAAATCTTATTATTCACAATAATCTGATTATAAGAAAGCGTGTAATCGCGCTGAATGCTGGTGGACAGAACAAGAAGTAATTCAGTAATCAGTCAGGCATCAAAGTGTTTGTGTGTCAGGTTGGGCCAGTTGTTTGAACAGGGTGATTGGACTTCACGCTGCCCCAGTGGGGTGATTAGACCCGCATTGATCTGCTGCTACACTGACACACACGCGCACACACTTCTAGGAAAAGAGTCCTTATCGCATCATCCCATGAGCAGCCTGAGCTGGGCTGCTCTATCGATTGCCAGCAAAACAAGACCACACAGGCCTGTGGCATGAAAACACACACACTCACGGATATAAATGTGCACACGAGCAAAGCGCTGTCCATAATAATAAATGTCCGTATAGCAGACGCATGCTTGCACATACAAACACAACGGCAAACAAAGGCACACAGTCATAAACACAGTCAGTCAGAAACATGATGCATCCTTGTTTTCATCTTGCCCTGGAAGTGAACTAGCAGCATTGCAGAACTTTTAGAACTGAAAACAAGAGGAAATTCTTAAAATAAACCTCTGTGTTCCCAGAATTGCATAAGCAGCCTAGTTAGGCACAGAGCTGCAGATGGAGAGTCTGAGGCAGATAAACACAGAGCTGGCAGAGTTTACAAGTTTCTCTTCAGCTCTCTCCAGTTACACAAACCTCAATGGAAAGATAAAGGGAAGAACATAAGTTGGGTGCGTTTCAGCACGCTACCGTTTTCTGGCCTTGAAGTGGGAGCTGAGATGAGTTTCATGGGTGGGATCTGTTTTGAAGTTGGAGGTTACCTTGTGGTTGTGGGTGCACGGTCCTGTCGAATTAGCGAAGCTAAAATAAAACGTTCTATGTTTTTAGTTCTGCCACCTGGCTTCTCGAAATAGACTCCATACTAAATTCAGAAAATGTGTGTGTTCTTAAAATACATAAAAAATTCTGTTCACTTTGCCAAAAGGGCAAGAATGATACTCACTTCCTGTCCTGAGGGCACCATATGTCAGGCTGCTGTATTTAGACGTATTTTTAGTCTGTTTCCAAAGCCTCCTCAGTTTGTTTAAATATTATTTTTATAGCATATGCCAGGCCTGGGGTGCTTTTGCTTCACTCATGTATGGCACAAACGGAGATCTATGGTTAATTTATCTTGTTATACTTATGTCTTATACTGCTGTATATCGTCAGATGGCAAAAACTGGTTGTTTCTAAACACCTAAAAATGGAGCGACATGGACATGTAGCAATTATGTATACATTTTTAGATTTATTTGTATTCTTTGCAAGCTATATAGAAACCTGTTTAGTCTGAAATACAATATAAAGTGCTCTGTAAACCTACAGTTACCAGATGCCAACTATTAGCTATAACGCTAATAGCTTAAAAAGCTTTTCCTGCTTCAGTGCAGCTAGCTAACAATAAAGAACTGCTTACTGATTAAGAAACAGAGTGAAAGTGAACTGTATATACTTGTTAACATAAAATTCAGTGTTGGAGCCAGGATTGGTACAAAAGTGATCCCCTTAGACTGTTTTTTTTTTTTGTTTTAATTTTCTTTATTTTCCCCTGAGCTAGTTCTGTCACGAGTTAGCTAACATAAGCTAATGTGAGTCTGCTAGCAACAACCAACCCAGTGACATTGCATTCTTTACTGGCACAAGAGGGCACTACACACGCTCTCAAACCTTTAACTTCAAACACTTATTTATTAAATCCATTTTCACCGACAGTTTTCAAATCTATGACAGTTTTATAGAGCACGGTGTAAATTATGGTGTAAATTATGGTGTAAATTACCTTCTATACATTTGATGTGTCATGTCGACCTTAAGGACTTCATTTCCAGTTCTTCACTCTGTATTTAGTGGTGACTCAAAGAAAAGTCTGTAATTTACACAAATGTTGGTGACCGTTAAGTTATGTGCCAAATCAAAATAATTTGGCTATAGAATCTTTATTTTAAAAGCACATAGATGTTAATAAATGCTCATCATAGATGTTAATAATCACTGTATATGTGACGATGTTCATACAAAACCCAGCCGCTAAGGAGGAGATGGGATATATACAGACATATATGCATACATGCACTATAATCATTAAAGATTTAATCAAAGTCCTCAAACAGTTTGGTCAGCTCCTACCTTTTGACTCGTTAATATGTATCTTAATAAATTATTCCTCAATTTGTGTAACCTAAATTATTCTAATGACTCAGTTTAGATGTGATTCTGATTTCAGGGTTTCCACTAATGTATTACAAGCCTGTCAGATCAAAGTTGGGCCTAGGGATTGGCGAATCTTCTTATGTAACATACATTTTATAACATGTTTCTAGATATAAGCTTCAAGTTAACTAATGAATGTTCTTAATGCATGGCCAATATTTTGTTTAAAGCAGGGATTGTTCAACACTGGTTTGTTTACATGCAGACTGCAATTGGCAATAGGAGCTCCAGATGTGCCTGTTCAGTTAGTGGAAGTTGAATGTGGTCATTGCTGCTGCTAAGTTGGGTATTTTTCAGTGTACTAGCTCAATATTAAAGACCCTATTAGCAGAACAGCCAGCTTTGATTAACAACTCCTCTGAGAGAGTCTTGTTTATGACCGTTCAAATAGTGACTGACCCGAGAGAGTCACAACTGTCACTCTCATCAATATTCCCGCCCCTTAGTGACACCGCTTGACCGTCCAGGGGTCACTGCAGGTCAGAGTTCAATGCTAATGAGCCTTAGGTTCCTTCACATTGCTGTGCCAAGCTCTGGGACTCTAAGTGCTTGGAGGATTGATAGAGGCAGATTTGACTCCAATAGATAAACGGAGGAGGATTTATGGGGCTGACCACTGGGCAGTGGAGCCTGACTATGACCATGGAGCAGCCTTGGTCACTTTACAAAGTCGCATCATTGACATTGAAGCAAAGTATGTGTGTGGGAGGGGGAGGCTCTTGACTGAGGTTTCACAATGATGCACCTTACTTCTCAAGCTCATTTTAGAAAATCAATTATAGCCATTTGGAAAATGGGTTAATCACTCAGTGTGTCTAATCTCAGGATCCGTCTGTTATGAACATGATGTCATGTATTTTGGCACTTAAAGAACCTGTCTGTCTGTGCAGTTTGTTCCAGCGTTTTGCAGTTCATCATTCAGTAGGACTACATGTGAGTCATTACCTGCATTCACTTTCCATAAATCTAATGACAGGTTTTTACTGCATTCGATAAATGGCCCCTCTGAGCTTGGAGACCTTTACAAATGCATATGCTGATCTGGAAATGTTTAAACAGTAAACATGCCTTCTGTGGTTAAATGGACGGAACAGGGATGCACTAATCAATGCTCGTATAAAATGTAGCAAATAAATATAGCTGTATACGTTTTTAGAATTTATATTAGTAAGATAATGCATACAAATGGAGCAAGATAAATAAAAATGCTTTAGTTGTTCATCGAATTTATTTGCATCTAATTTAGACCAAAATACCCCAAAGGTGGAACTGAAACTCAATTTTTGAGGCTGTATCAGTTATAAGTGGGGTCTCTGTCTGCGAGTTAAATTAGCTCATATGTCAGTGAAAACATGGCACTTTCATGTTGTATTCACTTTCCTAAAAGCAATGTAGTACTATATTCGTTTGTCCCTTTTATAAGTCTAAACTGACTTGGCAAACTTGTTGCTTTTTGATGTTAAGAACCGTAGGTCTCAGTCATACAGGCCTAGAGATGGATCAGTGGATCAGTCGGAGGAAGGGAAAATTGTTGATTCTTCAACGTGTTGGCAAGTGGTTGCTTGAGATTTCTGGCTTTTGCAATGTGAAATAAATTGCAAAGATAGTGCAAGGCTGAAAACCTAATTGTGATTGGTTTGGTTGCGAACAGATTGCTGCAGTTGCCTGCAGTTTGCATGGAAGATGCCAACTTGTTTGCAAACACTTGCCAACTACTTACTAAACAGATTTTCCCTGCACCATCATATGCATCTTTGCCACCAACCGTGAGTGACTTCCAGAAACCATTTGCCAACTGGTCAGAGACTTGTGGTTGTCAGGGTATCGTTGACCAGTTTCTAGGCCACTGAACTGCTTTTGAGGTCATTGTATATTCATCCCACGCAGTGAATGTAACTGTAGCAGCCATTGCATTAGTGCTGTGTGCGTCATACTTGTCTCTGTGTCTTTACAGCTCAACCTCCACCTCTTAAGTTTACAAGGAACTTCCATTCATTTCTGATTTATTCCTCCTGACCCCTCTCCATGTTTTCTTATCTTCACAAAGCTGGTGCTGATTTTTGGTTCCTGTTGAAACTTCTCAACCTGCACTATTGACATTTCTTCCCCTCATTACCTCCATCAGACAGATTTATGTCTGAGATGCACAGAGTTGCACGTTTGCAGAGAGTTGCTGTTTCTAAAATTCACTTTGTGTTCAGTTTGAATACACTTTCACTAAAGGAGTTGTTTTTTTTTTTCTTAAATGATGAGAAGTTTGTGCAGATAGCGTGACCCAGTTTAGACGCACACAAAATTAACAAATAGCAAGAAACAGACAAATAAAGAGAAGCGTTGATGCCGTTTGATGCGAGCTCCGAGAGATAGCGTTTTTTTTTTTCCTCTGGATGTTTCTCTGTTAAATCAAAGCACATTTCATTATCGCAAATCATTCGGTTTCCTGTGTAGTTTAAACATTTCTACACAAAGTCTGCTTTTTGAAATTGGACCACATACATTCTGCTTTTTCCTCAACAAAGCAGGAAAAAAAGAAACTGAATGTAAGAGGGAAAAACAGGAAAACTTGAGTGCTAATTAAAAGAAACCAACATTTTTGAAGCTTTTCCTACTTTTCGTTCGGAACGTCTTGCTTAAATCCCATCACGTCGGTGGTAGCGAGTCAGCGTTGAGTCTTTTTTTGACATTCAGCGTTAGCAGAGGTAGAAGGAATGTGTCAGACAGAGAGTCAGCAGAGAATAGCTGATAGTTTAGGATAAGTAATAAAAATGAATTAATAAAGATGAACACAAACTCAGATTATTGAACGTGTGGATGAGTGTGTTTGAGCCTGAAAGAATATTTGTTTGTGTGTCTAGGACAATTGGAGTGATCGTTTTTCATCTGTCTACACACACACACACACACACACACACACACACACACACACACACACACACACACACACACACACACACACACACACACACCCCGACCTCTGCCAGTTCCTTCTTTCCTTCTCTATTCTGACCACGTTAGACCAGGACCCTGTCGTTGACCCTCCAAAGAGAGATTGATTACATGAAAGGAGAGAATTTTGTTTGCCTTCCCTCTCCAGGTTTTCACCCTGCTCTTTCTCTGTCACCATCTCTTGGCTCTCTCCTCAGCTTTTCCCCCCCTTCTTTCTGTTTACTTCACACTCTGCCTTTTTATTTTCCCCTTGACTTTATTTTCTCCTCTGTCGAGTTGCATTTGGAAACACTCCACCGTGGGTTTTACCTCCACAAATACCCGTCTGCTCCCTTTGGGGTGGATTTTAAACGCAAGAGGCAGCACAAAAGTCCAAATTAGTTTCTTTCGAATTGTTTTATTGTGGAATCAGACCCACTGTTGTTTCCCTCTCCCTTTCTCTGGGCTGAGGGGTTGCAGCGAGTGTGCGCATGGGAGTGTTGAGGCAACAGCTGGTCATATGTAAATGCTCTCTGCGGGTGGGTGTGAGACTTGGGCATCTTGCTGGGGTGGCTGCGTGTCCACCCTCAGGGTCTATGAGTCATTCTAAAATAAATGGGAACCCTTGAAAAGAGATCAGTGTTTTTTGTCTGGTCGTGTTTTCCAAACACTTTGTCTTTCTCATCATTTCCCGTGTCGTTTCTCTTCGCATATACATTAGCCGTGCTCAATCAGGAGTCATTTTCTCTTTGTTTTCTTTCAAAATATCTTCTTTGGGTGTCACGAGATGCTTTCAAATGAATTTTTATTCATTTCGGTTGTGCCAGCGCCTCAGGGGCCTGTCTAACCATCACAGTTTTTCTGTCTAGAAACGATGGAGGCCAAATGTTTAGCGAGGAAGACAAAAGCCAACTCTGTTTCCATTTTCTTTTCCTCCTCTGGTCTTCTGATTTCATCTCTTCTCATCACCCACAGTGGGTTTGGAGTTGAGAGAGCTAATATAATATTGATTCTTTTCAACAGCGTACCACACGAAAGACAAACACAGATGGAGCCGACGGCATCCTCTCATTATCTTTGTCTCTAACGCCCATGTCTCTCATCACAGATACACCTCTACTGGTGAGGAGCAGCAGCGACTCTGCATTGGCCCCGCCCCTTGAGACGACAGCCACACCTCCACCTGATAAGCAAAGCAACGGATCTCTTGAACCGGTGAGTTACACAGGAAATAACTTCAAAATTAGATTTTTTTTGTTTCTCAGTGAAACTGATGTGTGCCGTTACCTTTGGCCAACTAAACGTGATGAGAAAATAGGCTGTTAGATATTCCGATTATTTATATTAGGTATTCTTGTCTTCCTCATTTCATTGCTTTCTAAAAGGAGCAATAAAAGAGCTCCATCAGAAATTCAATGTTCACTCTCCATTGATTAAACTCCTGCAGGGTAAAACTAGTTTTTCAGTGAAAGCAAGAGAACAGTAAATAAATATGAGAGATGAACATATTGTATTTCCAGTTGCATATTTGGTCTCTGCCTTTCACTCACTGAAGACAAATGGAGAAACCTCTTGAATATCCCTCTTGTGGTCCAGCTTTCTGCCCCAGGCATTACTTTGAAAGGATCGGCTTTTCAAGCGCTCGGCCTCTTTTCGAAACGGGCCGCCATTAAGGCCGACTTTTTTGTCCTCCGTGGGTTATTGAATGTGCGTGGAGGACTAGATCGAGGTGAGGTCACACTTGTATGTGTGTGTCAGGAAAACTCAGGTAGCGAGAGGGAGGGAGGAGAAGGAGCCCTGCTGTTTACTCCTGCTGTGTTCAACTCAGCGGTGACTAAGCAGAACACAGGCATCAGTGGGCATCGTGTAAACACAATGACAGAGCCCGTATTTTCTGTCCAAGAAATGTCGGGCCTCGTGTGCTTCAAACAGCACGCCTGGACCAAAATGAACAGGCTCATTATAGATGATTTAAAGTGTCCTTAGAACTGTTTACATAAATCCACATGTCTTTGCTGCATGACAGATGAATCCCTGCTTTCGACTGCTGCAGTCTTATTTAAACCCAGACAAAAACAAGGCCTGTAAAGATGTTGTTTTTAAAATGTGACTCTTTTTAACAGTGTTTCTTTATGTTGCTTTGTCATTTAAAGCCACACCAGTGGCTTGGCTCTATGGACAGCAATGGCTGTAGGCTCTTTTCCTACCAGGAAGTCACATTTTGCCTTTTTGTAAGAAGCTGCAACCTTACAGAGAGGGTCTTTTTTTTTTTTTTTTTTTTTTTTTTTTTTTGTTGGGTATGCAGTAATATCAGATACAGGAAGAAAACAGTCTGGTCTGACAGAGCATATAAGTGTGCATGGAGTCCTGTGAGAATGAGTTTTTACTGTGTACTCCCTTAAAACATAAGTACACTCTTACCGCTTCCATAGGAATTAATAGGTTACGTAATCAAATGATCATCAGCCAGTGTGAACACCTCTATAAAATAAAAGTTTTGGTAGTTAGTTGGTTGTGAGAATTCAGATGGGTGTTAACATAGTGCCACAATCTCCTAACAGCAATTTCACACCAAGGTCAGACGGTGCAATGCTCAGAGCCATTACAAAAAACCTGAGACCAAACCACATGACTTCTGAAACAATGTTCTTTGTCCAGATGAGACCGAATTTGAGATGCTTGGGTATAATGAGCAAGACCACGTTTGTCCAGAAGTAAAAAAAACAAACAAACACTATGCCAGGGGGGCCGATAGGGCATTGACAGGGAAAAGGGGGCACAAAGACATACTTTTCTTTCTTATTCTCATTTAAAATGTCTAGCTTTCAATAAATAATTATCTGACAGCCAAAGTTTTAATTTGATGCAAAATGAATAGAAGTCCATTACTGTATTACTTACTAGGGTGGGTGGGTGGGTGGGTGTGTGTGTGTGTGTGTGTGTGTATATATAGATAGATAGATAGATAGATAGCAAGCAGCTGGATAGCGTAGTGGTTAAACTACACGCCTTTGGAACAGAGGATCGCAAGTTCGATTCCTGCCTGGGGCGTCTGTATCCAGTAAGGGTCCTAAGGCTAGACCCCCTATGCTAAGCAAGCCTACCGCAGACATGAGCGAGACAGATAAATATGAAGGCATGCCGGCTCGGACGTCGCCCGGATCAACAAGGTCCGCGTCAGGTGTTGAGGAACCAGGGCACCCTGACGAAAAGTGGGCTACTGGAACAAGAAGGCATCGGTGGGCAAGGGACGAAAACAGGGCGTTGTTGGATGCTTGGCTACAAGTTGAACAGCCACAAGGGGCAGTACCCTCCATGGAGAAGGAGGCTAGAGGGCAAGATCAAAGTAGCACGGAGGGAGGTTAGCCAACTAACGGAGTTGCAGAAAGGTGCGACAAATAAGGTGCCTAAGAAATACAGCAAGCTGTCCATACCTGAGGCCTTGGAAACTGCCAAGCAAAGACTCACAGCTTGAGGAGGTACACCAGAGAGATAGAAGGCAGGAGAATAAACCAGCTGTTCTCCACAGAACCAGCAAAGGTGTACTCTCAGTGGCAAGGGAACAATAAGAGAACAGCACCACCAAGGCTGGAGACAGAACAATACTGGAAGAGCATATGGGAGAAGGATGCAACCCATAACGGCTCAGTGGCTAGAGGATCTGAGGGCAGACCACAGCGACCTCCCTGAACAGGGTCCAGTAACCATCACAGTGGCAGATATCCAAGAAAGGGTCTCCAGTATGAAGAGTTGGACAGCACCAGGGCCCGACATGGTTCACACCTACTGGCTGAAGAAGCTGACTGCACTCCACGAGCGTCTGGCAGCACAAATGAACCAGCTGCTAGTTAACGAAAGACACCCGGAATGGCTAACTGAAGGCCGGACGGTCCTGATCCCCAAGGACCCCAAGAAGGGACCGGTCCCCTCCAACTACCGACCAATAACCTGCCTCAGTACTACATGGAAGCTCCTGTCAGGTATCATATCGGCTAAGATGAACAGGCACATGGGTCAATACATGAGCGGGACACAGAAAGGAATTGGCAAGAATACCAGAGGTGCAAAACACCAGCTACTGGTAGACAGAACAATCAGCCGAGACTGCAAGACCAGACTGACCAACCTGTGCACTGCCTGGATTGATTACAAGAAGGCCTATGACTCAATGCCCCACAGCTGGATACTGGAATGCCTAGAATTGTACAAGATCAATGGGACCCTAAGAGCCTTCATCAGGAACTCAATGGGGATGTGGCGTACAACACTAGAGGCCAACTCCAAGCCCATAGCACAAGTTACCATCAAGTGCGGGATCTACCAAGGAGATGCTCTGTCCCCACTGCTGTTCTGCATAGGCCTGAACCCCCTCAGTGAGATCATTAACAAGACTGGCTACGGATACCGACTACGGAACGGAGCAGTTGTCAGCCACCTCCTGTACATGGATGACATCAAGCTGTATGCCAAGAGTGAACGAGACATCGATTCACTGATCCACACTACCAGGCTATACAGCAATGACATTGGAATGTCGTTCGGACTGGAGAAGTGTAGTCGGATGGTAACAAAGAGAGGGAAGGTAGTCAGAACTGAGGGGATTGAACTACCAGAAGGCAACATTGCAGACATAGAGGACAGTTACAAGTACCTGGGGATCCCGCAGGCAAATGGGAACCATGAAGAGGCCGCTAGAAAGGCTGCAACCACCAAGTACCTGCAGAGGGTCAGGCAAGTCCTGAGGAGTCAGCTGAATGGTAAGAACAAGATCCAGGCCATCAACACATACGCCCTGCCCGTGATCAGATACCCTGCTGGGGTAATAAGCTGGCCAAAGGAGGAGATAGAAACCACTGACATAAAGACAAGAAAGCTCCTTACCATGCATGGAGG
Organism: Copadichromis virginalis; assembly: GCF_057382275.1. Classification (NCBI taxonomy): domain Eukaryota; kingdom Metazoa; phylum Chordata; class Actinopteri; order Cichliformes; family Cichlidae; genus Copadichromis; species Copadichromis virginalis. Next base: position 44,627,829 of record NC_140639.1, read on the forward strand.
GTTTCACCCCAAGTCCAGCACCCTGAGGCTGTACGATAAGCGGAAGGAAGGGGGCCGGGGACTGGTGAGTGTCAGCACCACAGTCCAGGATGAGACAAGGAACATCCAAGAATACATTGGGAAGATGGCCCCAACTGACCGAGTGCTCAGTGAATACCTCAGGCAGCAGAAACCCAAGAAAGAGGAGGGAGACGAGGAACCATCATGGAAGGACAGGCCCCTGCACGGTATGTACCACCGGCAGATAGAGGAGGTGGCTGATATCCAGAAATCCTACTAGTGGCTGGAAAAAGCTGGACTGAAAGACAGCACAGAGGCACTAATCATGGCAGCACAAGAACAAGCTCTGAGCACAAGATCCATAGAGGCTGGGGTCTATCACACCAGGCAAGACCCCAGGTGCAGGCTGTGTAAAGATGCCCCAGAGACAATCCAGCACATAACAGCAGGGTGCAAGATGCTAGCAGGCAAGGCATACATGGAACGCCATAACCAAGTGGCCGGCATAGTGTACAGGAACATCTGTGCTGAGTACAACCTGGAAGTCCCGAGGTCAAAATGGGAGATGCCCCCAAGGGTGGTGGAGAATGACCGAGCTAAGATCCTGTGGGACTTCCAGATACAGACGGACAAAATGGTGGTGGCTAACCAACCGGACATAGTGGTGGTAGACAAACAGAAGAAGGCGGCCGTAGTGATC
>NC_140639.1:44633528-44758528 GCF_057382275.1 Copadichromis virginalis
ACTTGAAGCATCTGAAACATTTAAAGTTTTGATTTTCATCAGGTTTTTAAAAAAATTATATATTCATATGGGATACCCAGACAATAGCAGCTGAAGAGACGGTGCTGAAAGGAGCTTACGTGATAGCACAAAGAGTAAGCACAAGCTGAAGCGTTGGAAGTATCACTTTAACCATAAGCGCTGTCCGTTTTTAAGCTAAGACAGAAGCTGAAGTGTCAATCGGATGTGTAAGCTCAGAGGGGGTTTAGATGTTATCAGAGCTAAACAATACTTGAGTTTTAATGCTCATTATCTTATGCTTGTGGAAAAGGACTGTGGCTTCATATAATATTCTTTTAAAAATAGTGAAAGAAGCTGAATATGAACTTTAATCAGTCAGAAGTAAACAAAGTGTTTGCTGATGGGACATTATTGTACACTGGTGTAAAAAAGGTAAAGATAAGTGTTAAAATAACGAATAGTGCTGATCACACTAAAGTCATCAGTGTGAGGTGCAATGAAAATCTTTTACAACTCAAAAACCTGATTTTAAAATGAGCTCCCCTTCATGGGTGTCTCCTAATGCGCCGCTGGATCTCTTTCAGTGCTGTTGCTTATGTTTCATTTGCATATTAAAAGGATGAAAGTGGTGCACATGGTGCGGGAAGATTATGTTATGCTACAGTCACGCATGGGGAAAACAGTGGTTAAAGACTGCAACACAACCAAACTTACTGTGACTGTTTACAATAATTGCTTCACTCATGGGGACCAGGACTGCAACCACTTGCAGTTAGTTGCCGTCTTCAAAGTGACTTTGGTGTCAATATGACAGTAAAAGATGCAAAATGATGCAGTTGGTTTGCTGTTAGTGATCATCAGTTTGAGCTGGGAATTGTGTTCGTGGTGAATTGGGGAAATTTCCCAAATCTGTTGCCTTCTACATACAAACAAGTTCACCTAAAGCAGGAATCCAAATTAACTCCTTTTATTCAGAATCCAGCATAACTTCATAGATTTAAAAATTCAGAATATCCTCCACACATAGTGACATAATTACTGCAGGACAGAAATTTAACTGAAAAACGACATAGGTACTCAGCAACCTTCCTTTTATACAGGCATACAACCAAGTCAAGTCCCTTACTGCAAAGAGATGTGCTGCACATGGGTTATAGTCAACACCACAGACTGACTCAGATTGATTGCAACATACTGGCATGTCTGTGTCTGTGGTTATAAATGTGCAGACCTTTGCCAGTCTGTCTCTGATTGCAGAGCCAGAACACGGTCCCGTGAGGCCCCTTGTTCAATTTTGTGATTGTGGTCACTTAGAATTTGAATGTTTCACATGCTCAAATTCAGGGCAACCAGTTAATCATTGCAACTATTTGCGGTCCAATAACTGAGCAACCATCACGTTATTCTTGTCGCAAGGAGGTTGTGCGTGCCCATGAGCATAATGGCAGGCGCACGTACCACAGTTCAGATAGTTTCTGCCTAACGTCTTCCCTGAGATGCCTTGATAATTTGGAGTAGGGCGGCTCAGGAGGTAGAGCGGGTCATTTTCCAATTGGAATTTTGGTGGTTTGATCCCTGGCTACTCCAATCTGCTTCTCAGAGTACCTTTGGGCAAGATACTGAACTCAGAGTTGGCCATTATGCATCCAGCAGTGTGAGTAAATGTCCCATTTAACTAATTCAAGGTTCATATACTACAAACCTTAGCATACACACCTCCTGATCTGATGCATCATCTTTGAACTTGAAAAAGTCCAGTTTGTTCTGAGTCATACTGGGAGACCTAGCTCCCATAATGATCCTCCATGTGAAAACTAGATCGTTTTTGTCTCAGGACAAATCTGTAAGTTACAGAAAGTGCATACAGTCGGTCCGAAGGGGACTTTCAGGGAGCGATGTTAAAATGGCAACTGCACTGGGATCAGTCCAGACATGCACAAGGAGACGACCTTATAGCCCAGTAGCACATGGGTTAGTATGGGTATCCGTTACATAAGTACACTAATATAACAAACATCTCATCTCTAAAAGTTTTACTATTGCAAACCCAAACACTGCAGCCTTTTCACTCTCCTTAGAGAGGCTGGAATGACACTAATGTTCCTCTTAAGTGTGCTGAGATATAAACACCGAGAGGGGCAAGCTGATTGGCTGAGCACAGCAGGGATTCTGCTGTTTTTACAACCACTTAAACCTGAGTGCTCCCAATCAGAGATTGGCGCGATCCCTTAATGTTAAAGCATTAAATATATGCAGGTTTATGTGTGTGTTTATGTACCCTTCCATCTCCTATCTTATAAAACGTATGTAATTTTAGAAGAGACGCAGGCACACGGGGAGGATTTAATGCTACTGTACCTAATGTGTGCGTGGTGCTGCAGTTCCTTTTTATGGTACAGTTCCTTTAAAACGGGATGTACAGCTAAGCGCGCATGTTCACGTTACACGTGTTCACCTGCACTCCTGCCAGCCTCGCATTCCCAAGGGCTCCATTCCTCACTCTGTGATGAGGATGTACCAAAGATGGAGAAGCATGTGTTGCGTGTGCGTTAGCTAATGGCGTTGCGGGAAGATGCACAGCAACAATGGAGCCTCCAGCTCATCTTTTCTGCCCCCACACACATGTGCTCCATTGTAGGTGGGGGGGTAATCTCACATAGCCCAGATAAGTGGGTCACTATTTGTGCAGGCAGCATATGTGTTTGTATTCATAAACACATCATGTTTTTTTCCACGTTTGCAGCTCTGCAGAGACGGTATGTGTAGGTAATATCTGCAGGAAGCGCGTGCGCGCGTGAGATGTAAAGCATATATTTATTCTGTACTGTGACAGAGGGTCCATAGGGGAGTTGGGTGTGGTGGTGGGGTTGCTAAGTAGTGGGCTGGTGGGCGGGGAGCTTTTCAGCCATTAGTACTGGTGACACAATGAAAGTGACAAGGCAGAAGGACCTAATTGCTCCCCTCTTGTCTTTACCGATCTGGGGCGAATTCTCAGTCCCACCCCTCGAGTGTGTTTGAGCGTCTCACAACAGTTTGACGCTGTCGCTTTCTTTCTTTGCTCCCACATTTCTCTCTCTCCCTCTTCCTTTTTATTCGTTTGCCCCAGGGTTGTTGATTTTTTTTGTTGTGTTTTTTCTTCGTAGACTTAAAAATAGAGGCTTGCCCCGACAAACAGGGCAGGGATGGATGAAGGAGGGGGAGGGAGGGCAGGGAGAAGTACATAGATAGAAATGTACACAGAGTGAAGGAAGGACAGCGGCGTGTGGTAAGAGCTCAGCGTCCGGTGGTCATTCTCCCTTCACTGTCTCCAAAGGTGATTGATGGCGGCGTGAGATTGTTTTACTAATTGGTGGCGGGCCTCCTCGTGTTCCCCGACCGGCTGCTGTTCAGCGCGCGTACAGGTCAAAAACTGTTCATTTGTCATTGCAGCTATCAACGACTTAATGTTTTTGTTTGTTTGTTCATGTCTAATACAGGAAATCGGCAATGTACTGAAAGGAGCTCTGGACCGACTTGCAGAAGACCCCCCTGCCAAGATGAGCAAGATTAACTTCAGGTAAGTGTGTGTGTGCAGGTGTCACTCTTAAAGGTAGCTTGGTGTGGCACAGGGATGGAGACTAGGATTACGACTCTTTTCTTTGTTTGACAGCCCGACACTATGACAGGATTAAACAGTCGTGTGTGTGTGTGTGTGTGTGTGTGTGTGTGTGTGTAACCCATTATGAGGTTGTGGGTGGGACAGTTGTTCATCTGTTTAGGCTGCAACAGAAGTGAGTGTGGGCCTGGATTATTGCATAAATGCAAATAACAGTTCAAATTTATTCTAGCAGATACACTGGTACTAATAATATTGCAGAGGAATATGAAAAGCCAAGATTAAAAGCTCATTAAAGAGTCTTTTTCAGATTTCAGATCTGATTTTAGATCTAAAAATAGCCCCAAGCTCAGTTTACAGCAGTGTTGCACAGCTGTGCTTGGAGTCTAGATGAAAAGGTAGGCTGGGGATATTAATGTTACACCTAGGGCTACTAATAATGTTTTGAATTAATACTTAATATCTTTATTTTACTTTTGATTAATCAGACTGTCAGTGTTTAGCACATTATCTGTAGATAATGTGGTGTCAGACACTGGCTTATGTCACTGTCAGCATACTGAGTATGATTAATTCAGTTAAGTTTGATTATAACTTCTTCCTGTGTGCCGTGCACTCCGGTCATCCCAGCAATCTGCATATCTGGTTTAGTTATAACCAACTCAAAAACCTCCAAAAACTGAATTATTGCTAAACTCGTGTTACGTCTGAGGTAATCGAGTATATCCGGGTAGGATCGCTCCTTCGATTCCTGAGAGCAACCAAGCACCGAGGCACCATTTAGTATCAGAAACCAGCGTATCTGTTGTCTCAGGTGTGATGACAGGGTGTAGCATTTAGGCAATCATTAAAAGAAAGAAGATTTCTAAAGATGTTTGGTTTCCCGTGTTAGCAGTGAGATAGCTGACAGGGTTAATTAGGCTGAGTTCAGCGCTTTCACAATTAGGTTAATTAAGTCTGACTAGGTGACACGCAATGATCTGGTAAGCACTGTGGACAGCAAAGGCCGTTTAAAGTTATTTCATACATTTAAGGGTGAGAGTTATATTGTCTCATTGTCTCAAGAGCCCACCGAGGGTCAGTCAGCACCAAGTTTCCAGGATCGGCACAAACATGTAAAAACTCCCTGAAGACACAAAACAACCATGAAGCGGGCAGACATCATTTATGGTAATTTGTGTCTCTGTCTGTGTACCTTGCAGATGTTTTGTGTCACACAGTGGTCAGGATGCATCACTTATTGTTGCTCGGGTTTTGGTATTTTTTGGCTAATGATGGTTGTTTTGTGTCTTTATGGAGGCGTGGCTTCTGGTGGTTTTGGTGTAATAATTCTGGGATAATCTGATCATGATTGGCCAAGCACTGCTGGCTGACCTGTAAAAGTCAAATGTGTGTGAGTGTGTGTACAGGTGAGTGAATGTACAGTATTCAGGCTTGAATAGACGTCTCACCGTGGAAGCATCCGCCTTTTTTTGTTTTTTGGAGTCATCACTTGCAGACGTCCGGCTCGACGGGAGTCATATCATCATTTTTCATCTTTCTCTGAGGCTGTCAGTCACAGTAACCATGGTAACAATTAAACCCTGCACCACAGCCCCTTCACCTGTCTCATCCAGGAAGGCCGTCACCCCGATTAGAAAATGGCTCTTTTCAGAGTCGCGGGCGCTCAGAAGGGAGGACTTGGCTGGAATGACAGATGGTGATTCTTCAGCGTTTTACAGTACAGTGGTGTCTTGACAGCCCCGTGATACAATGGAGGCACGGCTCTCACAGATAGTTTGCCATGGTAACAGATGGTTGGCAGTTGAAGACACCACGGTGAGCGAGCGAGGGCACATTTTCAGGAGTCCCGGCTGCGAGTGTGTTAGACACTCGGCCTCTGTCGACGTAGAGGAAGTCAACCAAGAGTGGGAGCTCCATCTGTCTCACTCCTCGTTGCTCTTTTCATCCATCCCACTGCTCCCCCCCCCCTCCAGTCCCAGCCCTCGCACCCCTCCCCAGTGGAATGACTGTGTTTGTTTGTGTTTGTGTCAGTGGGATGCTAAAATGGGTGAGCGGAGCTATTCTGCATATTAGCGTGCAGCGCTAACAAGCTACTGTTGCCTCTGATGAGCTTGTTTGTGCCACCGTTTGTTTTTTATATGAATGTAAATGGGCTAAAGCTGTGTGTGTGTGTGTGTGTGTGTGTGTGTGTGTGTGTGTGTGTGTGTGTGTGTGTGTGTGTGTGTGTGTGTGTGTGTGTGTGTGTGTATGCGTGTGTTTGTTTGTTTGTTTGTTAACCCCCCCAACACCGCGTGAATACATTTAGATCATGCAGGACTAGCTTTGTACCTGTGTGTTTGTATGATGCTAAACAATCCTGGCCTCATTGTGTACCCTCTCTGAAAGTAAATTCTCACGCCGTGTGTGCATGCGTGCGTTTGTGTAATTCATGGTTTGTGCACATCTGTAATTTAGATGTAACTGTGTTCTCTAATAGATGTAAATGCGATGCATATGTGTATCTGAATTTTCAATTTGGAGGAATGTGACTGATGGTGTTTGCGAGCGAGCGATGTAGCAATAAGAATGCAAATTGGATGTGTGTGTACAGTATGTGTGTGACCCTGGCAGAGGTTAACGAGAGCAGGGTGACAGTGACGGAGGAGTGCGTTGTAATGATCCCAGCTAGTCCTTAGGCTTGTGTACGTGCGTGAAGCACATAAAACTTGAACTTCTGTGCTTTTGTTCTCAGACTCGTTCTTGTGTTTCCTTTCAAATCCCACACACACACATAATTTTTCTTTTAAAAAACTTGTGACTTTTTGCCTTGTAACTTTTTTGCTATGTGGGAAACTTTTAAAGAAATGCAGATTCTGTTGTAGTCTAAACGATGGAAGACAGAATTATTATCTTGGATAATATAAGAACAAGGAGACTTCTTCTACCTCCAGATCTCCTTGAGTTTTAACACTTTCCTGGGCTCCTGTTTCATCTCACATCTGGTTTCATACTCGCCGTTATGTTCCAGGCTGTGTTCTGATGACCAGATGGCCTCATCTCACTGAGCCTGACTCTGCCAGAGGTTCCTTCCTGTTAAAAGGGAGTTTATCCTCCACACTTTTGTGCTCGCTCATAGGGGCTGATTGTTGGGGTTTCCTCTCCATTATTGGCTTTACCTTACAATATAAAGCACCTTGAGGTGGCTGCTGTTGTAATTTGGTGTTATATAAATAAAACTGAATTGAAATGAAAATATCCCTTGAAATAAGGACATGAAAGAGTCTCCCTTTCCCCTGCTACAGGCTAAAAACACAGCTGTGCTTTCACCCAGTGATGTCGGGTCAAAAGTACCTTTACTTTACAACTAAACAGATGTTTATTTGCTCGTTCGTAAAGTTTGGACGACTTCTTTCTGTGGAGGCAGAATCCACAGACTCACAGTGGACAAATGGCACACGCCTAATGAATGTAATGTAATATATTAGGCTTTGCTTCATTCTCCAGATGACTGAAGTCATGGTTTTACGTGTACACATAACTTTTTAAGAGGTATGGGGTGTTTGTGGCTCACTGTATTATTCAGAGGGCTGGCGGTTCAATTCCTGTTTGCCAAAGTATCCTCGGGAAAAATACTTCCATCTCAGGATGTGTTCATCAGAGTGTGAATGTGAGTGTGAGTGGGCGAATGAGACATGAAGCTCTTTGTGTGGAGCAGAAGAGTACTACATAAGAACCAATCAATTAAATCCATTTAGTTACAATAAACTAAGAGACTTGGTTTCCAAACGGACTTATAGTTTACAGTTTATAGTTACACACATTAGTAGCAATTAAGGTTTCAGTGACTTGTTTAACTACACTTGAGTATGCAGTTAGGAGGAAATGGAGATTTGCACACTTAGATGAGCCATGAGGATAAAATATTCAAAACTTTCCATTAATTAGATCTCTGTGTTTAACTGCAATTTATTTTGTAATTTTTCACAAACAATCTGGTCATGTTTTTGTGAGAAGAAAGCACACCACATCCATCCTATGTAGAGATGAGGTCCAGCAGGAGTCTCCCTGGACTGTGATGTTCACAGACGACAGGGTTATCTGTAGTTATAGCAGGAGCCTGGAGAGGTGGAGGTATGCTCTGGAGGGAAGAGGAATCAAACTCTGTAGACGTAAGAGAAAATACACGTGTGAATGAGAGGGAGATGGAAAGAAAGGTGAAGGGAGATGAGTTTAAATGCCTGAAAGCGATGGAGAGTGCCCAAGAGAGGTGAGGAACGGAGCGCAGGCAGGGTGGAGACGAGTGTCTGGGGCGATTTGTGACTGAAGGATAGGAGCAAAGAGTGAAAGGGAAGGTTGACAAGATGGTAGCGAGACTGCTGTGCTGTGTGGTTTGCATCACATCACAATGCACAACAATGAAATGACAAAAATAACATGACACACAGCAGTAGTACTGCTTTAAAAATAAGGACCTGTCACTTGTCATCCACATGTTAAAAATATCATTGTGGGTAACCTCCACTGTGTTTAGGCTTTGCTCTTTCAAACAAAAAGGTCAACAGTTTAATTTCCACTCTAAACCCATCTAGATAACAACTTTTTTCCACATCAGCAACAAATCTGGTGCCCAGAAGAACCAGATATACTCGAGATTAGTCCAAAGCATACAAATAAGTTTAAAAAAAAAGCAGTTTTAAACTTAAAGAATGCTTTTAATCTGCACGCACTAGTATATTAATTCCGTACTGTATTAATTTGGTGAAGACACGATCCATAATTGTGTTTATAAGAACAAACCTGCAGACAGAGATGGAGTTCTCTGATCTTCTCGTAGCGTGCAGGTCCCCCTCTCTCCTCTAGCCAATATCAAAAGCAGCCCTCTTCTTGTTTATCTTTAGTGGTATTGTCCTTGTTTATCTGCGGCTAAAAGCCACAGTTCAAGGCTCTGCAGAGATTATTAGAGAACCTCATTCTGTTTCATCTGTATCTGCTCCTCTATCTGTCTCTTTCTTTTATCTCCTGCTTTCTTCTTTTGTCCACCGGCTAGATTGGGTAGTTGAGAGGCAGGTAGATAAGGGGTGAAGTAGCCACCTGCGTCCTCAATCGCACACACCCCACACACAAAAACACACACACATAATTCAGATTTTTGGCAGGGCTACCTGTAAGCTAATTTGTATCCCTATCTGTGTAGCCTGGAGGAAAATGCAAATGGAAAGGTTGAGTGTGTGTAGCTTTTTGTTGTTGTTGTTGTTTTTTACTGTATCTGCGTTTTCAGGATTTCATGTCCCCGATTTGTGTATTTTTTGGCAGTAGTCTTACGAGGACAGTCGAGTTCCCTGGTGACCGTGGGCCCCTGGGTATACACGTGGTCCCATACTGCTCCTCGCTCAATGGACGGTAAGCTCACATAAACGCTCTCTTCTTCACATCCTCTCATAATCAAGCAGGCAGGCGCAAGGAAAGGCAGATGGCAATGTTGACTCATAAAAATGCAGAAGTTACTCGAATGTTGCCATGTAGTCATGCGTGTTTACCTCCGTGATTTCATATTGACTCCATACTGTATTTGTCGCAAGACCCCTTGGCCTCCACATTAAAGGCATCGAGGAAAACAGTCGGTCCAAGAAGGAGAATCTCTTCAAGGAGGACGAGTGCATCGTCCAAATCAATGATACACCACTGCAGGACAAGACCTTTGCACAGTAAGTAGGCCAGTGTGTGTGGGAGTGCAGTTTTTCAACACAGAAACCAAAATCAAAGCTAATATTTGATCTGAAACATGTACAGTGTATTAGATTTACTTAATAGTTTCAGCATGCAACCTATGTTTCATGCATGGGGATATGTTCTTAATAAAATAAACAGATTAACATCTTACAGGCAACACTGCTCAACGTGTAATGGCCTGCTCAGGTTGAGTGTCTGCGGGATGCGCCACAAGACGTCCAAGCCCCCATGCATCCATTCACAGAACTCAATGAGATCCTGGTGCCAGACACTAAAAGACGACCCTAGCGGGCTCATATCCCCCTCAGTGCGTCTGTTCTGGTCGCATGAGGATGTTTAATGTCATGGCTGAGCTTTTAACAGACATGGGAAATGGAGAGAAGCAAGGTTGAAATGGTTTGGACATGTGCAGAGGAGGGAGAGTGAATATAGTGAGCAAAGGATGTTAAATATGGAGCTGGATGGCAGGGAGAAAAGAGGAAGACCACAGAGGAGATTCATGGATGTAGTGAAGGAGGACATGTAGAGGGGTTGGTGTGACAGGAGGATGCTTGAGGTGAGCTAGAGGCAGATGTTCTGCTGTGGTAATGGGGGGGGTCGTCAGATGTCGTCTTTTTGGAGGAAAGAGTTAAAGGATTTGCATCAGCTGCTCCAGAAATGGGTTTTTAGCCACCTTGAAGACGTTGGTTGCCACCAGGTGGGAATTGCATTACTTGCTTAGACGGTGACAATGGTTGCTCGCGTTTGTTGATGTTGCTTATCTTTAGCTCTCCTCTGAGAATATCCACAGGGCTAAAGGAGACGTAATTAAACCGTGGACCCAGACTGTGGAGGATCTTAAAAGCTTACTGAACAGAGCAACTCCCCCTTTCCCATTTGTTTCCCCTCGTCTATGTTTCCCTTTCTTTCTCCATTCTTCTTCTTCCGGACCTGGCTCCTGTGAGTTTTTTGTTTGCTGTTTGCTTAATCCGTCCTTATGCGCTTTGGTTTTGCTGATTGTCTGATTATTCTTTTGCTCAAATGGCAAAAATGAGTGTTCCAGGTGATTCCATTTGGCAGAAGATTGTAACCTTGTTGCTAGGAAAAGACGAAAAGATTTTAAATTTATTTGTTAACATCATCCAAATTGGATCTGAGGCGGATCGGCTTATCCTGACACAACCCAAGACATGTGGTGTATATGTGTGCGTGTCAGGGATGTGATGAGGAGCTAAAAACGTAAAAGCAAAAAAAAAGTGTGTGTGTGTGTACTCCCACTCATCCTGTCACCACTATAACGCTGTAGAAATACCCCAACTGTCACTCACTTTGCTTCCTTTATTAACCAGACAAATCCTTCACATTCTCTGCTCTATCCTATCTCACACCACATCTGCTCTACCGATGGCGTATTTTTTTGTCTCTGTATTATTCTATTTTTTTTTTCTTCTCATGTTTTCAGCGCACACACTTCAAACTCCTGTCCGTGTCCTTTCTGGGTTTTTTCCCCCGTCCTATATCTCTTTCTGAATGGGTCAATTTAACTGCATCTCACTCTGTTCTCTGTTTTGTGTGAATGTGGGGCTGATAGTGGTCTATTAGAATAGAATAGAATAGCCTTTATTGTCATTGTACAGAGTACAACGAAATTGGAGTGCCACTCCCTTGGTGCAAGTTTCAATAATAAATATAAATGTAAAATATAAAAAGTACAAAAAAAAAAACAATCGTAAGTACTCAAACAATAGTATGTACAAGTAGTACAAGTACAAGTATTAAAGCTGGAATAGGATCCTGCTTCAAGGTCTCACCATCTGATAGGGACCACAGTGTCCCAAGCCAGCTGGAGGAGTCACTGTTGTTAATCCAAACTATAATACAGCCCTTTAGTGAAGCACAAGCCTCATTCACCCTCTCCTTCTTTGCTTTCCAATTCTGTGTTCTCTTTCTTTCTGTGTTCAGCCTCACTTTTGAGTTCTCCTTTGTTGGTTTACAGGTTTGTAATGTTCCACAAAGCAAAGAGAGAGCGATTAAAGTTGTCATCTTGTTTTTTTTACTTTTCCTAAATTATCCTTGTCTCCCTCTCTAGGTCTCAGGAAGTGTTCCGCCAAGCTATGGGCTTGCCTTCAGTGCATGTGGAGGTTCTTCCTGTAGCCAACAAGTCACGCTATGAGAAAAGCTTCATAGGTCAGCTTTTCACCAGCGACAGCAAAGACTCGTCTACCAAAGGCAGTCCAGTGGTGACGCGCACTAAAGCCGACCCCAAGCCAGAACCCAAACCAGAACCTAAAATGAACACCAGGACAGATATGAGGCGACCAGACGCACACACGAAGACCCCAGAGCCAACTCTGGTAAACTCACAACCGGTGGAGTCTGTTCAGTCTGTGTACGGCTCTTTAGAGAGAGCGTCTCCCACGTCCACAGCCAGGGCTGCGAGCTCGTCTCCGACAACTTGGCCCCGCAGTGAGAGCCCACTGGCCAGTAGGAGTCCTGCTTCCGCCAACATGTCTAACCTCACAGGAAGGAAGGGTGGCAAGAAGATGAAAATTGACTTGAAGAAAGGTAAATTTCTTATATACATGTGTTGTATTCACTGATGATCATCATGTTCCATCATTAAGTTTTTTTTCTCTCTCTCCCCCATCACCCCCAACCGGTCGTGGCAGATGCCGCCCCCCCTGAGCCTGGTTCTAAGGTTTCTTCCTGTTAAAAGGGAGTTTTTCCTTCCTACTGTCGCCAAAGTGCAATTTTGTTGGGTTTTTTTCTTTACCAGGCAATATAAAGCCCTTTGAGGTGACTGTTGTTGTCAATTAGTGCTGTATGCATTGAATTGAATTAAGCTAAGGATGTTATGTTTCTCCAAATCCATGGTGTATAAGCAACTCCTTGATTATTTGAATTAGGTCCTTATTGTAAATATCTGATTGAAGTGCAGACTTTCAGCTTTAATTCAAGAGGTTTTATAAATAATTTTGCAGTAACTGAGCAGGAATTACATAAACTTTTATATACACAGCCCCTGTTTTCAGAAGCTTCAAATTAGTTGGACATTTAATTGACAAGTAGTTTCATATCCAGCTGAGACCTGTTGTTTTGCTACTTCATGACAAATGAAGCAAATGTGAATCTGAAGTTGAAGGATGAGGTTTAAACAGATGTCTGTGTATGTGAGGTCACTTAACACCCGTCTTTGGGCTGAAACACCAAAATAAACCAGACAACCAAATCTTAGTTGACTAAATCAGCTATCTGGTTCATTCTTAGAAAGGACGAATACGTCAGTTCAGCAACACTTAGATGGTGAAAAAAATGAATAAATCATCATCTAACCAAGTCAAGACCAAGAACACGTATCATTGTCGAGGTCTACGCTCAACTGATGCCTTCATGAATGGGAATAAAGAGGTTTTACAGCCAGATTAGACTTTGCCCAAAAATTGTGAGCTGTGTATAAAAAACGGTGCTGCAGGTGGTGCAAAGAGGCAAATTATGATCTCTGTCTAACAAATTATGGACCAGACTGTTAACTATGTATTTCTCAACAAAGTTGAACCCACAGCTCAGCAGTGTCTCAGACAGCTACAGCGATTCAGCAATCCCTCGGTTTCTCTGCTCCTCACTGATGTTGAGCTGTTGCACTTCATGCGACTTGAAGTTTTCTTATCTTAAAATGGCCTTTCCACAGCTCTGTTAGCAACCTAACGAGTCCATCAGCAGTAGCAGCAAAGTTGAGAGGTAACAGCCTATGGGAAGATGGATCCTTGACTGACGACCGCTTCTTTTGTATTGTGGATTCAGAGCCACTGGACCCCTGTGAAAGACTCTGACTCAGTGTTTTTGTTCAGGATTTCTCAGGCTCTGCTACATTGATACTATTCATTATTTGTGAGGCCTCCATCTTCACAAGTGCAGTACAAAAATACTGGAGTTTTCCCATTTATTTTGCCATTGCATTCTCCTTTTAAGGACTCTTGACTGCTCGTGCTTTTTTTAAAAAAAAGCTTTTATTCTCCAGATTTGTTAAAGTCAAAGCGGCTCACTTAGCCCTGGATGTTGTTCTCACCAGTGACACAATTGATTGATTTTTATCACATTCAGACTCCAATAAAATTGCCGTCCACTGTGGTTAGCTTTAATATTTCACTATGAAGATTTTTTTCATTTTTCCAATTCCTCAATAATGACTCAGAGCTGTCTAGTTGTTACGCCCGTAGGTTTAAAGCTAGACTGACTCAGTCTGGCATCTCAGGCACCTCATCTCTTATCCCTCAGTGCTGAAGTGTTGATAGCATGGGAATGGGTTCTTATGACTGTGAATAGGGTCTGTTCTAGCAACCTGTAGTGTTACGGGGCAGTGAAAAGATAGCTGTAATTGGGCTACATGCACACACACACACACACACGTGTGGTATCCAGAAAAAAAGGCAAGACCTCCAGATGACAGGATAGAAGAAATTGGGCCTCACACTTTCCAGCTCAAAGCCCATTCACGACTGTTTTATTGTTAGTTTCTTCGTTTTTCCATCACACTTTTCTTCCCCATTTCTCTTCACCCTCTTTTTGTTAGATTTTTTTTTTCTTCCCTGGCTTCCCCGTCTATCCCTTTCACCTGATGCAAGATCAGAGCAGAGGATATTATGGGGTTTCTAACACCCTCTCCCTCGGCAACAGTCTCCTTCTCTCCGTGATTGACAGGCGGTGAGGTTTAGGTGCGCTAATGTAGGGCAGGCAGAGGCTTAGCTCGGAGACCAGATAGCATCGCTCACCGCCTTTAGTATGCCACGGCGGCTTTGCTCTCCCTACACACACACACACACACACACACACACACACACACACACACACACACACACACACACACACACACACAGAGTGTGGCACATTTCACTCATGGCTTGGGGCTTGTGAGGCCGTGAAAAAGGGAGAGGGCGGAGGCTCTGGGGGATGATGGTTCATGCATGTGTGTGTGGGCTCAGAAAACACACACACACACTTGTAAATGAATACACACAAAGTAAATGTAGGCTCAAAAGCACAAGGAAAATCTTTGTGGAAATCACATCGCAACCCCTGGGGAGAAAGCTAGAGAAGGGAATAATATCTCTCTGGTTTTTCTCTGCTCGTCACTCTTTTTTTTTTCCTCCACCTCCACCTTCGTTCCATCTTCTTCCTCTACCTCCCTTCATCAGCCACCGTTCGGCCTGCTCACACGTGAAATTAAAGACAGAGTCTGTCTAATCCGGCTAGGAGAGAAGCCGGCTCCCGGGGGCTCAGAGGCTGAGCCAGGCAACTAACCCCCATAGGGAAACAGGCACTTAAACAGTAGTTAATGGGGAGAAGACGCAGACTGCAGACAGAGTTCAGGAGAGGAAGAGAGGGGAGAAAACTTGGAGAAGGAGAAAAGTGAAAGACTGGGATGATGAGAGGGAAATTCAATTAAAATGAAATTAAAAAGTCATAAAATTTGTAATTAAGTCTCATTTTCAGGAGCAGAGACATCCCCCGTGCACAGTGTGACTCATGTTGCCTCTTTCCCACAGGCTCTGAGGGTCTGGGTTTCACCGTGGTAACAAGGGATTCATCTGTCCAAGGGCCGGGGCCCATCTTGGTGAAGAGCATTTTGTCGCGAGGTGCAGCAGTGAAGGATGGACGCCTACAGCCAGGAGACCGCATCCTGGAGGTAAAACACAGGTTTTTATGAAGATCATCCAATGTGTGCGAAGTAGAGCCGAGACCTGTCGTTATCAGCAGGAAGTTTAACTGTCTCTGGATCACACGGTGTGCAACGTGTACTCAGGGTGAGCCTGCTCTCACCTGTGGAAAACACACCTGCCAATTCTGGTATCTTATGGCAAATGCCAGTTGCCGGGCAGTGAGTGCAAGGCCCATTAGGATATTTTGGTCCCTGATACTGATTGTTTGGTCAGAGACATTCACACCAGCATCCTATCCGAGGTCATTTTGTAGCTCTAGCAGTGCTCATCCTGTTCCTCCTTACACAAAGGAGCAAACACTGGTCCTGATGATGGGTTAAAGGTCTTCTACGGCCCTGTCCAGCTTTCCTAGAGTAACTGTTTGTCTCCTGAAATCTGTCTCCTGTGCTGGGAGAAACGGCAAGCCTTCAGGCAATGGCACATATTGATGCACCATCCTGGAGGAGCTGGTATACCTGTGTAACCTCTGCCAAATGCAAAACTAGGTTAAAAAAAACAGTCAGAAAAGATGAAGAAGGAAAAAAGTCAGTGACCTCTAACTGTAAAAACCATTCCTGTTTTAGTGGTCGTCCCATTGTTGTCCCTTTAGTGCACCTGCTGTTAGTTTCATTAACACCAAAGCAGCTGAAACTGATAAACAGACTCCAACTGCTACTTAACTGACCAGGTCAATATCCCACAAGTTCAACTGACTTGATGCTTTTAATGTTTTTGAGCAGTGTTTCCTTTTAATTAGAGCATATTTTTTAAAATCTGCTTTTCTGATAACCAAACACTTATTTTATCAAACAGCTAGTGTTTATGATTTACAGCAAATTATTTTGTGGACCCCATGGCTGTGTGTCACAGATGCCATTTTGAGAACCCCTAAGCTAGACCGATATAGCCAAGCTATCGCAGAGAAACACAAGAACATATGTTTTATTTTCATTTTGGAGAACCAGCCCACACACAGAAGCATCTCCATCTGATCCTCTGTTACTTTCATTCGATACGTGTTAGTGGAGCACTGCCAGTGGATAATACACTAAGCTTTAATCTACTCCTGTTTGTGTGTTTGCCTTTTTTCCCCGTCTCGTGTGTGTTTGTGTGTAGGTAAACGGAGTAGACATGACAGGCCGTAGCCAGGAGGAGCTGGTGGCCATGCTGCGCAGCACCAAGCAGGGAGAGAGCGTGTCTCTGGTGGTGGCTCGGCAGGACGACATGTTCCTGCCTAGGGAGCTGGTAAGAGAGCGTGAATACGCAAAAACGCAGCATCCACACAACGTCCCTTCACTCTTCTTTGTTGATCACTTGCTTTCTCTGGTGGTCTCTGCTTCATCCCTACATTGTGACATTTTCCCTTTCTTTTCCTTTCAAAGGAGCAAATCCTCTTCATCTTGATTTTTTTTTTTGCACCACAGACACACAAACACACCCGGAGCACGAGCTCTGGCCTTCCTGTTCCTCTCTGGTTTGTTGACACAGTGATGCCAGAGGAAGTCACACACACGCTCAGACACACAAGCCACAGCGGGGCCCCAGAGGAAACGCGCAAGTGTGTCCATGCTTGTCGGCACGCCCCGGGTGTTAAGTGACCGTTTACCTGTTGCGGCCGGCGGGGTCAGAAGCCGGCACAATGTGACCGAGCCTCACAAGGGACATCTTATCAATAAACACACACAAAAAGCCAGCTGGCCCCTTGAAAGTCACTCGCTCTGCGTAAATGATGTTTTCGCCTGTTCTCTCCTTTCTGTCCTCTGGTTATTCTGATTATTCCCTTCCCATTACTTCAAAGCACTGTGAGAAAGACGCGCGGGGGCTTTGTAGTGACTGATGCATATTCACACCTAGGCGAGCTGCGCACACTTAAACTCCCGAACACCTAGACCTTGATATAAAACTCACGCGCACACACGCGCGCGCCGAACACATCGCACATCTTTAAACAGCTAAGTTGCTGCTTCCGAAAATAGTTTGCCCTCATTAATGGCCCAGCAGTCTTGGCATAACAAGTGCACTTTGAAGAGACTCTACAGTCTTCATCTAACACTTGCTTGTATTTGTGCATTAGAGAGAGACTTAAAGAGTTGGGGAGGGAGGGAGGGAGGGAGGGGGGGCCTCTCACTCCTGTATCTGTCGAAGTTGTTGAAGTTGTTGGTGCCCCGTGAGATCTGGCCCTTATCTCCAGCACAGTCCTCCACCTCAAAGACATTTTGATGTCCCCTAAGCGCGCACGCACACACACTTAGAGATAGACTCACAAAGACACTACACACACTCTCTCTCTAGTGGTTCTATTGATTGACTTTAGATGTGCAGACTCCTCCCCACTAAAAACAAAAAACATAAATACGCAGAAGCGGAAAGAACTGCAGAGAAAAAGTTTGCAGTTAAATGCATGCAAATGAGCAAACGCACACTTAAACACACAATGCTACAGGACACACCTCCCACCTTCCTGCGCTCTCCTTAATGATACTGGATGTTTCCAAATGCTTGTACTGAATTACTGTGGAATTTCGTGCCGGTGGTCGGATATCAAGAAGATGCAGACACATTAAAAGTGCCCGTCTGCCTCTTCCATCCTAAGGATGTGTTTGAGTGCCTGCCCGACTAGTGATTATTTTTCCATGCTTTAGAGGCTTTAACGTCTTGTAGAAAGCGTCCTTATGCATCCACACAGCAAACATTCGTGTCTGTAGTTCAGCACAGCGGCTTTACATCCAGCAGCTGCTGAGGTTAATTAGCCGAGTCCATCGACCAGCATCATATTGCTGCTGCAGGTAATTCGTCTGCATTATGAGCTTTTGTATCTATCAAAGCTCATTTTGCTCTTGAGCAGAAACATTTTTGTTCAGCTGAAAATGCCCGTCTCTACATTTATCTGTCTGTCTGCTCGGTTCAAGGATCACTTAAGGAAAGCGCGTTTGCGTGCGCTTGGTCGATGATGCGATGTTATGTGAAACCTGAAAACAGGTTAAGGACTTTGTGTTGTTTGTGCTGGATTTTGCATAGATGCGGCATGGAAAACACTCGAGTATCCCTGTCAGAGCTGTACAGTGAGTTGAAAGGATAGATTAGTGCACAGATAGTGTGTCCTTGTATCCAGAGTCTGACTGAAACTGACACTGAAACAAAGGTTCAAGGAAGCCATTTTACACTACTTGTAAAGCTCAGATATGTTTAAAGTGTAAGAAAAACTGCTTGGCTCCCCTTATGACCCTGTTCTCTCTCAGTGCTTTTATGAAAGAACCTCTTTGGAGTATGAAAGTATCTTATATCACTGTTACACCCAGTCTGTGCCGTGTTTTTCTCCTGGTAGCCCGATTTCTTCGGAGCTCCCGGAGTTAGTGTCAAATGTCCGAGGTTTGAGCTCAAACGGAGTCTGAAGGAATTTGTATTACAGTGTTTCTTTGTGACCTTCAGCATTCCATTCATTTCATTCACATTAGAAATCGAAAGCATTTGGAGGCCTTACAAAATGTTCATGGTGCACATTTTCAAATTTCTCTTCTCGGATTAGATTTCAGGGAGTTTTTTTTCTCTTGCGTGGTACAAAGACAGCTTCTAGGGGAGGAAATCGACGTAAGAGAAGCTCACTGTATTTATGTAAATGTAGAGGAGTCTGAGCATTGAGCAACTTAAAACGGGTGAAGTGTTTGCTTCTTTATTTTTCTAGAAGTTCATCGTAAACAGTGTATCCCCCAGCTGTAATACCTGCTGCTTTTCATGCCTTTTAGCACTAAAACTAATCCTAACAATATATAGCCACTGGATTGTTTAGGTTTGCTGGTTTGTGTTTAAACCCATAGTGGTGCTTGATGGAATATCCTTAGTGTCAGGGTGTAAGTAGTGGAGTAGTGCACAAATCCAGTTTTTCAGGTGAAGTGATTATCAATATAGTGTCTGTAGTTCAGTACAGTGGTTTTACATCCAGTGGTTGTTGTTTTCATCTGCAGCTAATTTATATTTGGTTTTATGACTCAGAGTGTCAGTGACAGGTCTAATCAGAAATAGCCTGTAAAGGAGGAGCTGGGGTGGAGGTGGGTTGCAAATTGGCTTGCATGTCACAGCAGGCCTGACCAACGTAGGCCATGTCCACACTAATAAGTTTTCCTTTGAAAACGCATCTTTTTCTCTTTCGTCCTTTCGCCTTTCGTCCACACTGAAGCAGCGTTTTTGGTTAAGGAAAACTGAGCTTTTTGAAAACGCTCTCCAAGGTGGATACATTTGAAATTTAGACTGCAAAAACAGAGGCTTTTGAAAACAATGATGCATTTTAGTCATATGATGCAGTCATGTGACCAGTTCAACTAAGGTGGCGGACGGCATTGTACAGCAGTTGTTCTATTTGCTCCCAATTTTTACAGCCCTATTAAAGATTTGTAACAGTTTGTACATAGCTCCAGATGCTCCAGATAAACCTCGACGTTCCTCCTCGACGTGTCAAAGAGACGGAAAGTAAACAAACGGCTGACAGAAATGACGCAGGTCGAATAGTTTTCATGCGTGCGCACTACAGGAACGTTGCGTTTTCAGGGTGGATGAAAACGATAGTGTGGACGCAGAGCGTTTTTAGACGAAAACGCCGTTTTCAAATTTATCCGGATTAGTGTAGATGTAGCCTTAAAGATTGCATCCTACATGCAATTAGTCAGGAGGATGCTTTCAGCTGATCCATCAGCTGATGTGGGCTGACACTGAGAGCAGCTGATCTGTCGGTCCATAAGGCCTCACTGACCTAATGCGGTGCTCACTTTGTGCCAGAACTTCAATGTCTTTGTGAAATTTGGTAGAATTCATTACTTTCAGGAGGCTGCACGTATGCACGCATAAAAATTAATCAAATTTAATTGAAATTAAACAAGTAAGGCCTTGACTGAGGCACACGGGGAGGTTAGAGGTCAAACCAGCTGTGGAGCAGCTGATCAGGGTCCAGTGTTTTGCCAAGGGGCACTTCAGCAGAGCAGGCACTTGGTGGCACAGCAAGTTGAAGCGAAGCATGACACTGCAAGTCT
The DNA here is from genome assembly GCF_057382275.1 of Copadichromis virginalis. Taxonomy (NCBI): domain Eukaryota; kingdom Metazoa; phylum Chordata; class Actinopteri; order Cichliformes; family Cichlidae; genus Copadichromis; species Copadichromis virginalis. Next base: position 44,653,532 of record NC_140639.1, read on the forward strand.
AGTTTTTATACTCCCCGTGCGACCGCTGCCAACCCATAAGATTCTCTCCTCCGGTGCTCATATAGTCTGTTTTATCTCGCTTGTACAAGTAAAGTAGACTTTTAGAGGAACTGGCTGAACTGCTGATTGATTAGTTTCAATGGAGGGAGGGGAGTAACTGATGTTTCATGAGCAGCGTGCGGTTCTGTGAAAGCGCTCAGCGGCGCTGGGAGGCATGCTGGTCTGTTGTAGTCAAAAGAATAACAATAAAGCGTGTGAATTAGCCTCCTTATTAGGATACAAAAAAGCCGTCGATTTTCTACCCCATCTCCTGCACCAGCGCACACTCTCTGAGTAATTAAAAAGTGATAACTTCTAATCACAGTTTCATTCCTGTCAGCATTTCTGCATCTCCTCCGCTCGGCGCGCTCATTATTTCACGGGGCCTCGTTTTGTTTCGGGGCGGAGATTAGAGAGTTGCTTTGTAATGTTTTTTTTCTGTTTTAAGCGGGTTTTTGTCAAGAGCAGGATATATATGTGTGCGTGAGAGAAAGTGTGTGTTTGTCATGCCAAGGACAGGATGGGGGGGTCACTCTGCACATGGCTGACCCACTCCTGCCACCAAGCCCAGGGCCAGCTCACAGGAAAAAGCAGGTTGTGAGGAGAAAAATAACTTTGCTGTGTTGCTGTTGTCTTTTTCATCAACTTGGCCTCTTTGGCTGTCTTCTTTTTATTTGTACACATCCCGTCATTCTTCCTTCTCTTTTTATTTTCCCTGTCTGGAGCTCTTCACGCCGTTCCAGAATTATCCCCCAATCAGTCATTTTTTATTTTCCTTTCTCTTCATTGTGAGGTAAAGGTGTAAAGCGGCGAGGAGGCAAGACATTAAGGCGATTAATTGGCAGCTCCATCGTCGGCGTCAAGCGCGGCGAGATCGCATCTTAATTGAATGTCGCTCTCACCGCTAATCCCCCCGCTTTGAAACCCCCCATTTAGAAATCCTCAGCGACAAAAGGCTCTGTGTGTAATCGCCGTGTGTCACCCCTCCTCCTCCCCTCATCTCCTCTTTGCCTCCCGCCCTGGGGTAAGAAAAAGCTCCTTTTTTTTCCCCTCATTTGGGTGTTGAAGAGGGTGGCCTCACTCCTGACTAAAAGCTTGTTAAAGATCCATTGCTGAGGGCTAACAGCGGAGGGGAGAGGCAAGGGGCCCCACTCGCCTGGAGGATGCCATTTGCCCCCAAGGAACGGGCATTAGCGGGAATATCAGCGATGTGTGGGAGTGGGTTTGCGTGGTTGGACCACTACTGAGAATCACTTGGTTGTGTAAATAAATATAAATAAGCAGTGAGTTAGAATAAATAAACATCTTGTTTTAATAACTTCTCAGTGTCTTTTTTTCAAGAGCCTGCTGTGCTCTGATGTGTCCACCTTCACCTCGTGTGTTATTGCAGTTAGATCACAGAGGTATTTAAAACCTCCCAGGTTGCCACCTGAGTCTTCTCAAGTGTCTCTCAAGCAGAAAGAAGCAGATTGTCTTTGTAATGCCTCTGGTTTTGAGTAGCAGCACTCTGAAATGCCTTGTTGATAAAAATAAGCCCCGACTGAAAATCTCAAATTATACTCGAGCAGAAAATAGATTCTGTGACTTTTGAAGGTTGGGTTTTGCTCGTTATTCGTATCGTGGAACTGATTATGAGCACCGAGTTAAAGATGTGTAACGATAAAGCTATCGTTTCATTTTTGAATGTTTTGTGCAGATTGGGGTACCTCTGTAGGCCAGAATGTAAAATGAAAACGCAGAAATGACCCTATTTCCGATTTGAAGTCTCCTCTTAACTCAAACACATTTTTACGTACTGTCATTTGAGTGCAGCCTGATGTATGTGCAGAGTTTGAGACCAGCGAGCTGTTGGCCCATCAGAATGAGAAATGTTTCTAACTCACCTTAAAGTTTACTTCATGCAAGAAAATGATGTGACAAGAGTAATGGAGAAACTGGAAATTTTCAGTGCACGTGCACTGAAAACGGAATTTTCCGTGAGATAGGAGAAGGAGAGCTCTTGACCTCACCAGGGAGATGAGGGCAATTCTGGGCTAATCTACTCTGAGGTGGGTCTTGAACATTTTTGAACTGAGGTTTCTTTAACCTCTGTTTTCAAGACTGGAAAATGAGGTGTGAGAGACCTGACCTGAATTAGGGACATTGCAGTTTGATAAGAAGTAAGTCCTTATTACTGGGGTTTGCTAATAGTTGTAGTGAGAGCACTAACAGGGACTGGAAAGACGGAGCTGTCTCATTCGTTGGCTCCCTGTAAAATCCAGAGTGGAATTTCAAATCCTTCAAATCCTTTTCCTCACATACAAAGTCCTGGATGATCGGGCCTCATTATATCTTATCATCTGGATCAGGTTATAGGCTCAGGCTGCTAAACTACCTCCACTTTCCTCTCCTGTGCATGTGCTGCTATTGTCTTCAACTTTGTCGTCTCTCTGCCAAAGTTTGTGCTTTGTCTGGTTTGTTAGTCACCTCCCTGTGCTCTTCTCTCGACTCCCACTCCAGCTGGTTGCAGCAGTGAGCTGGTTATTTATTTCCACCTACTGTTGCAGATCTCTTGCTCATACTGGATTGTCGGGTTCCTAATGTCTATATTGTTGTGGGGTTTTTGGCCTCGAGATGACTGCTGTTGTAACTTGGTGACGTACAATGAAAATGAGCTGAATAAATCCCAGTCAGCTTGCCCACCCGGTCCTCTGCAGGGGTGGGCAGTATTTACTTCATCAAGTCAAGAGTCAAGTCAGCTTCCTCCCACCATCCAAACACATGCGTGTCAAGTTAGCTGGTGATTTACATTGGCTGTAAGTCTGAGTGTGAGTGCATCCAGTGCATACCTTTCATCATGTGACAGATGGGATAGACTCCAGCCCCTCTGAACTGGATAACTGGAAGAAGATGAGAAACAAATAAGGATGAAATCAAAGGCAGCCATCGTATATTCACATGGAAAAAAAGTGCTGACCGTTTCTTTTTCCAAAGACGACACAGGATGCAAATGCTTATTAATTCCCACCTCTGTCTAATTCTTCTTTATATTGTGATGAAACTATAAGTGCTCTAGGTTTGCTGTACTGTACAGTGCATGCCACTTTGAAACCCTCCTCCAACTGAGCTCATCTTTGTTTCTGATTTAATCAAGGGCATATCTGATGACAGTGATGCCTGCTGTATTTGTTACTGGTGTTTCTCTCAGGTGGTCCCAGAGCTATAACACTTTTAATTAAAAAAGAAGAAGAACTTGATAACACCTCTTTGTAAAGCAGCCTACAAGTAAGCTGAATTTGAGCACCTGAAAATAGGTGACTGTTTTTATAGAACTGACCAAGCACAGTGTATCGGATCAGTGCTTACCTCTTTGCTACCATGCAGACGGCCTTCTAGGTTTCCCTCATTTCCCATCACTTAGTCGAGAGCTTTGACTCTCTCTTTGGAGCTGACTATCCCTCCAGGCTCGAAGGCTTTAACGGGCTGTTGTTTTAATTAAGCACCCAGACAAAGCAGCGCTGACAAGGGGGGAGACGGTGTTGCAGGTCTGGAGGATCACAGCGAGTCAGGAAGAGTGAATTTTTCTTTTTCTCTCGCTAAAATTATACTTGAGGACATATTTGACTCCCACATCCTTCAGCACTGTGCCACGATGAGAGGGGAATGTGAACATGGATTCCTGCTTCACTGAAGAGTGAGGTGTGTGATGTAAGGCTCCCGCAATCCTGCCGTGGGTACTCAGATCTTTAAAGCTGTGACAACCGGCGTGGCGGTGATAATGTATATGCATATTCCTAACAAAATCCAATCTGACATTTACTTATCTTATGAGTCAGAGCTGACTTTAAAGCGCCTATTGTCTCTGCCGTATTTTTTTGAAACCTCTCGCATACTTTCCGCCTCAACCCGAGCAAGAATAAAAAGAGAGAGCGAGAGATGTGTAGCACAAGCATATACACACAACCCCTCTTAACCTTCCATCTCTTTTCTCAAAAAAAAAAGAAGCTTGGGAGTGAAGTGGTGTTGAGGAGACTCCCCTCCGCAGGCTCTCTTTCTTTCTTTTCCCCCCTGGGTGTCTGAACCTGGCATTTTCCCTTTTGCTTGCTCTCCATTTTGCCGTCCTCTAATGACAGACATTTTCCTTTTCTCTCTTTCCGTCGCCTCTTTCTCCCTTGCTTTCACTCCCCTTCGTCTCATTTTCGGAGCAGTGCTGCTGTTGGTCATTTTCCTCACATTAAATGGCAGCAGACGGGTAGGGTGTGGGCGTGGGGTGGCGGATGTGAAAAGAAAAAAAGAGCGTCAGAAAGTAGAGGAAAGAACCCGCAGGTGGAGAAGGGAGGGACGTATAGTGAGATTGAGAGATTAGGACGAAATGTAACGAGGTGGGGGGGTGAATGAGAGAAGAAGTGGATATACCTCAGGGACGGGTTATTACTTTTAAATGCTCCTCTGCGCCACCATCCTCTCCCCTCCTCCTCTCCTCTCCTTCCCCTTCCTCCCCCACAGGGCTCCAGGAGGAGGTATGAAAAGGTTATTATGTTTCCTTTAGAAATGGCTTGCTCTCCGTCTACGCCTTTCATCTCCAAATGGAATAACCTCTCTACAGTAGCGTGCTTATTTTTCTCGCTACACCTTCATCTGTCTTTCCAGTACACAACACACACTCCTGCCGTCTCCTTTCCTTTTCTCTCAGTTTTTTTTTTCACTCCCCACAGCTGCCTTCCATCTCTTTAATCCATCTCTCACTCCTCCTTTTTTTTTTTTTTTTTTCGTGGTGTTGAGTATAGTCGGTGCACTGTGCTGTAGGTACATGCCTTATCAGTCAGTTCAGTTGGGTATGGTGCTCCTGCCTCACTCATCAGCTATCACACTCAGCAGTTATCATGTAAAGTATGCTCTAGGTGTATGTGTGAACAGATTATAGTGTTTTACATAACACCTGAGCCTCTGTTCTTTACTGTTTTTCAGAAAGGGGAGGACTTGAGCAGTCGGGTGATGGAGGATGGCAGGGAGCAGCTGATGTACGAGATCCCGCTCAATGAAACGGGCTCGGCCGGCCTGGGGGTCAGCCTAAAGGGGAACAAGTCCAGGGAGACCGGAGAGGACCTGGGAATCTTCATCAAGTCAATCATTCATGGAGGGGCTGCTTATAAGGTATGAAATAGACACATCCATGTTTTCAGGCCTTTAGATCCCACTTTTATGTAACATCCATCCATTCATCCTTTCTTCCTTCCTGCCTTCCTTCCTTCCATCCATCCATCTTATCCAGTTCAGGGTTGCTGGGGGGCTAACAGACAGCTCACTTTGTGAGCTCAGTGTAATTGTTAACAAATGGTTCCCAGCCTGTTTCACCTGACATAACCCTCACAAACTCTTCCAACACCTTTCACATTCAGGTGACTGTATTTTAAACTGGATCTGGATAACTTTCAGTATTTCAGCCATCTACAACTATTAACTTAGTATTTCAAATATTCAACCAACCCTCTGACCTATTACTCATTTTAAAAGGCTATTCATTGTATTAGTAATTTCATTATGGAAACTCTTGCTAACCCTAATTGAATAAGTAGGGCTTGTTTGGAAGGGTTCCCAGGAGAAAGCCTCTTCTCTCTAAAAATGGCTTAGGTTTCCAAAGTTGTATCTGAGGAAACCACAAGACTCAAAGTACAGATGGAAAAAAGGAGGCAGAAAGGATAGACTGCTAATTGGAAGGTTGGTGGTTCGATCCCTGGCTCTTTCACTCTGCGCGCCACAGCATCCTTGGGTAGAATGGTGAACCCAGCATATTTCTTACCACCTCTAAGGCACGATGGTTGAGGGGTGATGATTTGGGCTTGTTTTGCAGCCCTGGGCACCTTGCAGTCATTAAACTCATAACAAATTATTCTAGAAGTTGAATATGAGGCCACCGGGACAATGACCGCAAGCAGAAAAACCTACAATGAAGCGGTCCAACTCAGACCTGATTAAAGTGCTTTGGTGCGACCTTAAGAGAGCTGTGCATCAATAAAGTCCCCCAAACCAACGCTGTAAAGGAGAGCAGGCCAAAGTACACAGTGATGTGAGAGACGGAGAAAACCATCACTTCAACCTATTGCTGCTAAAGGTAGTTCTGCAAGTCACTGAATCATGGAGTGTACTTGGTTTTTCACAGGACTCTATGCAGTCCTGTGAAAAACTATATTTTTACAGGACAGAAGAAGACCTGTATGTTGACATGTTTCTTTAAGAAAAACAAAATCCATCTCACCAGAACAAAAAAGGCATTTTAATTGTCATTTGAAGCAGTGAAATGAGCTAATATTTCCCCTGTTCTAAGCAGAAACGGCTCCTGGGGGATTTACAGGTTAGGAATCGATCTGCAATTTTTTTAAAATCTCAGACTTAAACTGTTCAGGCTTCTTTGATTGATCGTTTTATTCAGTTTTTGTTTCTCCCAGGTACATAGAAGAAATGTCATGGGGGTTGTTCTTATTGTCTTTCTTTTTGTTTCATCTAGTTGTATTTAGTCACTCTATTTCCCCTGTTTTCTGATGTCTTTCTCTGTCATTTCCTGTCATCTCCTCTCTCCCATTTCCTGTCATTCTCTGCTTCCAACCCCGCCCCCTCTTGGTTTCCCTTAACCTTTGACACCCATTGACCCCAAGTGGCCTTGTCACATAAGCACTGCAGCAGTCTTATCTATATCACTCAGTGCTCACTTCAAGTTGTGAGTGCATCAGGAAAAAAAACATCCTATTTCAGCACTTTGGAGACTCCTCTGCTTGGCCTCAATCTGTGTCCGCCAGCAAATGTCACAAGTCTTTGCGCCTCTCGTCGCTGCCCCCAGATCTGCTCTGCACGACAAGGAGGCGCAAAGACGAGTGTGCCGTTGTAGATAAATAGCTGTTCTGGGATCAGGCAGGCCAGACAGAGGCTCCCAAAAGTGCCTTCAGAAGTAGTTTTCAGACATCTGCCGATGCGGATAGCGCTCCGACAGAATGTCGTCGTAAGATCTGCGGCTGGCTGCGAAACTGGTCTCTGGGACAGAGTAGCGAGGCAGGGGAGACAGACAGCAGCGAGGAACGGAGGGAAGGAGCCTAATGAAAGAAGACAGCGGGTGAACGAGTGCAAGAAGGGAGGGAATCTGAGAAGGAAGAGATGAGCTGTATCGAACGAGAGAGCGACGCAAAGAGGCGGAATAAGAGGAGAAAAAGAAAATTGAAAAGTGTAGACACTCAGCAGGAACGCAGCGCGTAAGAGTAGATACTGTATGTGTGCGTGTGTCTCCTCCTCGACGTCGATTCATGCTAATGAAAAGCAGCTAAGGGCCCTGATGAGAGTTTGCAGCGGCAGGCCGGTGCAGAGGGGGGAACCCGGGCGTCCCCTGAGCCTGACTGACACACACACATCATCACACAGCAGGCACAGAAAAGGAGGAGATGAGGAAGAGACGTGGCAAGATCTAACCTATTTCCATTAAATAGTTTTAGGGTGGGAGGAGGGGTGTCAGGCCGGGGGCCTCAATTATATATATATATATATATTATAAAAAAAAGAAAGTTCTTTGACTTTACCCCTAATCCTGTCACACGATCATTTCAAAGAGTATGCTGAGAAAACAAATTAAATTTACATGTATCGTGCTGCAGCTGCTTACATGGAGAATGAAGGAATTAATGGGGAATATCACAGGCGTCTGCCGTATTTGGGATAAGCATCAATTTTTGATGCCATCCTTGAATTTGATGCCAGGCCTTAAACTCTGGGTGTGCTTCTGGGTGTGCGCGTACGTGTGTGTGTGTGGTGTCATTTTTGAGGTCAGCCTAAACGGTGGGGTCAAAGGGCAGCACTGACCATAATGGGATCTTCAGACTTTCTCACACACAGGAGTCTCTCCCTGTGTCGTCTTGTGTTTTCTTTCATTTATTGCCTTTTTGCATCACTCTCTTCATTTGATCCCCTCTCTCTCCTTCTCCCTCACTGGATCGTTCATTTCCCTCCCTCCCTCGCTCCCTCGCTCTCCCTCCAGGGCACTATTCTGTGTTGCCTCTCTACAAGAGGCTGCTATTTAAAACACTTAGAAGTGATTTAGTGCCCACGGAGGCTATTCCATTAGCTGCTCTATGTATTTATCATGGCTCTCTCGCTCTCAGTAGATTGCTAACTCTACAATTTTCTTGCCTACCCCTTCTTCCATTTTCTTCTTTCCCACTCGGCCTCTCTCTCACACACCCACACACACTTTATACCTCTCCAAATTTCTCTTCCTTACTTTTAAAACTTTATCAGTACCCATTCTAGTTCGTTTTAATCTTTTTACGCTCTGCTCACTTTGATCTCATTTTATTATTTTACTTAAATTGAGTAAATAAAGTGTGACCGCAAAGGACACGTTCAGGTTTTCTCTTAAAGCGCACCTAACGGTCGTCTTCTCCCAACAGGATGGCCGTTTGTGTATAAACGATCAGATGATAGCGGTGAACGGCGAATCGCTGGTCGGGCGCTCCAACAACGCCGCCATGGAGGGCCTGAGGCGGTCCATGTCGTCGGAAGGAAACACCAGAGGCACCATCCAGGTGGTTGTTCTCCGAGCGCCCAAGCAGGTACAGCAAGCTTTGTTTTTGTCATCCCAGAGCCAACTTCTGTGGCATCGTGGGATTTTTTTTTGAGAGCTGTATTTCAGAAATCGAGAGCTTCATCGCCAACTAAGATGTTGCTGTTAATAAAAAAAATTTAACTGATGGAAAGCAGTGACGTTTTTAGGCCACGGAAGTGCTCAGGCGTAATTTTGGAGGTCTTTGGAGTCTGAAGCCTTGGAAAGAGCAGAGAGGTTCACATCAGTGGCTTGGAAGGAGCCACGATGGCTCTGTCTTGATACAGTCCTGCAGACATCAGTCTTTTTCAACTCTTTAATCCAGAAAATATCCAAGGCGATGAGTACGCCCGTTTATTCCAAAACTTTTGCATGTTTTTTCATGTTTCCTTATGAGCTAAATAAAAGTTTTAGATTCCCAGAGTCGGGCTGGATGAATTCGGGTACATTAGGGAATGCCTGCTGCATTATGAAATCCTCTGCACACCCTTATACGTTCAAAGATTATTCACATCATAAGCAGCTGCCACAGTTTTGACAGCAGAATCAATTAAACATATAATTCGCTTTAGGATGATTTTTTTCTCTCATGTTGTCATCATTTGAGGCTTACACTTAAAAAAAAAAAAGTGCTGCTTATACAGTAAACAGTAAGTGGGTTGGCAATGTGAAATCAGGCTGAAGTACTAAATCTTTTTACAAAACCCAGTTAAATTGATTGTGGAGTGACACAGATGGTGTTCTTTCTTTCTTTCTTTTCTTTTTTTTTCTGTGACAAACAAAACCTTTTCCAGTATTCAGAAAGCCCCTCAGCTCAGTCATCGTAGAGAAGTGCTTCTCATAAACACTTTTGGATAGAAATAATGAAAATAAAGGCTCCCCGTGCGACTGTCATGCTGTGTGATTTGTTTGGCTGTTAAGACTGCATAAGCTACATTCTCGTGACAGTTTTTTTTTTTTTTTTTTCACGCAAAATAAAAAATCAACCCAGAGAAAAGGTAGGCGATTTTTACAGCTTTAAGTTTAAGTTGACACCCAAACAAGAAGCAGCAGATAACAGTGTTGTTTATTTAGGAGGCCTTCGATAAGCTTTGTGCCACTTCAGTCGCTATAAATGCGTCAAAATGACTTTATTTTGCTTTGCAGATGGGGAATGCCAACTCCACTTCAAACATCTCCACCAACCATCAACCCAACATTCAAGCCGGCTACAGCAAACAGGTACGAACGGGTGACGGCCGCCACCAATCGCAGCCATCTCCGCCTCCCCGCTCCTCGTCTTTTTTCCTCCCCTCGCTGAGGCGGCGGGCGACCGAGCCGATGCCTCCGAGCCACAGGCAGCGTTACGCACAGAGGCCAGGGGAGACGCACACCAGATACACCTATGGATTTAGCCGCACTCACGGGCGTAGCGGTTACACATTTGGGTTCAGACAAAGGGGTAATGAGTGCAGCGATGATGACGGCGAGTACGCACAGCACCGCCAAACAGTGCGCAGCTCAAACAAGCCGACAGAGGGAAATCTAAATGGGGAAAGGTGTGAATGCAGCCAAACGCTCACGGACGCGCACGCCCACAGCACGCTCGATAACGCATGCGGTCACAGTGTGCGCGACTCTCAGGGCAACACGCAGCGTGACGTGGACACACGCGGCCACGAGGGCAGGCGCACGCGTAGCCGCACGCTGGATGATCTCCACGACCACGAGAGTAACAGTTACACCGAAAACATCCGAGCGATGGCAGAGCAGATGTACGGGGACTCGCCTACGCACAGCAAGATACCCACTCGCGGTCAGAGTAACAGAAACACACACATATCTGCAGACAGCTACGTGGACGCACACTCGCATAATTGCATTCACAATCAGTCTCTGACCAGACGATACTTTCAGCTCTGACCGAGTCTTAAGTGTGTGGATGATCTCATGCACACAGAAAAGATTTAACTGAAAATTAAGGAATTGAAATGAAACCAAAGCACTTTGGGAAAATATTCATTTTTATCTGTGTAACGTTATGAGCATTACCACCAATGAAATTATGGGGAGAACGTTTTTTCTCTTAGTGTGACTACAGTACAGTTTTTTTAGCCATCAGTGGTTTGGAAGCAGATTCATCTATCTGAGAGCTTTCCCTTTGCCAGCACCGCTAACTGCCACACCATTTTGTTCCCCTTTTAAAAAGTGACTCATAGCTCGATGCAGTACTAAATTCATCACTGCGTCTGACTCTCCTCTCTGTCACATTGGTTTAAATCACTAAACTTAGCTCTCTTTTTCTGTTAAACCCGCTACTTTGTCTGTGTGAAGTTTTCCTTTTTTATTTTCCATGTTTTTAAGAGGATGTACTCTTGCTTTCCTGTCTCACCTGCGTGTTTCTCCTCTGTTTAAATAAAGCTAGTGTGAAGCCTCCTGCATGCCTGTTTTTCCTGTTGGGTTTTCAGCAGCTTTCTTCTTTTTGGCTCTGCTCTTATTTATTAAATTTATTGCTTCCCTCTTCCCCCTGTTTTGGGCTTGGTGTCTCTTTTCTGTCTGGGTTTTAGTCCTTGTTCCTTCATGCATAAACGAAGGTGTTTCCTCAGAATTGAGCAACTTAAAATTCCCAATATTAACATAAATCACACGACTCAACATTTTTGTTTTATTACGTTTATTTATTAAAATATATGAAATATTTTATTATAAATAAAATATATTTATAATACATTTTTAAGACATATTTTAATATACATTTTGTTTAAAGCTGTAACATAGAAAAATCTATATCATACAGCATATATATCATGTATATTATGCGATGAACTAACAGGTCATGTTCATAGTCACTAACAAGTCATTTAATTAAATATGCAACGAAAAGTACGTTACAGTGCAACGCTTTTTAATACCAAATGGTTTTCTGTGCAGAGAGTTCAGAGGACTTGTTTGTTGAAGCAAACTAAAAGGTTCTTGAATCACACAGGATGCAAAAAGGTTATGTTCATCTTAAAAAGCAGCTCAAGTTCGTGGATCGAAAAAGCTGAACTTGACACAAACGTTTACTCCAAAAGCTTCAAAACACATTTCACAGCAGCTTGGTGAGACTGCGTGACACAGAGGGAGACTTCATGGGTTGATTGCCATTGACCTGCACATTGTGGCATTTACATCTCGTCTATGCCTCGTCCCAGTGTGCGTGTGTGCATCTTTGTTATCAATCCAAGCCTTTGGATAAAAGCTATCAAACACAGTTCAAAGTTCAGTATTTATCTGCATAGTCCTTCTCGTCTCACCGCTTAACAGCCAGTCTGGTCTTTTGATTAAACAAACGGCTCCTAAAACGAAACGCCCTGACCCCCGTCAGCATCCCCGCCTCTGTCTGGAGCTGGCTTTGGGTGAGCACTGGATTATAGGGCCTGAAGTCCTAAACATGATAAACTGCCACATTTACCTTGTTACATCTAAGAATGACTTTTTTGCTTTAAATACACCCAGATGTTGTATTTCATTGTTTAGGTTTAAGTAATGAATCACTGGACTTGCCTAGGTTCTGATTTACTCAAACTTGTAGTCAGATGTAATTGGATGTTGTAGGTATTCTCAGCATGGATATATAGGGTTTTAAATGTTTTTGACAGATGTAAGTAAACATACACAGAAGGAGATCTATAAAGCTTGTGATTTTTCTCTCTAGTGCAAGCATGAGTTTGACATTTGCGTTTTTTCTGATGTAACTTTGCATCATATTCGAGGAAGCATGTGACGACCTACCGTAGGTATCTAAGCATTTATAAGGCTAAGTAGACTGATAAACAGTGAAAAAGGGATCGTAATTGGCAAAACGATAGACATATAAGTCATGTGGAACGGTTTCTGTTCCTCCGTTGCTCTCCACGTCTAGCCAATTGATAAGAGGGTTGGGTGGGTGACGCGGTAGGCTGAGGCAGGACTAAGCCTCTCTGAAGCCTTTTCTATGCAGCTGTAGGTTAAGACTGTCTGCAAAGACAGATCCCCCACACCCCTGTTTACTTATTGTTGTGGGATTAAGATATCTGACTGCCTGTCTGCCAGGCAGCTTTAAAAGCCTGAGGCAAACCGCAGGCCAAGGGATGGATGGATAGACGGACGGACGGGCAGATGGGCAGCAATGATGGGATTTATGTTAGTGACAGATGCGGAAAAACTGTCACAACTTTGTGTGCACATTCATACGGCACCCATATACGAGCTCAGTGTGATTGACAGCTGTGCTGTTGTGACATATTAAGATGTATGGTAGCTACTAATGATACCCCAGGGACTGCGTGACATTGTGAATGCACCCCACCCAACACTTTGATATCAGAAAGCTGCTGGAACACCTTTCATTATTGTACGCCGAGTCTTAAGCCTGTGTGTCGGTGTCTGCTTTTGCTTGCTGTGTGTGTGTTTGACAGCTGTAGCGCCCATCTCTTTGACCAAAGCAGGCTTCTTTCATCTGCCAGCAGCACTGATTCCCATCACCGTTGCTAGTCCCTGTCTCCAGCTGCGGGGTGAGGGTCCTTTGTAGTTCTGGATGGCTGTTTTATAATGTGCCTGTCAGCACTTTCAGGATTATCTTAATTATTGTGTTTTCAGTGTACCCATGAACGGTATCACATGATTTTCCACTGCAGTTACTCATTTTTTCTAATAAGGACTCCCAGAAGTGCATCTAAATGTGTATGTTTGCTAATTTTGTTAGCGAAGCTACCATCTTCTGTATCAAAGTTAGGAAATACTTCAGAAAACATTAGCTGATGAGGGACCTGGTCACAGCTGAGTCTCCATCAGTGACATATTTCTTCCTCACTTTTGATCAACCAGAATTCTTTTTGTTTTTTAAACTCCACTGCACATCTGATCCTCAGAGGATTGTTTTAGTCTATTCACATTTCCTCCGAGCCCTGATCTAGTATTACCATCTGAGCTGAATTGTAATCCATTAGTTGCAAGAAGTGAGTGAACTGCAAGAAGATTATTGCAAATCCGCCCTTTTTGCTGTTGACTTGGACTTGACTGCAATTGCTCTTGGCTCGGGAAAATTCACATTTGATTTTTCATTTGTAGGATTTCCTTCATGAAAATTATCCCAGGCGATGTTTCCTTGCTGCTTTAGTTTTGTGCAGTTTGAAGCCACTCTTTTATTTATTTATTTATATATATATATATATATATATATATATATCTATCTATCTATCTCTATCTATGGATGGATCATCAGAAAATGGAAGACATACAAGACCACTGATAATCTCCCTCGATCTGGGGCTCCACGCAAGATCTCATCCTGTGGGGTCAAAATGATCATGAGAACGGTGAGCAAAGATCCCAGAACCACACGGGGGGACCTGGTGAATGACCTGCAGAGAGCTGGGACCAAAGTAACAAAGGTCACCATCAGTAACACACTACAACGGCAGGGAATCAAATCCCGCAGTGCCAGACGTGTTCCGCTGCTGAAGCCAGTGCATGTCCAAGCCCGTCTGAAGTTTGCCAGAGAGCACATGGATGATACAGCAGAGGATTGGGAGAATGTCATGTGGTCAGATGAAACCAAAGTAGAACTTTTTGGTATAAACTCAACTCGTCGTGTTTGGAGGAAGAAGAATACTGAGTTGCATCCCAAGAACACCATACTTACTGTGAAGCATGGGGGTGGAAACATCATGCTATGGGGCTGTTTTTCTGCCAAGGGGACAGGACGACTGATCCGTGTTAAGGACAGAATGAATGGGGCCATGTATCGTGAGATTTTGAGCCAAAACCTCCTTCCATCAGTGAGAACTTTGAAGATGAAACGAGGCTGGGTCTTCCAACATGACAATGATCCAAAACACACCGCCCGGGCAACAAAGGAGTGGCTCCGTAAGAAGCATTTGAAAGTCCTGGAGTGGCCTAGCCAGTCTCCAGACCTCAACCCCATAGAAAATCTGTGGCGGGAGTTGAAAGTCCGTGTTGCTCGGCGACAGCCCCAAAACATCACTGCTCTCGAGAAGATCTGCATGGAGGAATGGGCCAAAATACCAGCTACTGTGTGTGCAAACCTGGTAAAGACCTATAGTAAACGTTTGACCTCTGTTATTGCCAACAAAGGTTATGTTACAAAGTATTGAGTTGTATTTTTGTTATTGACCAAATACTTATTTTCCACCCTGATTTACGAATAAATTCTTTACAAATCCTACCATGTGGATTCATGGATTTTTTTTTTTTCACATTCTGTCTCTCACAGTTGAAGTGTACCTCTGGTGCAAATTACTGACCTCTGTCATCATTTTAGGTGGGGGAACTTGCACAATCGGTGGCTGACTAAATACTTTTTTGCCCCACTGTGGATATAGATATAGATCTATATCTATAGATAGATAGATAGATAGATAGATAGATAGATAGATATATATAGAGATAGATAGATAGATATATAGAGATAGATATATATAAAAAGAGCAGTTATTCAGGGGAGTGTATTTTTCTTATTCAAACAGGAGTCAAAGAAAGAGTCACTACAGTGTAATATTACAGGGTATCTTTTAGGGATCATTTAGGACATCTGAGTTTCCACATCTCTTAATGGTCACAGTATCCATTTCTTTGTGTGGATTTCGCATCAAGTTGAGAAGATTAGAAATTTAAATTGGACCAGCCGGTTTGGTCAAAAACAACGTGACGTGAGTCACTGAGCAGCCGTATTCTGAACAACCTGCAAATGTTGCACTGAGTGTTTGCTTAGATAAGTGAACAATTAATTGCAATAATCCAGATGTGATGAAAAATGCATGAATAACAATTTCAGTTCAGAGTGTAACTCGATATGAGTTAACATGGCAATATTTCATAACTGATTAAAAGCAAGAGCAAACCTGAGATATGAACTTCCAAAGTAAAAGTCGGGTTACTCCACAGGAAAAAGATTTGGCAAATATGGCAAAGCCATCGAGAGTTTCCATTACCTTAGACATAAATCTGTCAGGGGCACAAACGAGGACTTCTGTTTTTTCTTTATTAAGTTGGAAAATAATGTCACCCATCCTTTTAATAGAGTCAAAGCACCTCTGCAAGATCTGTAGCTTAGAAACACCTTGAGACTTAATGGAGATATATAACTAAATGTGTAGCTGTGATAACAAATGTCCTGAAAAGTTCTCAGAAAGTGCTGCAGATGGAGCAGATATAACAGAATCACTAAGGGCTTCGAAACAGAGCCTTGTGGCACACCATAGGTAAGAGAAGTGGAAAAGACCTGTACTTATAAGCAGGCACAGAAAAGGGTTGTTCAGACAAATATGATGTAAAGCACTTAGGAGAAGACCTGAGACGCCGTACTGTCTTCACAAGACATACCGAGGTTGAGGGTGTTGAACTCTCAACCGTGGGCTGACCAGTTGGTCACAACAGCTGTTTGCAGTTGTTAAATAAAAAAATTTTTGTTGACAGTCTAGTGCTAGATTTCTCTAGCAAATTGACTCTGTTTCGACTTGCAGAAGGATACAGGACAAGCTAAGGACCGCACATCAAGCACTGGTTACATATTTTCCTGGTACATACTCGTTGCACATCGGTTCTTGTTAACGTTTACACCACGATTGGTGGTTACGTTCATATCAGGAAGTGGTTGGAGGGATCAGATCATTGTGCATTTTGCTGGTCGTTTGCGCTTTTGTTTCACAACTGCCCCTTACGATGTGCTCAAGCTGATAAATCTGTCCTGGAGCCTCTTCCCCACATTGTGGTGACATTTAAGATTAAAGATCGACAATTTATTATTGTCCTTTTGACCGAACGAACCAGACTGCTTTACTCGTTTGACACCAGTAGACAAAAACGTGTACGTCTTCAAGAGCATGCCTCCAGCATGCCAAAACACAAAGACAGTATACCTTTGAAAGCAGGATTCAGTTAACAGGCTATAAATTTGACGCTTGTGTACTTTGGAATCTGGTGCTAGTATTCTGTAGCAGTGATATCTAAAAATGTGGTAAAAGTGAAATAAAAGAGACTCATTCATTACTGCGTAATAAAAGAAACACATTTTCTTGCATCTGAAACCTGACAACCATTTTCAGAGTTTCTCTTCTTCTCCCTCTTTGCTGACAGGACCTTCGAAGCCACGATTCATACCAGAGACCTTCAGGACCCACCAGAGCTCCGAACACTGAGTCCACCATGAATGGTGCGAGTCACACTCCAGCTACGCCGAACAACTACACACACAGCAAATCTGGAAGTGGTGAGCACACAACTGCACGCTGTTTGTCCATTTGAACTGTCAGATAGTCAACATTAGGCTTAGAGTGTTTGTGTACTCCCCTTATCTGCAGCTGAGTATGTACACACAGTATGTTTGTTTGTGTGTGTGTGTATTCGCGTTAGCTTATTTACGTGTGTGTGTGTATTTGCCATCACTGCACAGCGTGACATCCAGCCAAGGCTCCTGATACCATAGTGTTTTTTAGGTCACTGTAGCAGCCACCCTGAGCATTTTATAGCACCGCATTACAAATTTGTCACATCTTTCCCCGGCTCTGTCTTTGGATCTCTCCTCACTCTCGCCCCTGCATATTTTTAGCAGGAGAAAGGGAAGTCATTAACTGTGTTTTTCTGAACGCGCCGCTTGCTTTTCATGTGTAAAAGATCTGACCTTGGAATCA
Source organism: Copadichromis virginalis (assembly GCF_057382275.1). Taxonomy (NCBI): domain Eukaryota; kingdom Metazoa; phylum Chordata; class Actinopteri; order Cichliformes; family Cichlidae; genus Copadichromis; species Copadichromis virginalis. The sequence continues at coordinate 44,670,782 of NC_140639.1, forward strand.
TTACGCTGATGAAAAAGCTCCTGAGTGGGCCAGATTTGCATACGGGATATTGTGCGGCATGCGTGCTGTTGTGTTAAAGAAAAGGGGAAAAAAAGGACTAACAAACTGTTTTAAATTCATTCTTTATCTCTTTCTCCCTCGTCTCCCACTCCCTCACCCCCATGGGAAGCCCGGGATGTTTTTTCTCACTGTCGGCCCTCCGTCACAGTGGAACAGTAGTGGAGTTTTACGACGAGGGTGGATTTCAACACAAAAGAGTTTACAGTGCGATAAACTCTTGGGGGTTTACAGTTTATGGAAATTCGGCAGGAAGTGTTTCAAATAAGTTACAAACGATTGTCTGTTTTTTAGTTTGCATCTATTTTTGACGTAATGCTGAGCTCTTCATCGTCAGTATCGATCCTCGATTGAAGGACGCGCTATTTTTCATCGCGCCTGTAATTAAATATGTGACGCGCCCTGTCACCACTGATTGATAATATTTAGAAGTATACAGCTGCTAAAATGAGATCTCGTGATTGTGTGCTGCCGCTCATCGTTTATTAAGCTTTTGTTGCGTTCAGGATTGATGCTGGAGTTAATTCAGGCAGGGTTATTTTTGATATCGTCTCCAGCAAAAATCAAAGTGAAAGCTATGAACAAACAACCTGAGAAAAGCTTTGATTCATCCTGATAAACAAAATCTGTGTTGTTGTTGTTTTTTAAAAAATGTTTTACTTTTTTTTTTTTGTTTCTGCTCAGCTCCATCTCCTGCTGCGGTCGCCGATGACAGCTATGGTCACTACGGCAACGACGACGAGCAGCAAGACTTCCCCCCGCCGCCCTCCCCTGGCACTGTGGAGGAAATGAACAGAGAGTTTTTGCTAAACCCTTCATCCAACAGGTACCCCACCCTATTAAAACACACACACACTGCATAGAATACTTCATAATCAACCCTCTATTAAACTCCACACATAGGCTTACAGAGTTATTATGTTCTAATGGCGCTCTTAATATGGCCCTCTGTGTTATGAGATAAAGTAGAGCCATTACATTAAATATGATATTGTGAATATGCATTATTTAGACTAGATTGTCTAATTGCAGTAGCCTATTTGCATCACGCAAAACCAATTATATGCTGATAGCATAATGGAATAAATTCTGTAGGAGTTCATGGGCTCAGAAAGAGCTGTGATATTTCTGTTAGTATCCTGCTGTACAGTTGGCTGACACACTGAGAACAGAAACACAGGAAATTTATGTGAAACGCCAATTTCCTACCTGCTTCATTAGGATTACCTGCTAAGGAGATGTTCTGTCAGCAGGCTGTCAGGGCCTTTGAAAAACAAAAAAGGGATCTCTCCCCCCCCCCCATGCTTTTCTATATTCGGTGGATGTAGACATAAGTTTTGATTTGACGCTCTAGATAAAGCACTCAATTGCATAAGTAGATCGCCCCTTTGTTTTGGGGCAGTGTTGAGCCTCAAATCAAATATTGATTTTTGTGTTTTGGATTAAAAAGAGGTGGTCTGATCATCATATAAAAATTCCATCCGACTAAACTAAAATGAAAACCTAATGTAAGGCCGTCCAGTAGGATTGCCCCTCTCTGTAAACAGCGATCTAGAAAGTGCTACCCAGATTGCTACAGGACTTTAGCATAGCATCAGGAAGATATATGAAGCTAGACAAAGCAATGAAAGCATGGTAGCGGTAATTTAAGACTCGGGTTACTCAGAGTGGATGTCCTGCAAAAATCACACCGAGGTGAAGAAGAACACACGCATAATATTAAAGTACCTGCAAAAATGTACCCAACTTCCTAAAATCTTATAGTATGTAAACAATATAAGAATAACACTTAATAAATAAATGAATGTAAATTGAAAGCAGTCACAATTCTCCAAAGATATTTTGTAGCACGCCTGGAAGCTTCAGTTTTCACCATTCTTTGGACAAATGTAACAAAAAATGTCCCTGCACGCTAAAAACACTAAAAGGTCGTGCCTGCTTGAAAGCATGGATGGTGAAGGGAGCATCATGATTTGTGGAAAGAAGAATAAGAGCAGGCCTGCACACCGTGACCTGAAGTTTAGCTGTGTTCTGGTGACAAACAAGAAAACAACCCAGGGAACGGATGTCAATGAAGAAAATGTCACGTTTTGGAGTTACCAAGTCTGAACTTCGCCCAAATAAGATGTGGCAGGAACCGAGCAGTGATTACTCAATAACAGTTTACTTGTTATTAAAATTGTGTTTTTCCATAATGATCATATAATAATTTGGGCATAGTTGTGCATTTGTTAGCACTGGCACATCACAGGAAAAGGTTGCTGGGTTCAAATCTAAAGCCGGCTGGCTAGCTGGGGCCTTCCTGTAATGATGATGATGATAATATTTATAACTTTATATGTAGAGCATTTTTCAAAGCACAGAGATTTGAAAAAGAGATTTCATTCAATCACTGAAGCTCATGTACCCCCAGGGTTATATAACACAATACTATCACTGTGTAAATTCTGCCCCTCCCTAAGCTTCCTTCTGCACCGGGGTTTCTTCCTGTTAAAAGGGAGTTTTTCCTTCCCTCTGTCGCCAAGTGTTTGGCCAAAGGACATCTGATTGTTGCTGTTTTCTCTCACTTTCAATGTAAGGCAACTGTTGTGATTAGGCGCTATATGAATAGAACTGAATATAATGCACATATAAGCGTGGGAACTCTGTAAATCATCACTCTCAGTGCTGCTTCATCATATGAAAGATCAAATAAATCGAACAAATCTGTCAATCCAAGTAAATCTGGTCAGCGTGATTGTGATTCGTTGGCTCTAAAAGGCTACAGTGCATGTTTACGTTATCCCACTGAAGTGTCTGGCATCAATATAGTAGTTTCCCTTTAAGTTGAATGGAGACGGCGCGTGCTGGTGTTTTATTGAATCATGCCATCTGGACTGCAGGAAATTGAATCGTCTGTTTGAGTTTGATGCTCAAATTTTGTTTACTACGACTCGTTGTTTTTGTGCCAGGGCACAAGCTCGAACTTGACTCGCTTAACCGATTGATTGTTGTTTTGCAGTGAGATTCAGAAGGTGTCCCGCGCCGCTCAAGCTTTCTACGCAGAAAATGCTAAGGACAACGTACCTCGCAACAGAGCGTCCAAGAGCATGGACATGGGTAAGCTTCACTCCCTCACCTCCTCATCAGTGAGAAAATCTCTCGTGTTTGTACATTTTCTGAGGCAAAAACGCTGCACGAACCACATTGTTGTCCCAACCATCACAAACAGCCCAAAATCCTCTTCTAATCATGGACTCAGCCTAGAAACAGACACACGCACAATCTCGGCAGCGATCACACGCGTCTTATCAGTGCATTTCTTTGTTGTGATATGTAGCCCTCTGCTATTATCCTCCGCCTAAGGGGATTTGACCCCGTGAACTTATAAACCCCAGGGGCTTTCCAGCAAGCTCCACGAACACAGCTTCTGGTGTGTGCGTGTCTTTCCGTGCGTCCTTTGTATTTGTGTGTGAACGAAAGGGCCGAGGTTTCCAATCTCATAGCTTGCTGTGTGTGGAAGGCGAGAACGCAGAGGCTGATTTCCTCATATTAACCCGAGTTGACCCCTCATTCTCTCCCCTCTCTTTTTCTCCTCCTTTTTTTTGATATTTTTCTTTACTTTTCTTGTTGTGCTTGCATCTTCTTGGATAAGATCATCTTTTTTTTTTCCCTTCCTTTCCCTTCATCTTTGTTTATCTCCTTTTTCTTTTCAACACTTTGTTTCCTTACTGCAAGGCAATGAGTTCATTGCTCTCGCTCTCCTCCGTGCCTCTCTCCTTTCTTCTCTGCCTCTCTCTGATTTCCAATCCTGGTTCATTAGGTTCAGTGGATTGGCTTTCTTCCTGCAGCACACGCCTCTGCCACCCAAGCTGATTGGCTTTCATTACGGACAAGGGTGGTCTGCACACACGGCCGCGCGCACTCAGACACACACGCATACACACGCACGCTGTGCTCTATCCCACTGAGGACCCACTCCAATACCCACCTCTATCTGTCTCCGCTCTCTGGCTTCTATCTCCATCTCTGGCCATCCTCCATTTCAATCTGTTTTTTTTCTTTTTCTGTGTTATCATTCCACGTCTATTCATCCCTTCCCTCTCCAAAGTGCTCAGGGCTGAAATAAGGTAGTTAGCAGAGCTTTGTGTGTCTCTGAGTGTGCGGCAGACCTCAGATGCCAGCCCTGTCTGTACAATTTGTTGTTAAAGAGACATTTTTTTCTCCCCAGGAGAGTTTCCCACATGTCAGTCTGTATAGTCACGCGTACCTGAGCTTCAGCAGCACCTTAGAGCAGGTTAGCTTTTATTAAACACCACTTGACAGAAAGAGGTGAGCTGCTTTTATTGACCCTTGATGCCTCAGCAAATACTCTGTTGACTCAGAGCTTTCACTCACACACAGAAATCCTCAGCCTGCAAATGCTGATATGAATTGTGGGATCGCTAACTCGATAGCTGCGCCAAACTTTGAATTTTCTGACAAGCGGTGTGGGTTTGTTCCAGTGGATCACAGAATCATGAATCAGTCTTTTTCTACTGTTCCACAAATGCCCAAAAATGCCAGAAAGAATATTTTTGCTTTCAGCTATAAAAGGTAAAATATGTTTTTTTTGTTTTTTTGAGGCAAATCTCACAGTAAGTCTCTTCCAGTCAGTTTCTTTCCTCCCACTAATGCCTTTATCAGCCTGAAAAGCTCTAGTCTGCTTTGGAAAGTAGTCTGTATGGATTGGCTTTAAGATGCTTAAAGTGCATGGAAACATCAGACCTTTTAGGACTACACCGTCTATACCGCCATTTGCAGTCTAAGTGATATCATGTGCAATGACTCTGTAAAATGTTTAAAGAAGTGTGAGTGATTTAACCAAAAGTTATCTTTCGTTAAGAGTCATTTTCCAGGCAACACCTGGGCATTGTGGGAGTATCCTGCTGAGTATCTAACCCTTTAAACCGCCCATAGCAGAAACACTACATCGCCTACAGTATGTCTTATTGATTATGAGCACTAGCAAAAGTTGGACCTTTATCCTTAATCAATTGGTCTATTTTTAAAGAGCTGGCAGTGACACAGAAATTAAAGCAATGAAATAATTAGCAGGGATTTTAATGGAAGACCATATGCATAAACGAGAAAAGGTTAAAATCAAACAAGGCACACAGAATTTTTAACTGTCAGAGGCCAAAACCAAAATGAAGGTCATGCAGGAGAGCCTTTAACCTGCATTCGTCCTAATTCACAGCAAAGGTTGACTCCTCTACTTGTAAAACAGAGTCAGATTATATAGAAGTCTATGTGGAGATTACCCCAACTTTCATTAATGATCTCAGTAGACGCTTTCCTGATGTGTTAATAGTCTTAATTGCTGTTTTCAACTCTGATTTAATACAGCGTGGTAGTGTTTTTGTAAATTCCGAACTTATTTAGAGACACAAATAAGAAATAAATAGAGATGCACTGTCATCCTTAGAACTGGCAGCATATGCAAACAAAAAAGCCACTTTTTGTAAAATGCTGTTTTATTTTTACAATAAAATTTTAAACCTTGCAATTGTCCTCAAGCTACAGTACGTCTTCCCTCCCTTAAACAATAAAGGAGTGCTGTGCTACTGGGAAGAAGTGCAAATCATTAACTGATGATGAGTTATTATCCACGCACCTTTACCTGACCAAGCAGAAGCAGATGCAGCTAGTTTATTGAATAAAATAAATGTCAGGCATTTCAGAAATTTTCTAGCATGTTTATAATTTCACCAAATAACAGAACATCAACCCTTTTCACTTTTTTACTCATCTTCATAATTTTCCTCGTAACTGCTTTGATCCTTTGCTCATACCAAGGCTGCTAGCTTGTGGCTAGCCCTGGACAGTGTTAGCTTTAGCTGCTTTGTCTTTGTTAGCTTCTTTAAAATATCCATGTAAAAGTGGGTGAGGGTCATTTGAGCGTATGATTGGATTTGTTGTTACAAATATTTTTGTAGTAGTCCCCCACAGCTTACAGTTGTGCTCTTCCATGCTAATGGAAGGCTTAATGGTCAGTCACCGGTCCAGGCTGAGATCGCTGAAAATCTGCTGATTGTGGATGATGATTGATTATTGATTGATTATTGACAGTCAGATCCATCGCTCACGTTATAAAAGCTGAGATGCTGAACTTCAGGCTTTAAAACCAGACTCTATAAACCAGTGAGTTATGTTGCATATGCTACGTCCATCATTTATATACAGCTTTTGGTTTCATCATGTCTCTCAAGTTCATTCTCTTTGTGAGTGTTCTTTCCTCATTTATACATGTTTTCTTCTACACTGCTTGTTTACTTTCTCTGTTTATTTGTCCTACCATCTGCCCCTCGCGCGCTCTTTCCTGTAATTCCTGGTTTTGCTTTCTGTTTTTCCATCTCATACTCAATCCTTCATTTACTCTCTTTCAGTCACTTTTGTCCTTTGGCTCTGCTACTCCCTTTTACATTTTCCACTGACCTACTGCACTGTCTATATCCTCAAAGTATTATTCAGTGTCAGTGTACTTTACAAGAACTATCCTTACTTTGTATAGTAATGTTTCAGTAATAAAGTGATACACTAAGTTAGCAGAGTTGGGGTTAAACGTGAGATTCTTACGTTTTTAGCCTTCCTCTGTGGCAGTAGAGACCAACTTGGCTGCTGGCCACGCAGACTTTTATCTTTCCGGCACAGTGAAAGGGAAGCTTTTCATTATCTGCCAGGGTCATGAGGCCTGGAATATTTTTTCCCGAAACTTTGAAAGTATTTAAGTTTTATTTTATCTGGCACATGTGGACAAGAAAGGTATTTTTGCTTCTTTGTCTTGGTAGCTACAGATGTCACTTTTTCAATTTCCGCTTTACTTTGACTGATTGTTTGTTTTTTTTCTTAAGTTTTTTTTACTGTTATATTTTCCCGGCACACCCAGTCTCTGCATCTGTCTTCCTCGCTCCCTGCTGTTCCCTCTCCTATGTTATCCCTTGCTCTCACTCTTGCTCGCTCCCTCACCCTCATCTGTCCGTTGGGAAAATTGACCTCATAAAAAATGAAAAGGATTATTTAAGAGAAATGGCAGGATAATGAAAACCTATTATTGTATCCTGCGGTGGCGACCGCCGGCCGACCGCAATCCTAGTTAGATTAGGTGTTGGTGGGCGGGGGTGGGGTGTTGGTGGGAGGGCTGCTTTTCTTGGTCTTCTTTGTCCCTGTATTATTTCTCATATTGTCTCATCTCTCTGTTCTCATTTTCTCTCACAATCACAATATCTCGCTTTCTTCTGGTTTTCTTATATTTCTGCCACCTTTTCATTTCCTCCTTCAGTCTGTGTCATTTTGCCTCTCGCTCGTCCTCTTCCATCTTACACCGGGAGTCATTTACAACATATGCCAGCACCAGTAGGCTCCAGTATAACCATTTATGAAGCAGCACGGGGCACTGGAATGACCTGCATGCTGTTTTGTGTTGTACTAGATATTGCTTGCATAATGTGTGATATTTACTGTGTCCCTCTGGCTCTTTCTTTTTTCCTAGTGGCTGATGAAAGCAACGTGGGATCACTGGTCGGGCAGAAGAACAGTGAGTGTTCGATTTATTTTTCTTTGACCCACCAATCTGCCACACTTCTCTCCCTTGTGTCTTTTGGCTTAACGATTCAACAACAAGTCCACACAGGAAAAAAATGAACCGTATGTGTGAAGATTCTTGTTATTCTCAAATATTCTTCTTTATTCTTTATTCCCTCTGCCTCCCTTTTTTTCTTTTTTTCTCCCCTGGCTGACAGAGTTGAGTTGTGCAGCACTTAGCGTCTGAGCTCGTGTTGCTTTATTGCCGCCCAGGTCAGCAGGCCCGCGGCGTTCAATCCTCACCCAGCTGACAGCAGCCCCCACTCCATCACAATGAATTCTGCTCCAGTTATTTGTTCGCACTCAGTTCTGCTTTGTTTTATTTGAGAAGAGTCTGGTTAAATGTAAAAGAGAAGACTTTTTTTTTCTGCTTACAGATGACACGGTGCAGTGGTGGTTCAAAGTGATGTATGTGAAGTAATCAGTGTTTGGTTTTTGTTTGTTTTGTTTTTCTGAGAAGGAGAAGAGGATATATAGTATAAGCTAAAACATCAACGAACTCAAAGTCCCTTTGTGTCCAACCTCCAATCATTTTCACTGTCCAAGCCTTTATCAGGAAGTCAAACAGTGGGTGTTTGATGGCCTGCAGTTTGGTGAACAGTCTCTCGTCTGTCAGCTCTTCATATAGAAAGAAGGACGTGGTCAATTCCAAATACTGGGGTTACTAAACATGGAAGTTCAGGTGGTGTCCAGTCATGGGTGGGTAATCGGTATTGCCAGTGCATGTGGCATATTTGTGTTCTCACAATATCTTTTTGTTCTTCCAATATGAGAAAGCACCCTATAGAGGACAAATGATGTGTTACAATTGATCGTGGACTCATTTTTAGAAGAGAAATCAACAAATGTTTTGGTCTGTGCCATATTTGTGCAAATCATTGTAGCAGTTGCACTTGTAGGACTCAGCCATGTTTGTAGAGTGTCTGGTTGGAGGTGTGTGTGTAGCAGTTTATGCTGCAGAGTGGGAGGCCTCTTAAAACTGATTGCTCATTACATACGAGAGATCTTAGAGTAAAAAGAGACTCCTTTGGAGACTCCTTGATACTAAATGTGAAGTGTTGGTCGTAGTGAACTCCTTGTGTTAAAGATATTCTATTATCAAAGTACTCAGATGCAATGAAATATCACTCAGACACTTAGAGCAGTTTTAAACGTGCACGGGTGAGAGACTCAGGGAGAGACTCACACACCTCCTTGGTGCAGTCTGGCTTTATTTATACACATCATGAAGCATACAAAAAAGGAAATATCATCCTTATCTTGTCAAGAAAACAGGTGTGGTTTATCAAAAAACTTTGTGTTCTCTACAAGGTTGTTTCTTACTCGTGGGTGGCGGTTTCCTGCTAGTGTGAAGGCAAACAGTGACAATGTGAAGGCAAAGACTGATAATTTGAAGGCAAGCAGTTTCCGTTATAAAGTAGGGAGCCAGCAATTAAAATATGCAGCTGGTTGAGTACAGAACAGAAATATAAACACTCTTAGCTGATTATTATATGAATAATAAAACCTTTAAAAGCAAAAATACTCTGACATTCCCTCCTGTTGTTTAGATTTCTCACATGACAGTACTGTTATTTTTGTCAGTTCATAACCTCTTGTCTAAACATTTTCGGTTTGAACGTCATAAAACAGTCCTGTGTTCAATTAAACTAAACATTACTGTATGGATCATCTTTCAAAATTTCTTCCATTTGAGACGTCATCACATAAGCATTGATAGAAGTTGTCACCATGTTTGATACCATTTTCTTCAGACAGGGTACTACACATGTTGTGAAAACACATAATAGTAAAAGCAAAAATGCTATTCCAACAAGTCCTTTAATCAGTAGGGACTTCCATGAACCACCTAGTAACCATGTCAACCAATCATCAGTGCTTGTGACATAGTCTTGTTGTTCAGCATCTTTAATCTTTCTCAAGGTGTTCAAAGCGTCGGTCATGTTTTGTGAGTGTATGTTGTCTGGGATGTATGTACAACATGTAGTGTCAAACAATACACACAAACCTCCTTTTTCAGCTAGAATCATGTCTAGTGCGACTCTGTGTTGCATCACTACAATGCGTATTGCGTCGAGTTCTTCATTTTGCGCTTTGTTGATTTTCATTGAAGCATTTAGGAACAGTCCAAATCGATAGTCAAGTGTCTCGATCCTCAGCATGTTTTTCCCAACTCCTACCCAAGGGAACAAGGAGTGGAGGACTTTCTGACCATCAGTCCATAGTTTGAAGTTTTTGGGCACATCTGATCCATAGATTGAGTCATGTGGCATTACTTCAGTGACTTCAGCAACTTCACGTTTTGCTCTTGACGTGTGTGTCTCTGCTGTGATCTTGAAGGTGTGGTCTGAAATTAGTACTGGTGCACACAGACCGGTGGAGTTCGGTGGGAGCATGAAGTAGGTTTTAGGCCCGCAGGCCCAAGCGGTTCCCTGGACCCAGAAAGTTCCATTTTTGAAGGTGTGTATTCCTTTGGATTGGGTCAGGTCAAGTGTCTGTGTGCAGTTGCGGTTTCGTCCAAGTTTCCTGTTTCCATCGGAGAAGTTGAAACACATTGGGTGCTGTATGTCCGGCGGCAAAACTATGGCGAATGATTTGTTTTTTGTGTTGTTGGCTTTGACGTTTACCCAATGTTTTTCGTTGCAGGTGTAGTTCCAGTTCGTCAGATTGTAGGCACAAGGGGTTGTCTGTTCAATTAGAATACGTCGTTGTGAAAGTGGTTTCGTGACACGTTTGACGTCTGTGTCACTACACCATGGAATTAGGTCTTCTTTCTTTGTGCTTTGACCTTTTAGGGTCAGTCCTGTTGCCATCAAATCTCTGCGTGTGCAATTGCCAGTTGTTCCTTTGTTGAACACACACATCGCTTCGTCAAGTTCAGGTGCCTTTCCATATATTGTTGCGTGTACGGCTGTTGTTGGCATATGTGAACATACATAGCATTCCGTGCTGTTGTCGGTGCGTGTTCTATCATACACATATCTATACCACGCGTTGTTCATCCATGGGTGGTTATGGTCTTGGTTCAGGTCACGTAGATGCGAATTATCATGTGTCCATCTTTTTTGCAGGTGGTGTTGTTTATTTCCTCTCATCTGGGTGAGTGTTAGTAGGCTCACTAGGAGCGCAATGCTGGCCACTAGGAGGACAAGTGTCTTCATGATGACCAGGCACACCTAGACTTCTGGTGAGTAGACTATTGGCGAGAAGTAAAAAAGGGCGGGATATACCCAATCAGCCCTTCCCTTCACCAATAGATCACCTAGAAGCCAGGGGAGCCGGCGTCTAAGCGTCTGGATTGTCACTCACTTTTTTACAGTGGCTGTGGTGGATCCAAGATGGTCTTTCTGCTATTTTGCAGGCGGTGGGTGTGGTAAGTAGGACTTGGTATGGGCCCTCCCACCTTGGTGAACTCCAATTCTTTCTCTGGAGTACTTTGATCAGGATCCAATCACCTGGTTGTAACCTGCAAGACACTGGAGAGAAATCACTCGGCAGTTGGTTGTTTAACACAATCTCTTTATTTTCAAACAGTTTAGTCATCCATTCTGCTAGGGTAGTTTCCCTTATTGATTTATTAATAGGTTCACTGGTAATTGGCAATGGAAACGCTCTCCCGTGGATGATTTCAAAAGGTGTAAGTTTCTGAGAACCTTGTGTTATTCTCATCCACATCTTTACTAGGCCTAGACATTCAGGCCATGGTCTTCCTGTTTCTTCCATGCATTTTCTTAATCTCTGTTTTATTGTGCCGTTAGTTCTTTCCACTAATCCTGCGCTTTGTGGGTGATATGCACAGTGATGTTTGATGCTAAATCCTAGAGCTTCAGAGACTTTGCTGATGATGTCATTAACAAAATGTGTTCCATTGTCTGACCTTATCAGACTGGGAATGCCATATGTGGGGATGAAGTGATTGCATAAACACTTTGCCACTGATATTGCATCTGCTCTTTTTACTGGATAGATTTCTGGCCATTTTGAAAATACATCTATAATTACTAGAGCATATCTTGATGCTTGGCATTCGTTAAGTTCAATAAAATCCATGTGGATTGTATGGAAAACTAGCCTCTCTTAGGTCTTAAGTTTCCTTGTGAGTTGTGTTGTTTTTTTTTTGTTTTTTGTTTTTTGACAGAATAGGCATGTTCTTACAAATTATTCGCTAAAGTTTCAAAATTTATAGTGTGTATTGCATTGTTTATCTATACTATATCTCCCTCCTGTTGACACAGGTGTTTACCTCATGTGTCACTACAACCGCTGTCCTGTGTAATGACTCTGTTAATATAGGTTTTCCATCACAGACCATTAAGTCATCTTTCAGTTTACTCCACATTTCAGCCACTTGTTTTGTTCAGTGATTGTTGCAGCTTGTTGTTCGGTTTTTAGTACATCAAGTGGTATTTGTAGGCAGTAGTTGGTTTCTAGTAGCTCTGCCGATTGTTTGCAGCCTGTTTTGCTGCTTGTTCTGCAAAATTATTTCCTTTTGTGACAATATAATTGTCTTTTTGATGTGCTCCACATGTGCACAGTGCCAATTGTTTTGGCAAGGTGATCACTTCCAGCAAGATTTTTTTTTTTTTTTTTTTTTTTTTTTTTTTTTTTTTATAGATGGAACATTACATTCTCACTTGAGGCATTTTTAGATAATTTCTAGTTTTTCAAAGAATTCACACATCTCACACATCTTACATATTTTAAACAAGTATTGTCACGAATTTGTTTCCAAATCAACAAAATAAAATAATCAAACAAAACCGAAAACATACATGAGTCAGGACCCAAAAAGAAAAATGCTGCTACTGAAACAGAGCAGACATGTGAGGGAAAACTGAGCTCACAGACAGCTGCATGTGTTGGCTTTTATGCAGCTTCTGCTCTAAAAACAAATAAATAAAAAATAAAAGAAAATGTGTAACATGCTCATCAACTTAGCGGTGTCCACATATTTAATTCAGCTTCACAATCCTGTAACTTTAGCTGTTGTCTACAGGGTTTGGCTTATTAGTTGTTACTATAGATGTGCTCTATATCTCAGTAATATTTTATCCAGGTTTTCAAGCATGTCAAGTGCCTCTATGCACCTAAGTAGTCTAGATATTTCCTTTATTTTCTTCATCTCCTATGTCATTATACTGAGTTTGAGCAAACCTTAAGCTTGATGCAGACTACTTCATAACAATTGTCCATCTCACATCATACTGACTAGGTTACTTCTTATTATTATCATCTTTTTCTTTCCATATAATAACAACAGTATATTACAACATTTTATCAGTGTATATAAAAGTGTATATTACTATACTACTACTGAGCCAATTTAATAGTTGGGATCATCTTACTCAGCAAACAGATAACTTAGAATTCATCCAATCTGTACAAATTTGCTTCTTCTCTGAACAGGTTTGTGCCTACTTTTTAGACTGGTCTTCTGTTTGCCTCATCTCAGATCCAACCTTCGGTCACTTTCATTCTTTCTGTTGCATGTCTAACCAAGCAATTTATTATTATATATTTTATATTTTATTTTGTGTCCATCAAGGGCTTCGGGTGATCTGCAGCTTCACCTTTTCCCAAGCTGGAGACATTTACCTTTTCACACACTTTCCTTGGCTGACCAATGACACAGCCTTAATGTACCTTATGCATCTCTCTATTTTATTTAAAAGGTTTTCGTGTGAATTATTTCCTTTTATTTATTTTATACATTCTGGGCATGAACGTCTTGCCAACTATGTTTCATTGTTAATATAAGTTTACAGGTTGTTATCCTTCCTATTATTAGTTTCAATACATTAAAAATAAGTTCTAATGTAATTTTGTCTTTATTTATTTTATTTTTGTACTTCTTATATTTATATCTATTCGTTGAGGTCTGTTTCCAACCTTTTTAAACTACTTTGATCTCTAGTTTTCACTTAATAAGGGTTTTATCAGTCACTGCAGTTTGTCCGGCGCCTGGACATTTTTCTCTAGCCACTGCTCGTCAGCAGTGAGTTTTGTTGATTTATTACCCATTATTATTTTTTCCTCTTGTTATTATTATTTATTTATTTATAAATATATTTGCGTTTACACACACATACACACCCGTGGTGCTTTCTCTGGCACGAGGAATGGGAGAGGCTATTGACACGGCCTTCTACTTTCAAGCTAGCCTTGAAAGCGGTGTCAATTTTATGTGATGAAACACAACCTTTTCCCGTTCCACCAGAACTCGAGCAACCAACGGTAAACAATTCGGTGGAGTAGTTCAGCCTCCTTAATGTGCTGTAAAATCAACTTACTCCACCAACAAAACAGTAAAACAACAGATTATACGCGTAATGAGTTTTTTATTCTGGGCAACACTGTGTCTTTCTACATTGCTCCAAGCCCTCTTTCAGGCGAGCTGCTTCGTAACCTCTACGAGTCCTTTTTCAGACGAGAATGTTACTATCCTGTCGTATTTTGACATTAAACTTGCTCCAAGCCCTCTTTCAGGCGAGCTGTAACCTCTACCAGTCCTTTTTCAGACGAGAATGTTACTTAATTAATCTGTCATACATTGACGGGAAACTATTTAATGTACAGACCACAGGTTGCCTCAGTCGTTTTGTGCAAGATGTGAGTGAGTGCTAAATATTCACCTGAGTTATTGTGTGGTTGCTTTGGTTTCCTTCATCAACCCCTGAAGTCGTGGACCTCTTATAAGAACGCTGGCCAGAACCCGAACGTCACGTCTCTGGACTTTATCCTCTGCCTGGAGAGGAGTCGACAGCGTGGGCTTCTCACGACGTCAGGACTTGACGAAGGTCTCCTATTGGAGCATTGAAAAAATATCAATGTCCACTCCGGCTCAGAAGGACCAATTAAATGTTAAAGATATTCTATTATCAAAGTACTCAGATGCAATGAAATATCACTCAGACACTTAGAGCAGTTTTAAACGTGCACGGGTGAGAGACTCAGGGAGAGACTCACACACCTCCTTGGTGCAGTCTGGCTTTATTTATACACATCATGAAGCATACAAAAAAGGAAATATCATCCTTATCTTGTCAAGAAAACAGGTGTGGTTTATCAAAAAACTTTGTGTTCTCTACAAGGTTGTTTCTTACTCGTGGGTGGCGGTTTCCTGCTAGTGTGAAGGCAAACAGTGACAATGTGAAGGCAAAGACTGATAATTTGAAGGCAAGCAGTTTCCGTTATAAAGTAGGGAGCCAGCAATTAAAATATGCAGCTGGTTGAGTACAGAACAGAAATATAAACACTCTTAGCTGATTATTATATGAATAATAAAACCTTTAAAAGCAAAAATACTCTGACACCTTGTATCAAGCTTTATGTTCATCATGGATTCACCGTGGTGGTCTAGCCGGCTATAATGAGAGCTTCCTTTGTGATGGTGAAATTCCTGACTTTAGGCTCTACATACCTTGCAGACTCATTGATCTCCTTTCTCAGGACTCCAGTTTCTAGAAGGCTTTTCGTTTGATAGTTTATGGTTTTTTATATTTCTGTCTGCAAAAACAACAGCTTGTGCTTTTGCAATACATACCTGCAATACACTGATTGACATGCTCAATTGAATATAACGTGCAGATATAGATGTGGCACGGCAAGAGGAGAAAAATTAATATTTGAGATGCAATCAAAAGTTCATCCACGCGTGATTTTAAAAACACTTTTTTGTAGTAGTTCAGATCTTTTCAGCAAACCTGTCTGATGGCTCGCGACATTACAGTAGTACTTGGCGCTGACAGTCTGACCCCGGAGGATAAATCCAGGGTGTCCAAATGCCGTCGATGTCAAAGAAAATGATGAGGTTGCTTCCGCTCATGCTTGTTACCTAAACATGGAGACTGCTGTCTGCTCTCTGGCTTGTAGCCAGAGATATTTGCTTTCTGTGCCAGTTTCAGGTCCGTGGTGAATTTGGTAAAGCAGGTGAGCCAGAACGTGTGAGGATCCAGAGCAGAGGCGACTGGAAATTGATGGACGACATCAGAGGTCTCCATTAGTGCGCCATTAAAGCACTACGTTAACACCCACAGCATGAGCCTCGAGTGGTGTTTGATTTTGAACACGAATTTTTTTTACTTCCTGGGAGTCTGTGGCATTCTAACAATAATGACAGGAAAGATTAGGTGCAGTGTTACTGGAGCTTTTTCTGATCACTACTGGTAAATTTCAGCTTTGTTAGATCTAACAGCTTCAGCATTTCTTCTCAGTGGCCGACTTGCAGACCCTCTGTGGTTGATCTGCGCAGCTGAAGGATGAACAGAAATCAAATGTTGCTCACAGAGTGTCGTGACTCCAGCTCGGCTGCAGACGTCAGGATTTTAATTGTAGAGCTCAGCAGTGATTTGTATCTCATTTAGATTTAATGTCTTTAATATGACAGCAAGGCCCCATATAAGAAAATCAGCATTTAAGTTATGATGTTGGGAGACATCTGGCCTCGTTGCTCCTTCTGTTCCTGCTCTCTCACACACACACACCGATCTCTAAAATCCACCTGCAACAGCCAGCTAAGCCTGTTGCCTGGCAGAATACAAATGGCCCGAGCATCGTTGCTGACCTCAAATCCCCCACACTCAGCATTCCCACAAGTGGCTTCACCTCCGCCCTCCTCTTCTTCTGTCTGATACCCACCCCACCCTGCCACCCGCTCCCCCCACCCTGTCCTCTCCTGCTCACATTTTCCAGGCATTTCTAAGCACACATGATAGATAAAGCGATCCATTTCTTCTCTGCTGCATTCCTTTCTTCTTGTGGTTTTTTTCTTCATCCCCCCTCCAGTTGACGTCTTAGCTAGTGCGTATTGACAGGGCTTTTGCGTGTTTCTCATTTTTGCTGATGCAGAGTATTTTGCCCAGCTTCCTGCTCCATATCTCAACCCACCCCTCCTTCCTAAATGGCCTCGGTGTTTCTTTATGAGCTTTGACATATTTCATTAGGCGGATGGTCTTAAGAGGCCTGCCTGGCTTCTTTAATCTGGCTAAAACCCTCTTTCTCTCTGGCTGAAGCTGCCGCGAGGTGCGTTTCACTCCTCTAACTCTTTCTTTCCTCTCTCTCCATCTTTCTCTCTGTCACTTACTCAAGCTGTCCCCCCCCCCCCCCCCCTCTCTCTCTCTGTCTTGATTCTCCAGTCGTTCGAGTCTCAATCTTCAATAGAGCTTTAAGTCTCATTTCTTTCTTTTTTTCCGCTTTCATCTTTGCAACCACTCGTCCTTTCCTACTTCTTCCCAATCGCCTTTTTCTCGCTCTTTGTCACCAGACTCATCCCCATTTTTAGTCTGCTCTCAATCCCAAAACTTCATCTCCTTCTCTCTCTCTCTCTCTCTCCGCCTTTCTTTCCCTCCTTCTCTCTTCACGATCAATTTCATTCCCTTTCTCTCAACAGGCTGATCCTTTTTTTAGTAACTCGCCTTCTGTAATCTGTGGTTCTCCCTCTCCCGCTGTCTCTTTCCTCGCTCAGCTGCAGCTGTATCTGTTCCAGCTTCATGTGATTATGCTGAACATGCTCCAGTCTTGGAGTTTCCTCTACCGACTCAGACCCAGTCGTCTCGGTGTGTGTTGTGTTTGCGTGTACGTGCATGTGAACACCCCACCAAGACACTCCCAGCAGTGCTGGACAGATATCGCTCCATTCATCCCTTTATTTCTCTTCCTTAGAGTGTCTCCCTGGCAGCAGGCTACTTTACCCCTTACAACACACCTGGGATCTCATCCAGCCCAGCAGCACTGTACCTCCGCTCACTTTTGCAGTAATTTTGTATGTTTTTTCTGCCTTTTCCAAGCTTCTTTAAGTGTGTATTGTTTTTGTTTTGCTTTAAACGATCACCTTGAAAACCCTCATTCAGACTCATTCGTTGTTGTTTGGATGTTTAGAGCTAAATGGCTAACAGCTAACCCTGCAGCAGTGCCACCAGTGAGATCACTCTGTGTGCCCATTAGTCCCTGTTGTTTCTTTCCTGCACAATGAGGCATCAGAAAGCTAGCCAGCATCCTGCCAGCGCTGAAGCCTTTGCTTTTTTCCCCCCTGACAGTATTTGTTTGGGCGCTGTGTAATTCAGCTTTTTTTCTGCTGTTTGTGCTCTCTTTCCTTCTTTTACTTGCTATATCATAAGGACTGTTTGTATGCGCTCCCGCAACTCTGCCTTTGGGGGGAAAAAAACAAAAACAAAACAAACTCTTCTTTCTTTAAACTTGACCACTATCCTCTTCAAGTTGGTGCTTCGTCTTCTGCACCTCAGGCCTCAGTCCATTGATCCTATTTGATTTGGATGAATTCCTGAAAGGCCGGCACATCGGTGACCTGCGCTGGACGTTTTTTGGTGTAGTAAAAGGGCTACCTTTCAACTTTATTTTTGAAGACAAAAAGGTCGCCAGGTGGTAAGTCTAGTCAGTAGGTTAGGCGCTCAGATAGTGTTTGTGTGGCCAAAAAAGGAAGGTTTAATGGTTTGTGCTGTCCTCACTTAAAGACTCCACTGGTTCAACTGAGCTGTTGCACAACCTTAAACGCTTCCACAGAGCGAGCTACAGATCGGAGCCACACTGCTAGCCTTCAGGTCTAATGTGTGTCTGGTGGCCATCAAGGGCGGGGGCACTGGCGGTTTGATCCCCGGCTGGTGAGGCTATCTATGCGGATATGGAATGTCAGGTGAACTAGCGTGAGAGTATATTCGGGCTCTGGAACCAGTCTCCTGCAGACAGGATGGACTCTGTTCCAGTCTGGAGTTTCCCTCTGTGAGAGGCGGCAGGCAGGGGTGGGTGTTTTGTATCCCCTGGACTTTTCTGCCTTATATGTTGGGGCTTTTCCCAGTGGACGAGGGGGTTGTTTCTCTGTGTCTTCCGGGAAAGGGTCCGAGCTCTCCAGAGTTGAACAAAGAGCTGACCTTGAGATTGATAATGGCTCAGTTTAAATCAGGTTTGGGTTACAGCAGCGATGTGTTTATGTTTAATCTTGTGTCAGACTGTAAGAAACTGGCATTTAAATAGAAAAATTTACACAAGCCCCTCCCACCCCAACACCCATGCCTTTTCCTTGATTATTGAAGCACTTTTTGTAGCAGTTTAGCTTAAAACTGTTTTTACAAAGTAATAGAAAAAGGCTAATAGGTACTTCCAGCATATTTACAATGTGGTAGAAAATACTCTTTTGGCCTCTATGGATACTTTCCCCTTTAAAAATTAACTTTTAATAAAAAGAGAATAAAAATTAACTAAATAAAAGTGTTAGGGGTGTGGCCAAGTTGAGTGACAGGTGTCCCAACACAGGCAGCTAGAACCAGTTGGGATCTGCTAGACCTTTCTCCCACCCTTTAACTCCAATCTGTTGTGGCAGATGGCTGCCTGGTTCTGCCAGAGGTTTCCTCCTGATAAAAGGGAGTTCTTCCTTCCCGCTCTCACCAAGTGTTTGGTCATAAGGGGTCGTGTGGGTTTTCTCTGTATTACTTAGTCTATTTCCCTTACAATATAAAATACAATGTCATTTGGCGCTTTATAAATTAAAATGAATTGAAATGAAACCACTACTTGAAATCATAAAACTGGCACTTACACTATCTGTGTTATTTTGGTGCATTTGAAGCATTTTTAGTGGATTATTACGGCTTGCTGTCCCTGAGGTTTGTGCTTCAGTTTTTAAGGTCACTTCCTGGTACTAAAAATCAACATGGGAGCAGCCAAAATGCTAACATTAAGTCCAAAACGCTAACATTAAGTCCAAAACCTATGGGTGGAATCCCAGTGGATATATCGATCTTTTACACCGTTTAGGGCCCCGCTAGCATAAGGCTGCCAGTGCTGGAGTTCTGTTTGTTTGTGTGTGTGTGTGGGTTGACTGTGTTTTGGATCTGGGTCATACACTTTACGTAGGTGTTTCATTGTTTTCAATTTAATGCCAAATTCAAGTTTTTCCACAATAGTTTAAGACTCTTTACAAAAGATCCTTTTGTCTTGATGACGTGTACAACATGCTCAGTGAGCTTTGTGAAAATGTAATAAAGTTTTCTGTGATTCTGAATGGTTGCAGGCTGTGATTGGTTGTCATTCGGCATATTTAATGTGTCTCAGCTAATTCACTCAGGACCATAGTTGACTGTCTTGAAGTCTGACTCCTGCATTAAGGTTAAGTGAATAGTTTGGCTGTCTGTAAAGGTCTTTATAAATCTAGCATGCCGGGTGTGTATGTTTGTGTGCGTCTCAATGTATGCACCCTCTCAGTTCTGCCTCATTGCCTCAAGTATTTTAACTGGCTGCGCGTTTACAAATGGCACATGTCCCACTCCGCAGAGTTCTCTCCAGCCCTCATCCATACTCTGCCACCCCCGCTGCGTCGCAGTAATCCAGTAGAGGTAGGCAGTAATTATGAAATGGCCTTTTAAGTCCTCTCCAGTTATTAAAGCCATTCGTCTAGGTGGAGGCTAAATACAAACAGCCCATATGTCCCCTTTCCCTCATACATCTAAACAACTAAACACAATTACTGCCAGAGCAATGTTTCCATCCAGCTTCATTTTCTGCCTCTGACATAGCTGAATGCATTCAGATAGTAATGGATGGATGCTTAATGATTGAACAGCTCTTTAATTGGAGTGAGTTCTGATAGGCCATACCATGAATTGGATTTTACTTTTACTGGCTGTACAGTCGTATGAAGTCATTTGGTGGGCAGTCAGGTTTGTCGGGTGATATGAAAATAGTTGCTGTGTCATTTTCATTTTTAAAGGATGCAGCTGGGGATGTTTTGTATTTATCTTTCTGTCAACAAATCCCATGAAAAAAGTAGCGGGATCAGTTGATTCAAACGTGGAAAGTTACTGATGTTTGAATAGTGTTCTGTTATAATTGTATGTAACTCCTGGGTTTGCGGGCTGAATGTCACAGATAAAGGAAAGAAAAGAGAAAAGCTAACACACTGGTATCTACTCTTCAGACACAAGTGGCAACTGTAGTTCCTCGAATGGCCACTGGGGACTACCTAAAAAAGCGCAAAAATCCCCAGCACCGCAGCAGTAGTACATTTTTATAGTATGCTATAACACAATTTCCTCACAGTTGTGTTTGTGATGGTGATTCTTTTTTTTAGAATTTATTATTCATGTATGTGACAAATTATATGTTTGCTATCGGGTTAATTGTACCATCAGACATCCCAAAAACTATCAACACCAGCTTGGTGATTTTTCCAGTATTTTATTTGTTGTTTACTTTGCACAAGACACGTGCAAGCTGCAAACAAGCTTGCTAGCCTTAGTTGAAAGCTTAGCACTCCAGTCTCATCTGAATTTGATTTTAACAAAAAACAAAAGGAAAAACCATGGCTGACCAAAATGCTAACATATCACCGGGCGATGTCATTTCCATCTTTTATATACAGTTTGTATTCATACCTCTAACGTGTCATTGTGGTTTCATGCCAAAAAAGCTTTTAAAGCTCCATGTTCAGTATATTTAATCCAGTGTGAAGCACTTCTTTCATGAGAGACCTTTGTGTGTTACTTTGTGTAGTTTAAACAGCTTAAATCTAAAAACATTCACAGAGATGAGATCGTTAAATATCTGTGGTAATTTAAGAACTTGTTGAATTTAATTGCTTTTACTAAAACTGGAAGTAATCTTTCTGTGTCTTGTGACCCTGTTTTTAATGCTTTTGTTGAATTGGATTCAAGAACCTTCACTGAACAGGGCGACATTGAGATCAGGCTTTCTTTTGCAGGTGTGTAGAGTGTATGTGTGGCGGTGAGTGCCACGTGTTTTTATAGCAGAGTGCAGGTCAGGGCTTGTTTTACTGGTCTCCAGAACAACAGCTTCAGGTTTTATTGGTTGATCCTGAGATTGGATACTAGATTGAAAAGTGTGTGTGTGTGTGTAGCTGTGCCCTACATGTGTGTGTCTTGAAGCGTGTGTTCCCTGTACCCAATTTAAAGAACTACAGTATGGCCAGGAGCAGCAAGCCCCTTTCTTACTAAAGTGTCTCCTTGGCAACTCGGTATCACCCATCTCTCTCTCTCTCTCTCTCTCTAGTACACACACATGCAGACAGATACACACACACACACACACACACACACACACACACACACACACACACACACACACACAGTCACTGCCACCCCCAGCTGTTTTGATGGAGGGGGCGCTTTCTTGTAACCGTGGCAACCTCTTTGCCAGTCTGCTACAAAGCTGCTTGCTGTAGAGCACATTGTAGTCCAGTTGATAGGTAAGTGTTAAGATTCTGGTGAGACGCTGTGGGGGGTGTTCAGAAGTGTTCCATTGATGTGTGTGTGTGTGTGTGTGTGTGTGTGTGTGTGTGTGTGTGTGTGTGTGTGTGTGTGTGTGTGTGTGTGTGTGTGTGTGTGTGTGTGTGTGTGTGTGTGTTGGCTTGCTTGTATGGAGTTACTAGAATATCTGCTTTAAGCCCCTTTCAGACATGCAGTAGTTTCCCTTAATCTGACCAGACTGGTTCAGGCATACAGTTGTAGTATTTATGCAAAACTTTAAGCACATGATTCTGTATATTTAAGAAAACATGATTATTCTAGAGAATAACCAAAGTGGAAATGGTAAGATGCTGAGGGTTCCTGTCTCTTTTAATCTGGACCCGAGCTACTCCAACACCTTTACACTTCTGTAAAAACACGTCCACACGTACACAGGAATTTTTAAAAACGGAGGTTTTGCGTTTTCATTAAAAAAAAAGTGCAGTTTTTAAAATAACATCTCCGTCCACATGTAAAAAGCAAACGCTGTCAGGGACATACCAAATTCAAACTGTGTTGAAATGTTAGCCAGTCAGAAGTCTAGAAGCCCGGGAGGGACAGAGTAAACAGGGTTTGTGCCCTCACAAAACCTCAAGTACTTTTGAAAAGTTGGCGTTTTTCTGGAAAGGCAGCTAATTTTGTGTTACTCTTCAAGTGCCATTTTCAATTACCTTCATCATTTCAAATGTTAATAACTAAAGACAGTATTTTGGATTTTGTCTCACTGGCTCTCTTGGCCAGAGTTTATTCAATAAAGAAAGAAACTGAAAATTTTACATTAGTCTGAGTGATTCATAATTGTAAGTCACAGTGCTGTGAAATATGGCTGGTGTAGACTCACAACTCAGGAATGGACAAAATGCATAGAACATACTTACATTAAATTAATTTTTTTTTTAAAATTTATTCAAAACCGACGACGACGACGATGGCATCGGGATTTGGGTTGTGAGAACTTGTGTGTTTAATGCAGAAACCACGTTCGAAGTTCACTCTGTCTTTGTAAATGGAGGGACAGTAACTGCGTGTGAAAACTGCAGATAGTCAGATTAACAGCAACAGTATTTTGTCTGTATCCACCATTGTAGAAATCCATCTCATGTAAACAGTAAGGTCTTCTGTCTTCCTTCTCTCACCCCAAACAGTTGTGGCAGGGTGCCGCCCCTCCCTGAGCTTGGTTCTGCTGGAGGTTTCTTCCCACTGTTGCCAAAATGCTTGCTCATGTTTTTCTCTGTATGCATTATTGTAGGGTTTACCTTACAATATAAAGTGCCTTGAGGTGACTGTTGTTGTGATTTGGCGCTGTATAGATAAAAGGCACACACCTTTGACGTTGCTTGACTAACTCTGTTTTCTTCATCCACGTGTAAATGCAAAAACTGAGTTTTTGAAAATCTTCACCCTGGCACGAGTTTTTAAAAATCTCCATTTTCAGTGATTCAAAACACCTTTTACCAGTGGACGAATGGCCCAAACGCATAGAAAAAGCTATGTTTCAAAAATACCCGTGAACGTGTGGACTGAATAGCTTATCAGCTATGTCTTCCCCATTTTAATTTTAACACCTCTCCCATACGCACAGAGCATACAAGACACTGTTTGTGTGCCTTTTGCTAAAGGAGACACTTTTCCTATATGCTGAGTTTTACTCATTAACATTGTCTCACAAAAATGTTACTAAAATAGAACTTTTTGGGAAGTAATGTCTGTAAAGTCGTTGTTATTTCTCTTTCTGAGTTTATTACATACCTGCAGCCTCAGACATCACAAGAATCCAGCAGTGAGCCTTTCAAAAGCCAGGAAGTTACCACGACACTTCGTTAATTAACACAAATTATCCTAGATTATTCTAGACAATGCAACACATGTGATCAGCATATAATTGTAGATGAGTTGATTTCAGATTATCCAGTTCAGTGAGCTTTTGTACAAATCTCCATACATGCATTCCCACAACCTCATATAGGATATGTTTTCTCTAATATACATATTTGTCACAATATAGCTGCTGATATGTAGCAAATACTTAATTAAGTCAAATTGCACAAATAATGCATAATGTCATCTTGGTGCTGTGGTTTGTTGGTGTTAGTCCTAAGATAGAGTGGATTTTATTATACAGTACATTGAAAAAGATGCCCTTCATTTCTTTATACTAATTTCTAACGAATTGGCTGCTTTTTCACTCATTTTCATTCCAGTCCTTGTACCTGACCATTTTTAGAAGATTTTTTTTGTTTGCTTTTTAAGCCACTAAACACTGGCCTAACCAGTGTTGTGTCTATACATAACAGACAACAGAGCAAACAACACATTTTAAATTGTATGTTGAGACATTTTGTTACTAGCAGCCTGTTGCGAAACGACAAAATTTGGTCCCATTTCCTTAATCTACAAAAGGTAACACTGTTAGAACGGCAAAGAACGAGTATTTTTGAACCAATAAGGCAATTCCTGGATGGCTATTAACGAAAGAGCTGACACATCTTGAATGATGTGCAGTATGTCATTAAAAAATTTGAGGAAACTAGACAAAAGGAGGACAAAAGAAGTGGCACGCCTTAAAAATGATCTATAGCAGATAAACAGGATCTGAAAGCCATGGAGGGATGAATCTAAATTTGATATTTTTGGTTCAACTTGTTGTCAGTATGTACAAAAGAGTTCAGGACAGAGGTACAACAGTGAGTGTCTACAGCCTGTAAAACACAGTGGAGGCTGTGTCCTGGTTTCAGCCAGTGGTGCTGGAGATCTTGTCAAAACTGTTGGAAGTCTCAATGAAACAAAGTGCCATCAGATTTTGATCCACCATGTAGTACCATCTGGAAGCCATCAGATTGGTAACATCTTCATTTTCATCATGACAGTGATCCTAAACACACCCGGACATCGAAACTATTGAAGCAGTGAGAGATCATCTTGACAGAGAACAGAACAATTTGCAGAAACATCTAAAGAAAAGCTTTGAATGTCCTTACTTTAAGAAATGAGAAGAAAGCTGCCTCACAGAGTTCAGACTGTGATGAAGAATAAAGGTGGTCACACCAAATATTGACTTTAAAGCTTGTTAGAACTGTACAAACTAATTTCAATGTGTGTTTGCACACAATTCATTAAATCACTGCACTTATTTCCCATTTTCCTAACAAAAAATAAAGAAATGAGGGGTTTGGCACAGTGCTGTAGGTAAGACGGAGCAACAAGGCTTCAGCATTGTGTGTGGAATACTCACTGCACAGCCTGTAATTTAGAAATTTTCAAGTTCATTTATTCTTGAATTCATTGAGCGAATAATTAAGAGTTTTGTGCCGATCACTTTTATTCCAACTACCCAACTCTGTGAAAAAGCTGCAATTAACATTTTGTATTTATTTGTACAAAACAAAAAAAACCTACCTTTACTGATAATGATTTGACCTCCATGACATCAAATTTCTGAACAAACTGTATCAATATGTAATGATGGTTGCAGGTGTGTCACGCTCACTTTTAAAATACCTTTTTTTTTAAAAGTACAAAGCAGCGTGATGGAGCAGTGTTAGTCCTTTCAGGGCCTGTCAGCACAGCGGGACCCCGAGGCTACGTTCCAGGCAAAGTCTTCACTGCTGTCTGTTCAATACAGACACAACAGCAGTCAGCCTCTGCAGAGTCACAATATACACATCGCATTTGGATGCGTGCGGGTTAGAAATGCGCGCAGGTGGATATTTGCATGCGTGTGTTGGTGTGTAAGCACCTACAGCTTGCATGCAGGCGTGGGCTTTTATGAGTGGATATTGTTTGTAGACACTTTGGAGTGTTTATGCGTTTAGGGGGGAATGCAAGCACCATTACGCAGAGGTAATTGGCAGGTTCTTTGTTTCAGCTCCCTTTTTTGTTTAGTTTTTTCTTCTTTAAGGATGTTCTCGTACCGCATTTCAAAGGAGTCACTCGTTAATCCCGAGATGAATAAGTAATGTTTACAGCAAACGTTGTTGCCACCGTAAATGACTGTTTAAAGGCTTCTTTTATAACAGTGTAATTGACATTCTTCCCTTGAAAAACATCCTGGATAATTTAATCACACTGTAGATTAGGTTTATGTTATGGTCATCACTTTTAATGATATCAGCTTTGTTTTTCAGAAATTAGATACATTTTTTTCAACTGTTAGTTTTGTGGTTCATTTAAGTGCGGTAGGCAGGAATCGTCACACATCAAATGTCAGAAACCCAACGCGAAATCATTCAAACAAACCTTTAAAAAAAACAAGAAAACTTGCTGACACATCCTCTGAACCTCAAGGACTTGCAAATCGCCAGTGCCGCAGAGTGATGGGAATCGTGCGAGAGGTTCAAATTGATTCAAATGTCCTCCAGCAGCAACAGCTCGTGTTTGATTGTTGAAAGCAAAAGCACACCAGGTTTTGTTTTTTGGGCTTTTTCTTTTTTTTATCCACTCAACTAAGTAAAGGATACGGGCTGAAATAAAAGGGAAGTGGATTGTTGTAGGCAGCGAGTTCCCAGTTCCCGCTGATCAAAGTTAAATGACTTGAATAAGAAAAGCAGCGCACACACGTTTCTGGGAAAATTAGCTGCTTTGCACACAGGCATTGGGAGGAACGATGCAAACTTTGTTGAGGCAAATTACGAAGGCCGTCGGGTTGCTTCTAGAGATGGCTGCCAGAGATTCAGACCACTTTGTTGTTCCAAAACTGTTTAAAGTCCTCTTTTAAAGATTTGGTTCTGTAATTGGATGTTTTCTATTGAAGTGCAAGTTGTAAATTGCCCCCCTTTTTTTTTTTTTTTTTTACTGTTTTTTTTTTAAACTTGAGTTTGTTTCTGAGTAATCTAATGATGATTACTCATCCTCTGCACTGATGATCCCACCCTTCATTAAACATCATCTCTGCCGAGAAAGTTCATCGTGAAGAAAAACCAGAAGTTTGCTGCTCGCTGACAAAGTGAGCGAAAAGTGATGCCAAGCGAAGACGTGACATTACCTCTTGATCTTGGGCGGAGGGGTGCTGCAGCTGTGAAGGGCACTGACTGTCATCCTGGCCCTCCTTTTTTTTTGGCTGTTAGGCTGTTTGTCAAATGTGTGCACCAGCTTGAATCAGTGGCAATCAGGCTGACATGATGCGAACGGATCCGTGAGAGCATCTGCTGGCACAGCGGGCAGCGATATGTGATAAACGCTGATTTCACCCTCCATTGGATCGAGCTGGCGATGATAGCCACCTCTCCCCCGCTCATCCATCCTATTAAACCCTCATTATTCATTTACCTCCAGCCTCAACAGCCTGACATGCATTGAATGAGTGCAACTCGCAGCCCCACGCATGCACACAAAAAAAGAAATTGTGCTCATTTCATCTGTGGCGGTCAAGGACACGCTCGCCGCTATCTCACGTAGTCAGTATCATGACTTTCTTCTTCTTCTTTTATTTAAGGGTTGGAACAAAATTCTCTCATTTAGTGGTAAATACACACCCGCCCACACGCTCAGACACACAGTTTCCCTGCATAGTGCGGCGGCAGTGCACTGGCAAGGAGCTTAATTCTATCAGGCTGCAAGCTGGACAGCCGTAATTACATTTGTGACACAAATCCTGCCTCTCAAATTGAGCGTTTTATTCCTGAGCGCCCCCCCCCCTACCCCCCCACCTCTCTATTTATAACCCCTTATTCCCCTTATTCCCCATAAATCCCACTTCCTCTCAGAAAGTCAATTTAGGACTTAAAAGGCAGCAACGCTCTGCTTACTTTTTTCCTCCTCCTTCGACTCCATCGCCGCTTCAGTTTCACTCCCAACACCCCCCACCCTCCCACCCCCTCCCGCTCTGCTTGGAAGCTTTGAAGCCTCTGAAATGACAAAAAATACGTCTTAAGCAGTGAGTGCCGTGATGCGAGAAAGTCATCCCTACAGAAGAGTTTCAGAAAGTGAAAACGCTGCTTGCAACCTGCCTGTAACTTCTTTGAAGAGTCACTGCTCTATTGTGATACATCACCTGGGTGGGTTAGTTGCTTTTAGGGGTTGGAAGCAGGCGTCTTTTCAGCCGTCTTCTCGGTCATCTGTCCCGCAGTTTCCTGCCACAGCCTGAATGTCACAAGCGTCTTTGACTTTATTCTCAGTGACATTTACTCTTTTCTTCTTTTCCTTACAGCTCTGTGTTTCCTCAAATCTTCAGCATTTCCCCGCTACCTCCTCCTCCTCCCCCGCCTGCTCTCCGATCCCCTTGCTGAATCAGCTGTGGCCTTCATTGCACTCCTGCTCCTCCATCTAGCCCTTTCTTCCTCTCGAGTTGGAGGCCATACCCCGAGTACAGTATGATGGCAGTTCATTTATTCCCCCCTGTCTCTTGCTTATGCATGAGCCTGTCAGTTCCCATAGTACCGCTCCTCACCTGCGCCTGTACCGTTTCACCTCATTCATCGTTTCTTCTCCCCTTCTTTTATGTCGCTCATACGGGACTCCGACTTTCTCCCCATTTCTGTCAAGCCTGTTTTTCACGCTCTCCTCTTCCTTTACCTTTCACTCTACATTTCATATACAAGACTTCATATTTCTCTCTTTAACCATTCTCAGCTTCATTCCAAAAAGCTCTTATACGTCAACAGAAAAATGTGTGAGAGCTGATACTGATTGATCCACGTGTATATGTGAGATTTTTACATTTTCAGGCCTTGAGCTAGGCATAGTTTCCAGACAAGTTTATGCATGTGTATGTACGGTTATGCATAATAATGTGAGAAAGTTTTAGGAGGATGATCTTTAAGGTGATGCAATTTGGACTTTAAAATGTTTGTAAGAGCAGGATTTTTCTTCCTTCCATAAATAATGACTTTAATGCCATGAATTTAAATTTTAGTCCACATTTTCCATCTTTCATTTGATGTATTCTGGCTTTATTCTATCAGTCGCCATTGCTGCCGTGTCATTCCTTCAATCAATCTGTTTTCCCAACTACTTTTCTTAGTTAGTCGCGCTGGGCTGGAGTCTATCCCAGCTGACATTGAGTAGGAGGCAGGGTGCACCCTGCACAGTCAATCTATTATATATTCCGGCTTTCGTTCTAATTTTTATGCTATAAATTAAGACTTTTATTCCAGCTATTAAAATTTAATTCCGCAAATTACCATTCCTAGCATTCCTTCGATCCATCCATCTTTCTTAAACGCTTATTCAGTTTATACTTGTGGAGGGTTAGAGCCTATCCCAGCTGACATTTCATAAATGATGAATTTTATTTCGAGTAGATTCAGACTTTATGGTTTTTCATGAAAAATATATTTTCTTTCTATGTATTGTTAGTTTAAGTCTATACATTCTGAGTTTCATTACATATTTCCCAACTTTCATGCCATACAATGAAGTTTTATTATGTGTTAGTTGATTTGAATGTTCTCCAGGATTTACATTTAGTCTCTGATATACATAAAAAGCCTAAAGCATACCCCATAAAGGCATTTTTCTGGAAGTAAGTGTTAAGTAATGTTAAGTAGTAAGTAGTTACTGTACTGTATATGGAGGAACCATAAGGTTACTGTTTTTGTTAGTTCAATAATCAGTGATTTTAGTGTAATAATAGCAAACTTAGCTTGATTATGTTTCCTGGTGATTCATAGATAATGAGCTAATTAAGTGTCAACTCTTACAAAAGACCCATTTCTGTATTACCTAAATGATAACTCTGCCTGTAGAAGCAACAACACTAATGGATAAATTACCGTCTAAATCCTGGAATTTGCAGTCCCAGCCCCCGCACCAATTCTTACATACACTGAAGGCAAATTAAATTGTAGCCAGCTCTGAGAGTTTAAAAAGTTTAATGCAGATGCTCTTTAAATAAGGAAATATTATTTGAGGAGATGGGTTCAAGTTTAATGTTTTGCAAGCGGTGGGTTAGCTTATCCTAAAAGCTTGTGATCTGAATAAAGTCTTTGTGTCAATTTAGCAGTGGCTGCGTCTCTAAATTTAAGCAAACCTCCATCCTCCATCCATCAGCCAGGCTTCTTTCATACTCTTCATTGGATTTCCTCCTCTGTTTTATGTGCTGGAATAGTGGAAAATGGTGAAGTTAGCTTTGGGATGAATTAGTCATGGCGGAGTGTCTTTCTGTCTCGCAGAGCCTTCAGATGGAGGAGCACTCGGCCCCACCCTGGGCCTCATGAAGTCCAGCTCCCTGGAGAGCCTGCAGACGGCCATGTCTGAGGCGAAGCAGAGTCACATCCAAGACCACGTGCCCTTTCATCGCCCACGGCCGCACATGGTCCGGGGGCGGGGATGCAACCAGAGTTTCCGCATCGCCATTGACAAGTCGTATGACGGACCTTCTGAAGACGGTAAGACCCCAGGAGAAAAGCAGACATGTTGAACTGCTACTACCAAAAATCTTTTCGAAAAACAAGAAGCAGACACAACAAAACTGCCCACTGTAAGGAATGTTCCCTTTTAATGCACGACTGGGATTCCTTCCTAGACACTGTACCCATTTAAATGAGAGGCTACGCTGCCAGTGCACATCCTTTAAGCTTTATAACACACTGGCACTCAAAAAAGAGCCAGAGGCCTGCCAAGGTACAGTGCTTAGCCTAAGTACCTTAATGAAATGCTACATGATTTTATCCACTCAGCAATTTGGAAAGAACAACTTTATGTCTTACAGCAGCATATTTTTAATGCTCTAAATTGTGACCACACATACGTGTGGGATGAGGGATGTGTGCGATTAACATATGAGGAAATTAAATCCTGGAGTGTGGACAAAAGTTACGATTTGAGGGTTTTTTTTAGGCACACAGTCAACGCTGCAAAAGATAAAACTAAAAAAAACCCAAAAAACCCTCAAATCTGTGTTCCTGGTATCTTGCTACACCTGAGGGGCTTGCATAAGAACAAAGGCTGCCTGTAATGCTCGGAGCTATATCTATGAGTACATATTCCATTGTTGTCTGTGCATCTACTCTGACCTCTTCCATCCAACCTATCCTATTCGTGGGAATTGTTTTCCCTCATCAGACGACGACATGTCAGAGCACAGCTCCGGTCACGAAACGCCCGCCAGCAGCTCGTCTCGCCAGGATCTGGATGCAGACGATGGAAAGAAGAAGAAGAAGAAGGATGAAAGGAAGAAGAAGGAGAAGAAGACCAAAGGGAGGAAGAAGTCACTGGATTCTGTGGAGGACACAGAGAAGAAGACCAAAAAGAAAGGATTTGGCATCTTAAGGTAAGGAGATCTTCAGGTCCGAATACTTAACATCCCGAATTGATGTTTAACTAGTTTGTAACTTGTTGGCTTCCCCAGTTGAAAGCTCCCGTCATCAACAAAAATGACTTGACATGGACTTTCTGACAAATAGAACCTAATGAAGATGTAAACATTAGTTAAATATGTACATGAGCCCTGTTGCTGGTCGCTGGCTGACTGCAGATGGATTGAATAGCACTCACAAATTAACTTCTTTCCACTTGAGGCAATAGCTGACACTTTTAAACGAAACATTTTGTATTTCTGCAATTACAGTTCCAGAGTCAAATAAGGTGCTGACATTAGCTTTATCTCTTCATGCGTGTCCTGGCAGGAGTGAAGCATGTTAATTGGCACGGTGGTAATAAGTGTCCTATAAACGACTGATGGGAACATTAATGGATCCTAGAAGCACAAACCGAGCCAGTGTAATATGCTTTTATTCTGGTTTTCCAAGTTTAATTACATTTCTAAGTAATTAAACAGAGACATATTAATTTTTCATTTTTATTTTATTAACCCATTGCAATCAAATTGGGGAATGTGCTGCCTTTTGTATATACACTGTTCAAAAAATTAAAGGAACACTTTGAAAACATATCGGATCTCAATGAAACGAAGTCATGCTGGGTATCTGCGCTGATGGATTAGGTAATGTGTCAGGAGTGAAAGGATGCCACATTGTTTGATGGCAATGAAAACTATCAACCTACAGTGGGCTGAATTCAAAGACACGGCAAAACTCAAAGTGAAAAGATGATGCAGCAGACTAAGTTTCATTGCAATTTCTTTGCAGCAACTCAAAATGGTGCTCAGTAGTTTGTATGGCCTCCGCGTGCTTGTATGCGTGCCTGACAAGGGGCATGGTCCTAATGACACGGCAGATAGTGTACTGGGGGATCTCAGAGCTCCTGGTAGACTCTAATGGTGTCGGATGGACACAAACATGTCCCAGAGATGATCAGTTGACGTCTATACAGGTCTGTATCTCCCCAGACCATCACTTATTCTTACGGGCAGCTTTCACGTCTGTCACATGTGTTCAGGGTGAACCAGCACTCATCTGTGAAAAGCACAGGGTGTCAGTCAGTGACCTGCCTATTCTGGTATTCTATGGAAAATTCGAATCAGGCCCCACGGTGCTGGACAGCGAGCAAAGGGACGACTAGAGGACGTCAGGCCAATCTCATGAAGTCTGTTTCTGATTGTTTGGTCAGAAAAATTCACACGAGCATCCTGCTGGAGGTCATTTTGTAGCTCTGGCAGTGCTCGTCCTGTTCCTCCTTGCAAAAAGAAGCAGATACTAGTCCTGCTGATGGGCCTTTTACGGCCCTTTCCAGCGCTTACAGACTGTGCTGGGAGACAGAGCAAACCTTCTGACAATGGCACATATTGATGTGCCATGCTGGAGGAGTTGGACTATCTGTGCAACCTCTGCAGGGTCCTATACATCAGCTCATGGTACCAGGAGGGACACTGACCCTAGCAAAATGCAAAATTACTGGAAAAAAAAAGATCAGGAGGGAAAATGTTCAGTGATCACCAGTTAGCATAAGCTAACTCTATAATAATAGTATTATCATTACAGCTTTAGCTGAAACAAAACCATTTAAAAGGCTTTGCTTTGATTTTTTTTAAATCAAATATTTTCTAATTTAAAAGAAAATTAACAGCTAGAACAAACCAGATAACTACTCCTAAAGCTCAAGCTATAGCATCGTCTGAAAGCATCATTACTTATATTGTTCTCTTTAAATTGAGCTGATTTTCATCTGTATTATTTTCTACTAGTCTTTTATTTTTAGGTTTGCCTGCTGGTTAAAACCAGATGTGCATTTTGTAGCTGTGAGGGAAACAGACATCAGGTGCATCCCTCCTGTAAACAGAAGAATCGATGGACAGAAGCAGCACTATGTCTTACTTTTCTTGGTTAAGTTTCAACAAATTACCTCTGCGAGCACAGCAGGATTACGGGATCTTGGATATTGGATGTGAACACAACCTTCTCAGTAATGGAGGGTATCCATTATTTCTCAATCCAAGCAAAGTTGCACAGTAGTGACCCAAACCGCTCGTCACCCCCCTTATCAACATGTCCCCATCGTGATTTGCGGTGGTCCAATCCCACCAGCTGCAATCCTTATCTATTGGCAGTGACACGGTGTGGTCAGTGTATCACTACACTTCCAACACTTGAGATTCAATTAGGCTGTGACGAGAGATAGCGCGAGCTGAGCGTTGGCCTACAGATGGCAGATAAGAATCCAATCGGCCACAGTGTCAAGGGCAGTAATGGAGGAGATGTTCACACGTTGAGCCCGGTAGGGGAGAGTCGAGCCGGGGCTGGGAAGGGCAAGATGAAGGACACACTTGGAGGAGGTACATGCAAGAGCACATGTCAGCTTGTAGTTGAGTGTAAAGCTGAAATCCACTTCGCCTAGAGCTGGATTTACCCAGGAAAGACAGTTTTGTTTCCTATTCTGCGCCACACACATTGTGTTTATATGAAGCTCTACACATGTGCTGCACAAGGACTCCTCGTTTTTCTGTTTGTACTTCTGCATTTGGATCCTCGCTTCTCTCTTCCTGCCTTGTGTATACTCTCCTTGTCTCTTTGCCTTTACTTGCCAATTTTCACTTATTTTTATTTCTCACAGTTCAAGTTCGGGTGTATCAGTAAAATGCATCTGTCATTGGGCTCGCACATCTCACTATGTCCACGCTCTTTTTTTCCCCCCTCTTAATTTAACACAGTAGTCGGAAACAATCAAAACCAGCCTGCTGCTCGTCTCTTGCACAGACTTGGACTCCTCTTCTACCTCAACAATAGCCTGACTATTGTAAAAGCTTCCAGATTGTCGCGCCGCACACTCGCCCCTCTCTCTCGCGCTCTCCCTGGCCTTTATCCGTCCAGCTTGATTGTTATTGAACTTGAAATATGACTTAATTAGCTGGAGTATTGCACTGTTCAATCTGATTGCAGCTCTCAAATGTTATTTTACTCCAATGGCAGCATTAGGAAAAGGGCAAATTATAAACATATGACCTCAATTTACCACGGCAATGAAAGTGTGCACAACAACAGCTAGCACGACAAATGCTGGAAGCCGGCCCCGTCCTTCCAGTGGCCGTAAATATTTAATTTAGCTGCTGCATTGTTTGAAGAGCAAGTTGTTTTTGGCATTGGGTAGCAAACAGCTGGATATACGGTGACCTCTGGAAATCACATATTTGTTGTGGGAACATTTATTTTTTCTAAATTCATACATGATCCTCATTGTATTGTTTCATGGCCTTGCATTTAAAAGCCTAGATGTTGTTATTTTACATGAGTGCAGCAGTTTGCCTTAAGAAACGTGTTTGTTTAAGGTAAAAAAAATTAATTACATCATTTGATAAAACGGTGAATATCCTTTTGGAAAAATCCATGTAGTCTTTATTGAATCGAAATGCACACGATGGTAAATTGGCCAGCCAAGCAGCAGCCTTTCCTGTTTAACCCATTAACACCTAGTGTATCATTTGATACATACAGTTTTTGTGTGTTTTTGAGACGTCGACATCATCAGTGTGGTTTATTTTTCCACCATGAAGAACCAAAGTAAGATGCACAATCAATTTTTAGCAGTCGATTACCAAAGATGCCAGATGTAGCAAATATGATACCAATTAAAACTAAAATATTCAAATTAATATTGGTTTTTTTTGTTTAATTTGTCAAAAAAGTTAAATAAACACTCCATTTTCCAAAAAATTGAATTTTATTTCGAGTTTCAGGTTTTAAAGAGGGCTTAAAATTCGTTTTTTGTAAGAATTGTTTCCTAGAGATGCTTTCAATGTAACAGTTCAGCACATTAATCGAGTCACTGAGCGCGACACAGTGGGAATGCTCCTTAACTCACCACATAATACTGTCATGATATGTTACCCACGATAACGCATGATATCAAAATTAGTGTAACTTAGATAGAAATGCACCTAAAAAGGTGTAAAACTGTAATTATGGATTCATTCACATCATTGTGCTTTGAGTGTGTGTGTGTGTGTGTGTGTGTGTGTGTGTATTATTATTCAAATTTAATAGTCCAGTTATTCATTTAAGTAGGCGCTGATTTATTTCCCTCCTCTGTTTGCCAATCCCCCTGTGAATTTCTCTTTTTTCCCCCCTAAAGGTTCATTAATTTCCATTCATTTTACTGTAGACTCATTCATTTGATAAGCACCACCGTAGGGAGTTGTAAAATAGTGACTCCGTTAAGTCAGATTGGCAGGGGAATCTATTAAGCACCTGCATGTATATATTTCCACCAATTGCTGTGAAATTGGTGGAGCACATATTTTGTACCATTATTTGACAAAAAATAGTCACGATTTAGCATACGGTGGTCACAATATCCGATTTTCTCTTTATAGCTGTCATGGTGAGAGATATTCAAGGTATTATTGTGATATTTAGAGTAAATCTGGGGGGAAATACCAATTATGCTATTGGTTAATTTAATTTCTAACTTTATTCTCATACACTTATTGCATATTAGAAGTGCATGGCCCATGCAAGGTCTCTAACTGTGCAATAGCATACAAACAGAACAATTATGCAGGTATTTTAGTAATTATTTGAGCATTATAGTCGCCACAGTGAGTCTTTTTTGTGCGTACAGTAAGCCGGGCCCGCTCTACAAGCCGGTTGTGATTTGATTTGAATCTCAGGGACTGCTGTGAAATCGACTTTGTAATGAAATTGCTTCCTGATTTCTGTTTCACTGTCAAATAGTCCAAACTGATTTGGACGTTTGCCAGTTTTTTTGATGGGTGGGGGGGTTAAAACAGAACTCCCATCGAATTAAACAAAGTGTCAAAAAAGACACACCGTCTTAAGGTTAAAGATGGAAGAGTGCGTTCTGCTTCCTGTATGTGTCCCTCCTGTTCTGGGCTCGGATGCGGTTTCTCCTCTTTTTCATCACCGTGCTCACAAAGCCCCATTCGCGTCTTGTCTCCCTGATTGCTAAATAAGCCAAGACAAATGGCAGTGCCCTTCAGACCTTCCTCAGTAGCGCTTGACTGCTCGTCTTGTCTGTATTCAGCAGACGGCAGTGAAGTCTTTGCCCAGGACGTAGCCTCGGGGGCCGTGCTGCTGACAGACCGCGGAAAGACTAACACTAGGCTGCTCTTATGTTTTCTCTCAACGTCGCCGCCATATCTGCAGAACAAGACAGGTTAGCCTGGTCAGGAGTTTCAGATGTCCTTATCAGAAAAAGGATATTTATCTTCCACTTTTGGACTGTAATAAAACCTTTGCCTACAATATTGATTGATTGATTGATTGATTGAATCTTTATTTTGAACATGTTGAAAAAGTATAAAAAAAAAAAAAAATATATATATATATATATATATATATATATATATATATATATATATATATATATATATATATATTATTTTTATCTCGAAGTAAAAGCTAGAGCTCCCTCCTCACCATTCCCCAAAGTGATATTTTTACAAGTTTCTCAGCCTTGGAAAGTTGCTGAGGGCGTTTGTTCTTGTGTGTACAGCTTGAACTGCTTGAGCTCAGACCCGGTCTTGTTTTCATGAAGGATTAGACATGTTATGGTTTTATCCAGCACGACTTAATCAGGAGGTCAGGGTTGTGTGCAACGCTCCCCGTTTCACTCCCAAGTGACATTCGGTCTGCACTGAAATGTGGATTTGTGTTTATACACAGATTCATGCAACTCCATCAGCTTGAGCGTTCATCACACCAGTCACCGGGTGTGTCATTGCTCAACTCCGCTGCCGGCCCTGCCGGGCACTGACACACGCTGTCTGTTTCGTGTCCCGTCAGTCACTCAGTCAGGATCAATGTGGAGCTGTCGCTATCAGCACGTCTCCTGCCGCCACCGCACGCAAACACCCCTCAACCCATTTAAGGGACATGAAAGTCGACGCTTCTGATCTGCTGTTTACAAATCCCACGTACGGCATCGTACAGTATATCCTCTCCCCCGCTCCTCTGTTTGCGGCGCAGAAGAAATCCGACAGTGACGCAAGCCAATTAGCTCCGTCCGTTCCGCTCTCATCCTATCGCGGAGCAGCAGAATGTGCGGGGTGGAAAAGGTAGTCACTGGTGGGCTGTGCTCTGCAAAACCAAAGTCTCGGTGTCAAACTGAAGGAGCTCGACGCTTGATGATTTCTGATGGATTACTGCTCTTATAAGTGCGCCTGTCTTCCTCCTCCTTGTTCCTCGAGCCTTTGCTCTTCCAATTTTAGTTTCCCGATGAGCCTTTTCTCCTCAGATTGTCCTCAAATGTCCTTTCTTTGTTCTGTTTTGCTTCACTTAGCTTTCTATGGTTGAGTATCTCTTTCCCAGTTCATTTCTCTCTGTCCTTGAGTGAACTATTGATTTAACTAAGCAACACTGGATAAAATTAGCTTCAGAGTCCTCGATGGATTCACTCGAGTTTCTAATTTTCTATTATCAAGTGTGCTAATGACTAGTGCGAGGTCCAAGAAACCTCCTGCCAGTTAAACAGAGGCAGGGCGTGTTATTCCTTTACTCTGAGGTTTCTGTGGACTGTTATTTTTTTCTGTTCCTGCTCTGGTATGAATGGTTGTCACTGCCCATCTGTTTATTTGAAAGAAACCAGGAAAGTAAGGCCGACCATCGGTGCGAAATAATAGTAATGTGGAGCACTGAAACAGGCCACAACAGTGCCGCAGTGACTTTAAACACCAAGTGACCTTAAGATCAGCAGGAAGGGAAAGGAATCTTGAATAGGCTGTACTTGTCAGCCGTGTTGGTAGG
The DNA here is from genome assembly GCF_057382275.1 of Copadichromis virginalis. Taxonomy (NCBI): domain Eukaryota; kingdom Metazoa; phylum Chordata; class Actinopteri; order Cichliformes; family Cichlidae; genus Copadichromis; species Copadichromis virginalis. The sequence continues at coordinate 44,708,727 of NC_140639.1, forward strand.
CATATCAAAATCCCTCTGACATGTTTGTGTGGGTGCCTCACAGCAGTGACTCTAAGCTGTGATGGGGTAAATCGGAGGTGCATTACCTAATCCCACCGTTGGGTTAATGCACTGCAGGTGGATTTCTTTGATCCAGCATCTCATCTGGCATTTAAGGGCTGCTAGCTGCGCTGATACAGAAAGGAGTCTGCAAGACAGTATTTATTAATGTTAGTATTCCCTTTTGTAAAATATGCGTAAGGCCATATATTTTGCTCACAGGATATCTCTTGTGGATAAGCATTATCACTCCCTCTATTCATCTCTTTATCTTTCCATAAATAATGTATGCAAAACCACAAATCACTTTCTTTGCACACTTGACAGGCGTGGAACTCGCAGCTATCGCTTACTAATCAGGGCTGCCTTAAATACACGTTCCTAGGGAATGTAAAGCCTTGCAGAGTATATTCTCCCTGCTGTATACTTTGAGCAAAGGTTGGCTGAATTAAAATGAGAGAGTGCAACCGTGCATAGCTGAGGGCTCGCATTATTATTAAATCCTTTATTTAAACAGGTAATCTCATTGAAATCAGGGTGTCCTGTTTTTAAAGGAGACCTTTGCAAAGATAACATGAGAATGGACATTTTGAAATTTAGGAAAATCTTATTCAGGAGTGATGCTCATGCATAAAATCCTCAAATAAAATAAGAGAATGTAGTTTTCAAACTTTTGTATTTAATCCTATTTGTATGCAGCAAAGTATCTGAACCCAGTTGTAGAGTAAATAAGAGGTGCAGCTAGTGTTAGAACTTCCTGTGACTCGGCATTGTAAGTACTACATTTAAATCTTAACAAGGCAGCAGAGGTAATTGGGTAATTTTTAATAAACAAACATCAAGCAGCACTGCTCCCTTATGTTTGTTTAAGAGGACCATCTCAAATTTTTATATAAGATACAGTGGTTGGTAATAAAATGCAGCACCCTGTAGTAAATGGAATAAAGAATATTCAAGGTGGAGGAGGAAGCATATGTATAAATAGCATTACCATCAAGAAAGCACTCAGATTTCTGGAGTGTGTTCCACATGGGTCTTAAAAGTGAGTAAATAATTCTGAATTATTTATAATAATCAATAGTTTTTATTTTATGACCATGAAGATTTCAAAGGAGGCAGGATACTCTTAGGTCACCTGGTGAATAGCATCCCCTTATGTTTCTTTACCAGAGGCCAGAGAACAAGCGTACTGTTTTGATAGGTGAAATGCAGATGCTGGAAAGAGGATAGTACCTCAAATAACCATTTATTAAAGCCAAGGTATGCAGAAGAGCATCTCCACATTTCTGGATGCACAACACGTGCAACGACTACACCAGGTGTCACTCACAGCTAGACAGCTTCAGGCTGATATGAAGGCGACCATATTTCAATTTACCATTTGTTACAATCAAAGTATGCAGAAGAGCGTCTTTGCATCCGACCTTGAAGCAGGTGGGCTACAGCAGCAGAAGACCGCACTGAATGTCACTCTTGTCAGCTAAGAATGGGAAACTCCAGTTCACACAGGCTCACCAAATCGTCTCAAACTGGTTTCTTGAACATGGCGGTGTGGTCACAAATGGCCTTGGCAGTCACCAGATCTCAGATCACAGGCCAGGAACATGGTGGATGTGCAACCACAAATCTGCAGCAACTGTGTAATGACCAAAATCTCTGACGGAAAACCTTTTGAAAGCATCTTTGAGATCTGTCAGGAAGATTCTGATGGAATCATTTAATAGATTGTTTATCTAGTCAAGCATAACATTTCCAGTGGCATAGCATAAGCTGCTAAATCAAATGCTTTGCATAGGTTGTGAGGGGCTATGCGACGCACACATAACGCAGCTGTTATTGTGCTGTGACTTAATCAAAAGCCCAACTGCTCTGATTAAAACTGTTTGGAAATTTACCAGGGACTTATGGATTTTTACTAGGCAGGAGAATTTTGATATGGGTTTCGAATATTTGCATTTCTGGTAATGGTACGTTTATGTAAGGGAGGTACATGCAAATCTTTTGCAATTTTACCTGATGCAAGTTGTGCACTGTGATTAATTCAAAGCTGCAGTGAAGGAAAGAAAATCAGTCCTTTTATTTGCTTTGAGCTTTAGTTGTGAGTGGTGAGTAGAACAACCTGGAATTTAGTGTGTGTGTGTGTGTGTGTGTGTGTGTGTGTGTGTGGCATTAGTATTTGGATATGTTGGCCTCGTCATTTTGTTTTTTGTGTGTGTTCTTATGGTGACAAATGTCCAAATTTATTATACTCGGTCCCAGATATAAATACCAGCATGGTTCTTAAAGCTACACGCTATTACATTAAAATACTGCTAACAACAACCAGTGAATCACCCTCCATAGAGGAAAAAGCAGTCCTAAAATGACAGCTATTTCATTTTTCTTGTCATAATTCAGAATTGTGCTCAATTTGCTTCCGGTAAGTCTCCGGTCGCCCTACATATAAAAAGCTGCCAAGTACTTTTTACCGTTGTTGGAAATGAGCTTTCTCGCAGCAGAAGCAGCTTCCTGTACTTGGTACTGAGGCACAATTCTAATTTACAACTTTGCCATGGAAGCAAACAGACGCGGACTCTATCACTGTCGGCAGCTGGCGGGAAAACAAATTAACTTTTTTCCCTCCATTTCTCCCCTCCATTCAGCACGATGGGCAGCTTTTCCTGAAATGATGTGCAGGTTTATTGGTGTTGATGCGAGCTGTCAGTCAAATATCAGAGGGACAGGAAATTGACAGTGGAGATGATGAGGAAATCCTCATGCATATATATCAGCTGATAAAGGGGGCAGTCGCGACGCGCCTCCGCCGTTCCTTCCCGCCGTCCTCCTCGCTCCCTTTTTCTGTCGCTACAACGCTTCCCCTTGACTCGCCTTCCCCTTGAAATCTCCCCTTCTCTTCTCACACGAAAAGCTTTTTATGTTTCTTGTTTTTCATAGCCCGGCTACACCTGCCTCCAACCAGAGCGTTTTGGCTCAGAGCCGCTCTCTCTCCCTCTCTTATTTACAGCTCTGGTGTTGGGCGGGTAGGGGAGGGGTGAGGCGAGGATGCCGACTCACTCCTTTGCAGCTTGACCGTGAAGGAGCTCCAGTGGAGCAGTTGAGGAATTAATTACTTTATTTACAGGCTTCTGAACAACTTGTTTACCTCCAGATTTTCCCTGGGAAGTTTGGAGGCCACCGGGTGTATACTCTTTTATTCAGATAAGTTTTTTTTATTATTCATTAGTATGTTACACCCTATGTTACATAAGAAGCAATCTTCAGAGAACTAATTACTCTATAATGTTCTCTGCAGTTCTGCCAGCCAATAGAGTTGCTGTCACTGTTTTCAAATAGCTGTGTTCTCATTAGGAGCGAAGCCCTATTTTTCTTTTTTCTTTCTTTCGACTGGTAAAGTCTGAGTGAGTCATCCGGCTCAGGAACACAATACCCACATTTGTCCTGAGAAATATTGGCCACACGGTAATTACAAAATGAGACAGTGAGACGAGGCTTCCATTTGCGTTGATCGCTTTCACGATCCATCAGTCCCCGTCGAGTTATGACATTTGAATTGACCCCGAGGGACGGGCCTTTCGAAGCACAGACGCATTCGTATCATCCAGACGGCTCAGCGGCATCTCACCAGCCAGCTGCCCATCACTCACCGGCCAATTAAAGGTCTCAACGAGGCCACAGGAAACAGTCACGACCAATTAGCATGTGATCTTACCAACTCCTGGACGTACATGTGTTCAAAGCATCGGGCGCCAGGAAGTGATTACACCTCCACTGGCGGTTATGTCCTCTCCAGCCATGCCATGTGTGATGGATGGACTTCCTCTGTCATTTAATGTGCTAATGACAGACACATTCAAGAACACACAAGCGCACAAGTATTCCTCTTTACTTGAGGGTTTCCTTATTCCCCTCTACCGTGTATCTCCCACTAAAATACACTCAGAGCACGACCTCTGCTTTGCACACCAAGAAGGTTAAGTGTTTCTTCTATGAAGATGTGTGAAGGGCCGGAGGAGCCAGTAGTCTAACCTTTCTCAGTCTGCCAGTGGCTCTCATGTGGAGTCACGGTGACCTAGCCTTTTTTTTGCTTCCAAGCCTGCAGCTGGAAAATGTGAAGAATTTCTATGATTCACAAAGTTCACAGGTGGTTTCCAGGAGTATTAAAACAGATTTTTCACTTTCATCCAGGTTTAAAGCATCCGGAACTTTTCAAAATGAGTTTAAATCTATGTATGTGTGTGTTCTTCTGTTACCTAGGCCAGTAAAAGCCAGGTTTCAGACCACTGGCCAAATCAGGCCAAATAGAGTACTTTTGTAGATTTTCATCTAAATCTATCATCCTGTCAGAAACTTTGTCTTCTTTACCTACTATGGTGAACCTGAAACCTAAGACATACTGTTTGCTTTTGCAGTTTTAAACGTTTGAAACATTCCTAAGAGATTCTGGTCCATGTTGACATCATAGCATCACACAGTTGCAGGGGTGGCATCTGGTGTGGTCTTCTTCTGCTGTAGCGTGTCTGCTACAAGGTATGATGCATTCAGAGGTGCTCTTCTGCGTACCTTGGTTGCAATGAGTGGCTATTTGAGTTACATTTTCGATTTAAGTCACTTAAATCACCTTTCTTCCCCATTCTGATGCTCAGTTTGAACCACAACATCCACAGTTATGATTTTAAAAATGACTCTACCTGTTAAAATAATCCACAGAACTTTAAACCAAAAACATGAAAGGAAAATAACCAAGTGATATGGTTAGTTCTTATTTGTAGTTTGTGTGAACTGACCATCTAAACCAGTGATTCTAGTCAGATTAAGTGCAGTATTATGCAAACCAAGCAAGATAAAGGCTTTGTGATCGTGTATGCTAATGTGCCTAGCTTTCATTATCTTAATCTGTTTATATCTCATTGCATGTGTGCGTGCATCCATGCATGCGTGTGTGTGATGTGTGCAACCAGGGCTGGACTGGGACAAAAAATCGGCCCGGGCATTTTGACTAGAGACCGGCCCACCAGGATAAAGATTGAAAATGTGACGTCATTCAGGGGCAAAACCGCAAAGGATTCTGGGAACTTGTGGCAAGAGGTACTAGCGCACGCAGGCTTTCAATTGAACTCAGTTACACAGCGATAAAAAGAAACCCAAAAAATGGCAAGAAGCTGTTGTATTATTAACTGCAATAGCCGGTCGCATGACAGCCACGGGAAGCCGACGGGTAAAGAGATCTTTTTTTTTTTACGTCGTTGAAGAGAAATTTTTTTTAAGCCATGTTTCCGAAGTAAGAGCCGACGGATGGTCTGGATATACCAAATATAACGTCTCAGAACACTCCAGCTCACATGTTAGTCTGCTCCAAGCATTCCCACAAAGGTCAGAGTTTTGTAGTAGTTAATACGTCATTTTTCTTAACATAATTGGTGATATACAGTGGGGCAAAAAAGTATTTAGTCAGCCACCGATTGTGCAAGTTCCCCCACTTAAAATGATGACAGAGGTCAGTAATTTGCACCAGAGGTACACTTCAACTGTGAAAGACAGAATGTGAAAAAAAAATCCATGAATTCACATGGTAGGATTTGTAAAGAATTTATTCGTAAATCAGGGTGGAAAATAAGTATTTGGTCACCTCAAACATGGAAAATCTCTGGCTCTCACAGACCTGTAACGTCTTCTGTAACACGCTTTTCTGTCCCCCACTCGTTACCTGTATGAATGGCACCTGTTTGAACTCATCATCTGTATAAAAGACACCTGTCCACAGCCTCAAACAGTCAGACTCCAAACTCCGCCATGGCCAAGACCAAAGAGCTTTCGAAGGACACCAGGAAAAGTATTGTAGACCTGCACCAGACTGGGAAGAGTGAATCTACAATAGGCAAGCAGCTTGGTGTGAAAAAATCAACTGTGGGAGCAATCATCAGAAAATGGAAGACATACAAGACCACTGATAATCTCCCACGATCTGGGGCAAGATCTCATCCCGTGGGGTCAAAATTATCATGAGAACGGTGAGCAAAGATCCCAGAACCACACGGGGGGACCTGGTGAATGACCTGCAGAGAGCTGGGACCAAAGTAACAAAGGTCACCATCAGTAACACACTACAACGGCAGGGAATCAAATCCCGCAGTGCCAGACGTGTCCCGCTGCTGAAGCCAGTGCATGTCCAGGCCCGTCTGAAGTTTGCCAGAGAGCACATGGATGATACAGCAGAGGATTGGGAGAATGTCATGTGGTCAGATGAAACCAAAGTAGAACTTTTTGGTATAAACTCAACTCGTCGTGTTTGGAGGACGAAGAATACTGAGTTGCATCCCAAGAACACCATACCTACTGTGAAGCATGGGGGTGGAAACATCATGCTATGGGGCTGTTTTTCTGCCAAGGGGACAGGACGACTGATCCGTGTTAAGGACAGAATGAATGGGGCCATGTATCGTGAGATTTTGAGCCAAAACCTCCTTCCATCAGTGAGAACTTTGAAGATGAAACGAGGCTGGGTCTTCCAACATGACAATGATCCAAAACACACCGCCCGGGCAACAAAGGAGTGGCTCCGTAAGAAGCATTTGAAAGTCCTGGAGTGGCCTAGCCAGTCTCCAGACCTCAACCCCATAGAAAATCTGTGGCGGGAGTTGAAAGTCTGTGTTGCTCGGCGACAGTCCCAAAACATCACTGCTCTCGAGAAGATCTGCATGGAAGAATGGGCCAAAATACCAGCTACTGTGTGTGCAAACCTGGTAAAGACCTATAGTAAACGTTTGACCTCTGTTATTGCCAACAAAGGTTATGTTACAAAGTATTGAGTTGTATTTTTGTTATTGACCAAATACTTATTTTCCACCCTGATTTATGAATAAATTCTTTACAAATCCTACCATGTGGATTCATGGATTTTTTTTTTTCACATTCTGTCTCTCACAGTTGAAGTGTACCTCTGGTGCAAATTACTGACCTCTGTCATCATTTTAGGTGGGGGAACTTGCACAATCGGTGGCTGACTAAATACTTTTTTGCCCCACTGTAGGTTACAAGGAAGTCTGGCGCTGAACAGAAATTGTCGCGCTATGCTCCTTTGTTTATTGTGCATAAATAGTGAATTGTCCTGACACAATATTGCGTTTCGCTTCTGTTATTATGGTACATTGACAAAAACATATACTTTTATTCACAGGATAAAACAGGGTTTTTGTATCACTAATTGTCCAGTGCGATTAAAACATACAATATTATTGTCACTGCTACATTTCTGTAATGCTACCAGAAATTATTTCCACTACTAATTAATTAACGTTGAGCTCAAAGGTTATATTAATAAACGGTTAACGAATGTGTATTTATGACGACGATTTGTGAGACTGGTAAACTTATGATACGTACGATGGTCTTTACTTTCTACACGGTGCATTTCAAGGTCCTGCACCCATCCGTCGGTAAACTGTACCTGGGCTTGTTGCAGTGACCTGAAGTTACTAAACTTCATGAGTGTATGCACTCACTCCAAGAACCGTGTAATTATAAATATGAGCGTGGTGAAAGTTGGGCAGCACGCTGACGTCTTTTGTCCACTCTGTGTGCTCCTAAGGGTCTGACCCTTTCACTCCTTTGATTTTTTCCTCGTATTTTTCTTTGTCTTTTCGTCGAGTCTGTCTTTGTACGGACCGGCATTGTTCTCCTTTTGTTTTGTACATTCCTTTTTTGTGCGGCAAAGAAAAAACAAGAAGGTATTGGAACCGGAGAATGAACGTTTTGCGGTACTGCAAACGCTTGCATTTGATGCGGTACTTGGATTGTTTTGCCACGAGTTCCCGGCATGCAATGCGCGAAAATCACGTGATTGCTAAACAAGGGGGAGGGTGCATCCAGCCTCCTCGGCTGTAATTGGTCCAGCCCAGAGTCGATCATGACCAATTGGCCAATCCAACACCTTTCATTATATATACCCTTCCTAAAAAAAAAAAAAATCCATCGGCCCATAAAAACAAAAAATCGCCAGCGGCCCACCGGCCAGTCCAGCTATGTGTGCAACAAAGAGTGGAGAGGTCAGTGCACTGGCTGAATGTACTGCCCAGACAATGGCCGAGTATGAAAAGGAGGCATATAGCCCAGTGGTCTTGTTAAATATGAATGGTTTCCCTGACAGAAGTGGGGAGCGAAATAAAAGACAAATTGCTGGGGGGGACAGATTTTATGTGGAATTGCTAAAATATGCCACATATCAGAATGCAAACAATTAAAGGGACGCCCATATTTCACCAGGCAGCCCCTGGACGGCGCAGCACTCCAGCACTTTACACTCCATCTCCTCTGTTTGCTCTCCCTTCATCCTTTTCCCTTTTACTTTTGCTTGCATCCCTTCTCACTCTTTTTTTTCTTTCTTTTCTTCTTCTTCTTCATCTTTTTCTTGGACAACCCTTCCTTTCTCAGTCCTTTCCTATTTCCTTCTATCCTAGCACCTTCTTCCCGCCCTCTCTTCATCACTTATTGTCTGACTGAAGCATCAGTGCTTGAAGGACCGGCCAGGCGTTGATTAAGACAAGCTTTCCATATGCTTTCTGCTCCCTTGAGAGCAACTTGCTGTGCGTTCATACCTGCCTGCCTCGATCCTCTCTCCTTTAGGTGTTAAATTACTCTCATTTGAAGAGGAAATTTGGCGGCTCCTCCTCCTCTTGCGTTACAGCTTGTTGACGACACCGTAGTTTCTTTGACATTGCGAAGTAGCAAAACGTTCTCATGCAAGAGTCAGTTTACTGGCTTGCTTTTGGTCCGTAAGTCCTACTGAGCTTTTATTCTCCTTTGCTACATGCTGTGCCCTTCCTCACTCCATGATCTTTGAATTATCTTCTGCTGTGATGCTCAGCTAAAGTACTTTAAAGAACTGAATATTAAGATAGCTTATACCCTCTACTTGTATCTTCCTCCCTACATTATTAATGCCTTCTAAATGAAGCTGTTTTAACTACGATTAGCACTTGGGTGGATCTAGCTACAGATTCATCCCAGTCCTATCGGCGCTTGTATCCGGCATCAATGGAAGCTGATTTGGGCCAAATTGCTGGTGTACTGTGCAGGGCATATGGAGGGAAAGTCAGATAAATAGATTTAATTATGCCCGGTGGGGAAAGCTCATGGCCTGCTGGCTGTTTTCATTATCGAGCAAAGGTGGGGCTCTCTTCAGAGAGGCCTGGATTGGCTGGCCTAGCTGTCTGCCAAAAGCCAGCTTCCAGCGGCCTGACGTGACCTCGTCGTTGGGCGGCAGTCCACTTGTAGCCCGATCCTCACTTCCACAAGGAAACCACACCAATTTTAAAGAGCACTTGTTGTCTATTTTTTGCCCTCAGTGCTATTCTGTCTATTGGAAGCCTGAAATATTTTCCGACGGGTCTCACTGTTGAGCAGTGCCACTTCGCCAGAACAGGAGAAGAAGGCACCGTGTTACATCACGGCTCTGTTAATCTCCTCCCCCCCTCTTCCCATCTCTCCTGTTTCTCTCTCTCCGTCTGCTTCTCAGTTTGTTTCTCTTTCACTCGCCTCATATCTTTCCCCTCCTTTACTTTCTTTACTGAAAACTCCACTGAGATATGTGCACTCTTCTCCAAATACATACAGAGCAATCTAATTACTGCGATAACATTTCTGCTTGGCTGATTAACTGTTCTCCCTGTGCCTCTGAACGCAGCTGCATTCCCTCTATATATTCCTAAGCTCCTTATTCCTCCCCAGCCGAGCTGCACTTTCACAGGAGCTTTGGCTAACACATCCATCCCTCGTCTTCTCTTTCACTTTTTCTCGTCTTTCTCTCTTTCTTCTCTGCCTCCTTCTTGTTCGCTTATTCTCCCAGGCAGATGGGCTATTTAGCCGGCTCTCACTTTTTCTGGTTTGCTCATTTAATTCCTCTTTTCTTACTTACTCATTGTTTTTTTTTCCCCTGCCTTTCTCTTGCTTTCTTTTCTCTTTTTATCCACTCTGCTTCTTTATACCTTGCTCTTATTCTCCAGGGCGAATAGGATTTGGCCAGTTTTCTCACTTGCTCTGAGCTATCTGCAGCCTCGTTATTGAAAAGGACATAACAAGCCTGTTGCAAGAAATCATTATTTTTTGTGGTAACACGCTACGAGTCAACACAGACTAGAAAACAATGCATGCTATGCATGTGATGGTTTTACCATCACGTATAAGTGGCATTGTTCACATGCTCGCCTGTTTACAGAAGGATTTTAATAGTGTACCAGCCAGATGGCAGATCACTCCACAACACAGGATTATTGTTATGTGTTAACAAAATCTTTTTTCAGTCAGAAATCTTTGAGGATATTCAGACGTTAAGGTTAAAGTATGGAAGCAGTTATCGTAGAGATACACACTATGAAGAAGAACAGGGATGAGCACATGTTTACAGGACATAAGTTGCCTCATTCTGAAGTTTGTCCTCTGACAAAAAGTCTTTTCTACCCTTTATTCTTCCTTCCATGTAGCATAGCGCAGTAATATATCCTTTACTTCCCTCCAAGACAGATAAAAGAAGCCCGACTAGCCTTGGAGCCTCAATTGATGCAGTATCAAATATAATGTCAAATAAGTCCTCCCCTGTAAAGGCTCCTCCAACCTTTTTTCACCTCAAAGACAGACAGAACTAATGCAAAGAGCCTCAATCAGCTGATCTCAGTGTCAGACGACATCAGCTGATGGCTCCGCTGAGACCCTTACAATCATCCAATCGATGTATCTCAGATAGGACTCCATTTAACAAGCCGCTTTGCAACCCACCTTCACCCCATAAACGTTGCACTGACAAAGATTTTCAGTCTCAGAATGTGCAAAGCCAACAGTCCAGAGGTGCCATAGTTACATACTAACATATGTTGGTAGAGACAAAAATGCATCGCATCAGGTTTAGCGTCTTATTATTTGCTGCTAGTATTATTTAGGGTCAGTTTTAAGCCTGTGCCTCTCTTGTGTCCTGATATTTCCGTTGGCATGTATGTGACTTCTGCTTGAGGTCTCCAGCTTGATGTTTTTGGGCTGTTCCAATCTCGACTTCAAACTGGAGAGAATGCGGTTCTTGTGTTCAGGCTTCTAAGGAGCAGGACTTATTTCAATGAGGCCTCTGTTACGCAGTCATAGAGATCAGTCGGTGACCCTGTAGCAACCCTCAGTCACTAGAGAAAAATGTGCATTCCCCAGCCGGTTGGTGAGTGGTTGCTGGCTTTTGCAAGTTGAAGTTGGTTGTGGAGAGGGAGTTTCACCAAAGACCTAAAATTTTATTAGATTTGCTCTCCGAGCTGTAGTGAATCTTAAAAAAGTGCGACGCAAGCTGTAAAAGGAAATAGTTTCATTTTAAGCTAAAAGTTTCACCTTTTGAAACATGTTAGTTTCAGCGGTAAGGGACAACTTTTAACACCTTTTCAAGGGAAATATTCTCCGTTTTCATTTGCATCACACTCTTCATAGTCATGCAACCACTCAGCAGGTAGTTGGCAAGTGTTTGCAGAAAAGCTGCCGTCTTCTTTCTTTAACTATGGGTGTTTGCTAGAAGCCAAAGCAATCGCAATGAGGTTATCAGTGCAATATTGTATACTTTCTTATGATAGATGTTATCTTGCAACAGCCAGCAACGTCCTGCAGCTACTCGCCAACCAGTTGGGGAAAACTCATTTTTTCCCTAACAACCAGCGGTTACCAGGGGCCCGTGCGACCAGATCCTAAGAAAAAGGATTTGCTGAAGTTGAAGCGAAAAGTATTATTTGTCGAGCTATAATGATTAAACTTGTTCATTTATTTACTTGACTTTACCAGACTTGAATTTTTAATGTTTAACTTTACTCGTTTTACCCATTTTGTTCTGTTCCAGTGGGTTCTTTCATTATCAGAATGTTTCCATTTGCTTTTATCGCTGTAAATCTTGATTGTTTGTTTTTAAAGTTTTATACAGATATTGTATTAGTAGTTTTTCTTCCTTTCTTCTGGACTCATTTAGTTGTTTTTATCTTCCTTGCTCCTCTTCTCTCTTTAATCTGTTTCCTCTGTAGACAGAATGCTAAACCACCTTTGTCGCAGTGATGAGCCGCAGCGCTCTGCCGTTGTGTGTGTGATGCTTTAGCGTGTCTCTGTGTGAGCGTGTGCGCGCGCGCTTCAACTCAAATGTGGAATGGCAAGGTGTTCACAAGTATCATCAAGCCTGCAAGCGTGTGAGCACACACACGTAATGTGCACATGCACACGCGTCAATTAAATCCTTGTCCTCCTTGTGAAAACATGGCTTCCTCCACACGGGCCCACACACACACCCACGGTGCTAGCAGACAGCATTCTCACATCCCTCGTTATGCCTGCCGATAACCAACCACCCACTGGCTCCCTGTTGCACCACGTTAGGAAAGCTTATTAAGATTACACACAACTGCACACCATCAGAGTTGTCACAATTGCAGAGAACAAAGAAGCCTTAATGCTGAGAATGGAAGTGAAGAGATGATTTTATTTAAACGGAAAACGTTAAGATCTAAAGCTGCTCTAAATGAGATTTCTAGTTTGTTGCAGTAATTTGAGATAGATGTTAAAGAAATCCTATATAACGATTTATCCGATGGAGCAAGCTCTTTTTGCTCCCTTTGGCCCTTTTCCTCCATCCTAGAGCTTTAATTGCACAGGTCAGGTTGGTGACATCACCACCCAGGATAGCTGTGATCCTAGTGTTACATATAGAGCCTCATTAGAGGATGGCTAACTGAGCTCTTACGCCTCTTCCCCCTCTCTTCCACAGTAATGAGAATGACAGTTGCTGTAGTAATTACAGTCACTATAGTTTCTTACCAGCTGAGATTCTGGCGCACCTAGCTGACTGCTTTTGGTCCGAATTAGGGTGTCAGTTTTGCAAAGTGCACTAGTCATCATCTGTTATGCCTGACTAAGGTTTTTCACATGAAATTTAGGGAAACCATAAGAAGAAGTAAAAAGAGGAAAGTTTTTGGTGCATAAATATACAATTATTTATAGGATTTCCAAATAACAAAAGGAAAATCAGCCAATATTCCCCAAAGTTATTTGCCTGTCTGTCTTCACACACGTTTTAAACATGATGGCAGCCCTCCCTTTGCAGCTATAACAGCTTTAACTCTTCTGGTTTCCACAAGGCTTAGGAGTGTTTATGGGAATCTTTGGCGATTCCTAGAGAAATGCATTTGTGAGGTCAGACAATGATGTTGGAGGTGAAGGCCTGACTCACAGTCTCTGCTCTAATTCATCCCAAAGCTGTTCTATCGGGTTAAGGTCAGGACTCCGTGCAGGCCAGTCAAGTTCTTCCACACCAAATGTGCTCATCCATGTCTTTACAGACCTCGCTTTGTGTACTGGTGTGCAGTCATGTCGGAACAGGAAGGGGCCATCCCCAAACTGTTCCCACAAAGTTGGGAGCATGAACTTGTCCAGTATGTCTTGCTGAACCATGAGTTAATTTCACTGCAACGTTTGTCCAAATTAGGATGCTGCAAAGTGGAGAAGAAGAAGAAAAAAAGAGGAAAGGCCTTTGTGAAGCATTAGCTGTTTGTCAAAGAAAACCAACTTTTTAAGACAAACATTTCAAAATTACTCCATGACAAATATACCGTACTTTATATATAGTGACAAACAGGCAACATCATCTCCTCTCACCGTCCCAGGCCTGCCAAGGTGATCCCAGGGCGGCTGTGGGAGCGGCGGGTTAATAATGACAACGACATCCTAATAATGGTTCCCAGTAACTCCTGTGTCAGTGGGGAGTGTATTAAATGGGACACCAGAGCAGCCTGACTCACAAGGACCCCCTACTTTTCTCTAATGAGAGTTTGATGGAGTGGTTGTGTAGGTAGATAATGCTAAGTTAATGAGATGTCCTATTCCATGAGACTGTTTGCAGTTCCCTGCAGAGTTACGGTGTGTTCGTTACCTCTGTTGATGTATATGCTGTCTTCTTTAGTGTGTGCAGCCGCTTACCTGTTTTTTGTGAACAATCTGTTTATTTCTAGTTTACTGCTGTGTGTGTGTGTGTCTGTGTTATTTGTGCTCATAGAGCTTTTCTTTTTTTTCTTTTTTTTTGTAGGTTCTTTGCCTTTAAATGTGCTGGTGCATTTTCACATTTTTATCCAGCTTCATTCTCGCACGCAACAGGAAATTAACTGTCACATTTCAGAACCAGTGACAGAGCAAAACCGGCGCTATACAGAGGAAGCTTAAAAAAACAAACCACAACAAAAAAAGAAAGTAATTAAAAAACAGAGAGAGAGAAAAGAGAAGCAGACATTAGTTTCATAGCAATAGGGAAACGATGGGGGGATGTTTGGTGATGAACAACGCATAAGGTGATGGGAAAGGTAGACGTCTCTAATTGGGAGTCCCACCCCTGTTCTGTGCCACCCTCTTTCTTTTTCTTTCCATCTTTTCTCAGACAATACAGTGAGAAGAAGAAGCTTTCCTAATTAATGCAGATATAATGATGGGTCCAACTGAGGACCTCTGCCCCCTCAGAATGTTGATTAAGGCGCTTTGTGTGTGTGTGTGTGTGTGTGTGTGTGTGTGTGAGAAGGCGGGCTGGGAGGGGTGGGGGTGTGAATCTAGCAAACAGCTTGGCCGACTAAACCTGGGATTTTGGATAATCATATATTTATGTGTAATATAATTATATGTCCACTGATGCATAGAAGATGAACAGCGCTGATATTTCTTTTCTGACGATGCTGATTTTTATATGGTTATCGCTGAGGTAATTGCTAGTCTGCTTTTGGCTCCTGCATAATGTGGGAGTGCTTAGAAAATCAAAATCAAAATAGTTCCAAGTAAAAAAAAAAAAAAAATCTGTAGGGTAGAAAAAAGATGCTGCAGCAGCGCCCACACTGTTTCTGTGGCAAGTGATCTCTAGGAAGAGAGGTGGAAAAACATTACAGCAGCAGGGGCTTAGCATCCGCGATATTGCCGAAAGAAAAATAAAAATAAAACACGGATGTTGCAGATGACAGATTTTAAACTTCCCAAAACAGCTCAAAGATCAGTGTGAAACTCTGCCAGTGTTGCTTAAAGGGGAACGCTAGATATTTTGCACATCAGGCTCAGTTTACCCGCCACGGCTCCAGCTGCTCTGCCTCTGAATACTGCAGTGTAATGCCTTCCATGACTTTTGTCGAGTCAAGGAGATAATGGGCTCTGCCCTACAGATCCTTCATAGCCACATGTGTTTCCACTTATTCTGGTCAATTAGACCCCTGCTCCGCTTAGGCTGAATAGAACAACACTGAAGTTGCACGAGGTCACTCCTTTTCTTGACCTAATATAAATGACAAACATGGAATTTGTTCCAAGCTACAGGTGTGACAAATTACTGGTCCTTGAGAAGAGGTCGAGTCAGCCAAAAATCACTATTACAGATGGTGCTGAGTTTCACAGATGAAAGCAGTTTACCAAGCAGTAGTAAAACAATCCTACGTAAATTAATTCAGTTCACTTCACCTCAGGTTTATTTATGTAGTGCCAAATCCCAACAACTGTTGCTTCAAGGTCCTTTACACTGCAAGTTAAAGACCCTGCAGCATTCAGTAGCTGTGAGCAACAACTAGGTGATGGTGAGAAGGAAAAACTCCCTTTTAATAGGAAGAAACCTCCACCAGAACCAGGTTTAGGGAGTTGCGGTCTTCTGGTGTGATCCGTTAAGGCAAAGGTGTCAAACTCCAGGCCTCGAGGGCCGGTATCCTGCAGGTTTTAGATGTGTCCTTGATCCAACACAGCTGATTTAAATGGCTAAATGACCTCCTCCACATGTCTTGAAGTTCTCCAGAAGCCTGGTAACGAACTAATCATTTGATTCAGGTGTGTTGACCCAGGGTGATATCTAAAACCTGCAGGACACCAGCCCTCGAGGCCTGGAGTTCAACACCCCTGGGTTAAGGTGTGAGGGGAAAGAGGAAAGAATAAAGGATGTGTATGTAGATAAAACATAGAATGTGGGAGAAGGAAAAACCCCTGGGGAGTGAAAAGAGGTGAGTCACAGGAAGTTCTGAGCCTGTAGCAGCATAATTATGGGATGTTCAGGGTCACCTGATCCAGACCCAACTGTAAGCTTTATCAAAAAACTGAATATTTAGTTAATTAAGTTTAATCTTAGTACTCTTTTATTAGTTTTATACAAGGTCCAATCTGAAATTCTGCACTTAAACAAATGCAAATCCTACTTGATTAAATGTAGCCGCTGGCACTTGTGCTATTTTTAAGATTAGTCCCGTTCGGACCACATGTACATTCACATCTCCACTGAGAGCTGGATCAACCCCAGTGTGTCAGAGTGGCCACATTTTACCTTGAATTTCATGCTATACATGAGGAAGGTTGTCCCTCAGTTGCATCAGTATGTTACAGCACAAGTCAGTGTTGACAGTCTGACTCTGGGGAGTTGAAATGCTCATTTGGATCACTCCTCAGTATAGTGCACCATTGAAGGCCCAGTAGGATGTGTTTGCTACTGATTGGATCGCTAAATTTTAACAGAGCTAATGTGAGAGTCCTGTCCAGAGACTGAATTAGTGGTGAAGGCAGGTTACGTGGACAAAAGCTGCAATATTCTGATTAAAGAGTGGCATGTTTATGTGCTAGGAATTAGCATAGCAGTGCTTATCGAGGCCATCTGTGTGTGCTGTAGGAAACCGGCTTTATGGCTGTTTAGAATGATAAAGCTCATAAAAAACAAAAAAATGTTACACGAGCACAAAGAAATATCAATCGAGTTGAGTTTAAATGTCATGTTAAAGTAGGTAATCCTATGAGTTTACGACCTCGTGAGTACAAACTGTGCATATCAAAAGAAAATGATTTGATTTGGCGTCTCTATTTTCATCTTTCACAGTAAAACTCGAGCAATGTGAATATCTGACCTGCTTTTGGCAGCAGTCACCCACACAGGTACAAGTGAAGCGGGTAGATTAGCTAAAAAACAACTCTAATTGGTTTGCAGGATGGTGCCAGGCCAATGTGGCATCCCTGTCCAGGTTTCCACTTGGCCAGGCCAGCGGGTTACCATTCAGGCCACGTATCTGCCTGTAGCAGTAATGAGAAGTGCCTCACTGTTAATGAGATAAACACAGACATTAGATTGGCTCAGCGGGAGCTCAGAGGGAAGGAGAGGGTGAGAGAGAAAAAGAGAAGCGGGTTGGCGGGTGAGGCGGAGGCGGCGAGAGAAAGAGAGCGAAAAAGAGCGAGGGAGAGGGTGGCGGGCTCGGCGAGAACGACGATGTGAAAGAGAGGTGGAAGAATATGAAATATTTAGAGCAAAAGGCTCAGTTAATTTCTTGAAAGCGCGAAGACGAGATTCATTGTAAGTCGAAGAGAGGTGGCGACGAGTATGTTCTGCCTGCGAAAACGAGAGAATAAGACTGCAGAATGATAATGATGATGATGGTCGTAATGGCAGAGTTGATAAGGAAAGGATAACACACTGCTGCGGTGTAACAGCTTTTTTATTGAACAAAATGTTAAAATATTCATACTCCATATGCTACATGACAGCTCTGCGCCTTTTTTTTTTCTGCATTTGCCCACACACACACACACACACACACACACACACACACGTACACAAAGTGAGGATTGTCAGTTCCTGCTGTGACATTATAACCGTATCTATCATTAAGCAGTCTTTTTCCAGGCACAGCCGCTAATGAACGCACAGGAGTTACAATGAGTTTGTCTAGCAGATTTGGAAAGCTGATGCAAAGTGAAGAGTGTGTGTGTGTGTGGTGTTTTCATGTTGTGTGAGCCTCTCCGCCTCTTTCATCAACTCGTGCATGCTCTGTTGACTGAGTGAAGTGTGTTGTTTCATCATTAAAGTCTCCAAAAGGATACTAAAGCCCATAAACCGTCCTTTCAGAATAAGAGCACCACGGTTTTATCTGCCTGAGGCTTTAAGATGATCAAATTCACCCTCTTGTCGTTTCCAGGTTTGGCAAGAAGAAGGAAGACAAGAGCAAAGATGCAGCAAAAGCTTCAAAGAGCAAACTGGAGGCACTGAGTGAGGAGGAGCTGGACAGGATCCCTGATGACAGAGATGGGTATGAATCACAAAAAACCCCAACAACAACCAAAAAATTGACATTCTGTGTGTTGTTGTTTTATTATTATTTCACAGTCGAGGGTGTGATAACAGAGCGGCTTACAACATGTACAGTAGAATAATAATAGACCAGCATTTGTCACAGTAGTAAAGTGCTGCGATTGGCATCTTACCTGACAGCTCTGATGTGCCCACCTGCTCCTCCATAACAACTGCTCAGCCGAATGTCTGTCACAGAAGAAGAATCACAGGGAAAATGTGTAAAACGTGTATTTTTGCTGCGCCTGTGCTCCTGTGTAACGCCTCTCCTCCTTGCTTACAGCTTCGACCCGCGTTACGCCGAGGTCCAATCCGGCCCCGCCACCCCTGACCCGTCCTCCCTCCCTGACGTGGAGGACGATGACAGCGACCCAAACTACGCTCGCATCAACAACTTCCGCCAGCCGCCCTCGCCGCAGTCGTACATCAGCCGTACGCCCTCCCCCGCAGTACCAGCCGGGGTGTCCGGCCCGCAGCAGGCGCCCTTCGAGGACATCGACGGGCTCTACGCCAAGGTGAACAAGTCCAGAGCTCCGCCTGCTTCACAGACCCAGCAGCAGAATCAGGCAGACAGGTGAGAGAGGGACACGGTGGAAAAGTGCTAGATTTAAATAAAATGTTCTCTTAATTTGAGCTCGCAAGTACGATATTACACATCTCTGTGTTTTAAATGCATGTTTGGCATTTGCACCTGTGCTTCTGCACCGAGTTGCGATTTCAGTGTACAGGTGGAGTCACACAAGGTCACTGGCCATGGTTTGATTGGCGTAAGTGAGAGAATATTTACACAAATCTACATTCACGATCTGCTAAACTGAGACATGCATAAAACATGAAGGCATGGTTACACAGTAACAGCATGCATTTCATTCTCTGTTGTCTTTTCTATAGATTTGACCTTTCATAATCTTTAAAACGTATGCAATATCATTTTTCTGTGACTGTTAGGACAGCTGGCTACAATCAATTGATACGTCACCTTTTACTGCCACGGATGGTTTCAACATATTTTCCTTCTAAAATGTTTGCTAAGAGTTAAATGGGTGTCGAGATTATGCTTCTCTTGCTCCCAGCCACGCTCTTATCTGTTTGGGAACTTGCTGGTTAGCGTCTGGGGAGCAGCTGCCAG
This sequence comes from Copadichromis virginalis, assembly GCF_057382275.1. Classification (NCBI taxonomy): domain Eukaryota; kingdom Metazoa; phylum Chordata; class Actinopteri; order Cichliformes; family Cichlidae; genus Copadichromis; species Copadichromis virginalis. The sequence continues at coordinate 44,728,001 of NC_140639.1, forward strand.
TATTTTGGGGGCTTCTGTGAAGCCAATGGACACCTGGGTCAAGATTTCAGTTTTCCCCCACTGGCAGCTGTTTTTAGTAACACTTTATAATACGACAAAGGGCGTAATTCCTCGGTAATTCAGTGTACACAATGTAATTATATTTACCGTAATTGTCGGGCTATAAGCCGCTACTTTTTGCACAAGCTTTGAACCCTGCGGCTTTTAGTCAGGTGCGGCTTTTCTATGGATTTTCCATGATTTTTGTGATATCGTAAGACGATTTGTTTTGTGTGTTCCGCTGTTGTACGGCACTACGTTGCCTGGCGGAAGGATCGGGGTTCAAGAGTGGTATGTTAGTCACATGTCCGTCCGCCAGGCAACGTAGTGCCGTACGAAGTAGCGCGAAAAACAAACTTCAAAGTAGCGGTACGCGTTCAGCACGTGAACGCCGTTTTCTCCGGGAAGGGGGAGGAGACGAGCCGGGCCGCGAATCCGTCAGCGGGCCGGGCTGAACATCCTCCGGCTCTTCGTACAGGAGCGACCGCTCCGGGAGGACGCCTACAGTGGAGACGAGGAAGTCCTGGATGTGGGGGTGGAGCGCGCCGAATAGCCACGGGAGTCCGGACACCATCCGCTGTAGGCGGACGGCTACGGTCTCCCGGTAATCACCCTCGGGCAGCACCACCCACTCCTGACAGTGATACTCCACTGTATAAATCAGATCCTCCCGGAGGTCAGCGGAGGGGTTGTGAATTGCTGGGTCCATATCGTGGTCGCGTTCTTCTGTCATGGTCGGCCGTGTGGCAGGCAGGATGAGGACCCAAATTGCAAACTCACAGACACGGGGGATAAACTCAAAATGCAGCTTTATTGCTGACAGGTGATAAACAATAACGATGATACAAAAGCAATGCAAAACTACACTAAACTGGGAAAAGCTAAAGTAACATATACCGGAAGACACGGGGAGAACCACACACGGCATGAGGGAGAACGCGACGCCGAACAGAGGGAGACGCAGACAGAAATACACAGAGGGTAAACGAGGAAAGTTTGAACACACGGGGAACACAGGTGACGCTGATAATCATAACGAGACAGGGCGGGGTGAACTGAACATGACATGTACAGGCGTGAGAGTCACAAAGTAAACAGGAAGTGCACAGAGGTTTAGACAGGAGGAGAGAGAGCACGGGGAAAACACAGACATAACGGGCTGGGGAAACATGGAATAAAACATAAGGAGAGACGAGGGCTCAGATACACAGAGGGGCACACAGGGGGTGAGAGTCACAACGGGAAAACACATAAGGAACAACGTAACAGATCAACCCAGGAAGCATGGCCTAAATAAAGAACAAAATACAAAAATACATGAAAACTAAGAATACTGGGCCCACATGGCCCAGGACCATGACAGTGCCTAAATTCTGGGTTTTCTACTAGAAAAGATTTCTTGGTAATTTTCCATAAAAACAGCTATTTTCCAGGAAAGTAATATTAATAATAATGGATTGCATTTATATAGCGCTTTTCGGGGCCCTCAAAGCGCGTTACAATTCCACTATTCATTCACTCTCACATTCACACACTGGTGGAGGCAGCTACATTGTAGCCACAGCTGCCCTGGGGCGCACTGACAGAAGCGAGGCTGCCATATCGCGCCATCGGCCCCTCTGGCCATCACCAGTAGGCGGTAGGTGAAGTGTCTTGTCCAAGGACACAACAAGCGAGACTGTCTGAGCCGGGGCTCGAACCGGCAACCTTCCGATTACAAGGCGAACTCCCAACTCTTGAGCCACGATCGCCCGTCGGTATCACATTTATATTGATAAAATGGAATAATTGAATATCCATCATACACATCAACATAACAAATATTAAACAAATATGTTTTTTAAAACCCTGAAACCTAAAAAAAAAAAACCCCTCAGTGACCTTCATTCACCCCATATTACACCACTTGCCTAAAAAAGTACAGCATATAATGTAAGATGGGACAATATCTTTTGTTTTTCTGCTAAATTACTTCGTTATTTTCAGTGTAATCATTTCTTTTTTCATGCCCTTAGTTGTTGGCTTTATTTTAAAGTGTTACACTGTTTCCGTATTCCTGTTTTCAGCTGCTGCGCTAAAAGGAGGCAAATAATGCCACATGGTTCATCTCCCTTCTAATCCTATCCCTTGCTTCCTCTGCTCCGGCTTTTCCTCAGCCAACGCTAGCACAGTTTCCACTGGTACCCTCCAGCTCAACAGCATCGATCGCAGTCATTGTTAACCCAGACCCCAACTAATACAGTATAGCAATCTTACTCATGATCCACATGTTTTGTAAAGATTTAATGCCGGATGCTCTTCGTGACTCTACCCTCTCCATTTATCTGGGCTTGGAATTTGCACTAGGAGTACACTGGCTTGGGAACCAGAAAGCTTATGGTACCAAAAATCATGTCTCTTGTCTAAAAATTCAACATTATTCATATTTAGAAAGATTACATGCCTAGTGACGCGCACAAACACAGGGTCCAGGTGCAGCGGTACACTTCCCTGAAAGCATAAGGTTGCCTCTTCTGAGCCCTCTATTCAATTTAATGTTATTTCAATTTCAAGTCACCAGCTGTATCCTTGTCTGTTCATGCTTGGCACTAAAATCATGCAATCTGGATCGGACACCTCTTGACATACATGCAAAACAAATACAACCAGAATTACTAGAGACAGTTTGAGGAGGCCATGGGTGCCATATGATGAATACTGTGATAATTCAAACACTACGTGTTTTTTCTTTCTTTCTTTTAACCATGTGAGGTTGACATCAGTAATGCACTGTACTTCTACTTGAAGCGTTAACTATAGGTCATTATAACAGCTTGAACATTTGATCTACAGTCTCTTGAGATCACCAAAAGCAAGTCAATCTCTATAGACTCGCATGTTAAAATGTCCAACTTTACAGTGGAAAAAAAGGCATGCTTACAAAAACTGTTTAAACTTGATGAATGCTTAAAGTCAGATTATGTGGACACGAGGCGGCTGTAGCTGGTAGCTGTCTGCTGGGGCTTCACCTCTGTTAATTTGAGTCGCTGCACTGGACTTCTTGACGACGTGCCGTTTTTTCGGGGGGATTTTTAATGCAATTGTCTGGCATATAATATGGCTAACTCTGCTTTTAATTTTATTACCAGGCCATCCAAGAAGTTAGTGCTCCCATACAGCCTATGGATGCACCTTGCATTAGCTACCACTCAACATTCTTATCCAATTGTGGTCAGATTTGGCACCAAAAATCCAAATTGGCTTGCCAAAATGCTAACACCGAGCCTTCAGAGTCGGGCTTCACAAACCAATGGCTCACGTCTCATTAGGTCTATCTAATGTCTATCTCATACACTTCTACATGAGTTCAGTCAAGTTTGCCCATTAAAACCTGCCTGTCTGAGATGCTAAGCGTCACTCTAAGCTCACAGTCATTGAATTTTATATTATTGCAGTGCTGGAGCTTGGTTTATGTGCCAATCCAATTGATATCCTAAAACATTTTATTTTTCCAACATGAATGGATCTATATCTATGCGCAAAAATAGGAATTGTGCAAGTCGCAGTGTTTTGAGAGGCATTTAAAGTAGTTTAATAATAAAATGTACTTTAATTTGAGTAAAACGTGTCCTTTGCTGTAATATTTGGATGTCAGAGCCCCTCATTGTTAGTCTAACAAAGGGCCCATGCTTTCAGAAATGCACTGCTTATCAATGTTGTCATTCGTTCCATATTATATATTATTACCGCTGCAGTTTTGAGAACCGTAACTTTCAGCTGCTTTTTGTATTTGAGAGAGGAAAAAAAGGAGAAACTCTAAAGAGGATTCTAATGCAAATTTATCATTTCCCGTATGAAATAATACAGGCCATATTAAAAACTTCCCTCAACTTAAACTCTCTGACAGAAAATTACGATTGACTTGCAAATCAAAAACTAAGCCCCAGACACCCAATCTCATCCAGGGAAGAAAAAAAGAGAGAGAAAGAGAAAGGGATTGGACATGGAAGGGGAGACAGATGGGAAATGGGAAGATGGGACAGACGGAGGGAGAGAGAGACGAGAAAAAGCAGGGAAAGAGGGGAGAAAACGACGGAGCCAAAGTGGAGAGAAAAACACGCCGGGCAGAGTAAATTCGAGAGAGAAGAAGTGACAGAGGAGAGGACGCAGACAAAAGAGGAGGAGGGATAATTAGCCACAGTCTAGCAGCCTGACAGATCTGTTAGACCACTTTAGCTCTTATCCACTAGTGGTGGGTACTTCATTACCAGCCTGTTTTCTCCCTCTACTCTTTCTCCCTCAGTTTCTCTCACACTCGGTGTGTCACATATCCATTCTCGCTTGTCTGTTTTGCTCCTAATGTATATTAGACTTTAGCATTAACATGATGGATGAGAGGAGTCTTCTTTGGCTTGTTAACTCTGTGTGAGAAGGTGTCTGTAGAGACAAAGGGATACAAATAAATGTCTAATAATGTAGTTAGAGGACAGCCATACTGCACATGTTCATAATAATTCAATTAATTCATCTCCATCCTACAATGTAAACCCCTCGTTCATTTTTTCGCCTTATTTATTGTATTAGTGATCAGTAATAATGAGACAATGTTGGCAAGCTGTCGTATGTCATTGTACTATTAGGAAGTCAATCAGGATATCAAAATAAAGAATGAACTTAATAACAAGTACTGGACGAGGACTACTGGAAGTCTGGCTGCTACTCGTCTGCCCGCTGTCATAGTGCTTCATTTTTCTCATTTATGTGACAGATAGTGACCAACAATGGCCGTTCCAGGCAATAAGGAGGATGGGAGCGGGAATGACATGCGACACAGGTCGATGGCCATCATTAATTTACCCTATGAAATGTAAATCATCTGCAGATACATTCACTCTTTGCTCCTGTTTGAGTAACTGCAGGGCTGCATGTCAAAGTTGAAGCTACAGTATATTTAAAGCTATCTATGATACTTTGTGTGTGATGACACCCTCATCACGTTGACATCAGTGCATGATTAGAACTGCGATAAAAACTTTTAGCGTGAAATGCCCGCTTCCACTTCAGTATGTGTCACAGGGGTTATCTGATTAATTTTTTAAAGTCGCTCCTTTATGGGGGGAAAAGGGCTCGGTTTGTTTGTTTTACACACGGGACCAATAAGGAGTGTTTCCTTATTTTAACCCAGACATCACACAGAACATACAGTAAAAACAACAGACTGACTTCTCAAAAATCACAAAACACCAGCCTTGTTTTACAAAGCCCTGGTACAGAAGCTATTACAGCCTCAAATGTTTATATAATGCAACTTTATGGTTACGTCTCTACTGTCATGATGACCGTCTGTCATCCAAGAGTGCAAAGACGGCTCACTCTCCGGGCTTTTAAGGGAACAGTATTGTTCTTTTTAAAAGTACTTTAAGAAGTTCACAGTGCAGTAAAAAGCAAGTGCGAAGTGCAGGCTTTTGTTATTAGCTCTGTTGAAACCCATATTTTTTTAGTTAAATGAATCTAATAACTTTTATTTCATTGTTTAATACGTTTAGAAAAAAAAAAACGTTTCGTGAAAAATATCCAGTGAAAACTTTTTGATCACCAGTTTATTTTGTTTCCCCCCAAAAAACTTGGATATGTTCAAATGTTTTTATGTTGCATGGTTTTTACTGATAAATCATTGAGTTGACCTTAAGACCATGGTTGATGTAAGCTAAATGTTACTGGATTGTTATCATGACCTCAGATCTACAAACTTTTATCAGAATCCATTCAAAACTTTTTGAGCTACTGTGTTTACAAACACGCGAACACATCATGATTAAACATGCAACTATTTTGCTGGTAATAACTGAATGGTAAATGGTAAATGGCCTTTATTTGTATAGCGCTTTACTAGCCCCTAAGGACCCCAAAGCGCTTTACACATCCAGTCATCCACCCATTCACACACACATTCACACACTGGTGATGGCAGCTACATTGTAGCCACAGCTGCCCTGGGGCGCACTGACAGAGGCGAGGCTGCCGGACACTGGCGCCACCGGGCCCTCTGACCACCACCAGTAGGCAACGGGTGAAGTGTCTTGCCCAAGGACACAACGACCGGGGCTCGAACCGGCAACCTTCCGATTACAAGGCGAACTCCCAACTCTTGAGCCACGATCGCCCTAGTTATTATTCAGTAATAACTGAAATGAGTAAAGAAAATCAACAGCCTATTTATGTAAGATAATTCATAATTTTATTGAGGGGGTTATGTTGGTTGGGTCTGATTATTGGGAGGGGGGCATAATCCCCCTGGAAATCACGCCCCTGCGCGAATGCCACCAAAAACATAACCTCCTTTGGGAAGGTTATCAATCGAATCTGAACTATGACAAAACTAGTAGCTATAGAGAGATCTAGCTGTTTGTTTTCAGGTTATCACATACCTGCAGCAACAGACAGTAGAAAGATTCGCAAACGTTTCCAAAGCCTATGAAAGCAGCGGTACGGAGACGAGATCAATAAGGATCTAACAGCTAATAACAAATGTGTCCGTCACTTAAGATGTGTCATTCATAATCTACAGGTTAATAATTAAACCATACCTTGTTACTGAATTCCATGAAAGCGTGAATAGATGCCTCCCCCTTAACTCCTAATAGGATGTGGCAGCTTTAATTAGCAAAGCAACTATCAATACACAGCTGCCGGGGTGAGATTGTGTGTCACATCAAGTGTTTTGTGTCTCTTCCGTGAGTGTTGTGGTAATGTTGAATGAAACAGGGATGAGCTTTAAAGTAAACGTGACCCACGTCTGGATGAAATCGTGTTTGTTACTTACAGGAGAGAACAATTAACTTTCCCAACTGGGACTGTTGTGGAGGGCCGCACCAATAAGCTGAACTGCTACTGTTAGGGCCTCGTTTTAGCCTTAAATGTTACAAACAATGCTACAAATCTCATCTCTGTAAACGGCTTCAGTCACCTGTGTTGTCATTTTCAGTATGAACTAAAGAGGTATTGTGCGTTTAAGCAGTTTTCCTTTTTGTGATCTAGAGTTGTGGTAATAGACAAGAGTTTTCCTTTAAATACAGTAGCAGCGTCACTGAGATCATATAGTACATACAAAAGGCGCACATGCGCTTTCATAACTGCTTTTCTTTCTCATTTTTTTGGGTAAGTCTGCACATCTGTTAAAACACGTGTTGCTGGTCATGAGGTTGGAACCTCTGTGCCTTTTATTCACACACATAAACGCACACACACAGTCAGAAATAGACGCACACACACAGCCACCCACATGTAATATTTCTGTGAGAAAGCCCAGCGTAACCTAGCAACATTTCTGTGTGTGGTCCAGTGGGTTTTATCCACACAAAATCACAGGTGTAAGCTTGTTTATTGCGTTTGTGTTTCTGTAAGTTGAAGCGCAAACAGGCCTGCTTCTGACTTTTTAGACCTTCTGCTCCTACAAAGTAGTTCCTTTTTAAGTTGTTGCATGTGAAATTCTTATTAAAACCTCTCAGTTTTAATGATACTTCCCAAAAATATGATTTATAAAGAAATATGAAATCCTTAAGCTAATTTATCTAGTTGATTTTGGAGGTTGGTGTGTATATATATAAATGCTTCGTTGTCATCTGAGACATGCCGGTGCCCCCTCCCCTCAACTTCCTGTCAAGGCCCCTCAGCGGTGGACTTCCAGCACTGTCTCCCTAATTCGCTGTCGGACATTTTCATTAGACCTCCGATGGCAGGTGTGTACGCTGATGAGCGTCGCATTCGATTAGAGCTGTGCTAGAAGCTGACCTGTGGAGAAAAAAGGTTGGCTATGCTTGTCAAATTTTATTAGCCAGGAGGCAGTCTTTGTAGCTGGAGCAAGAAAGATGAGATGAAAGAGGAGTGAGAAAGAACAGGAGGCCAAAGAGCAGAGATGTGAAGGCTCGTGAGGGGTTGTGTCGTAAATTGCGACACTGTGCTAAGAACGGGGAGACGAGGCTAAGTAAACGGCGCGTTGCTGCCGTGGTTGGAGCAGTGGCATGAGTATTACATGCCTCTAGGTTTACCTGACACTGTGGCAAACTGGAATGCTCAAATCACTCCAGACAAGCATGAGTAATTGTTGAAATATTTTAGGAAAAGTGCTACACGCGCTGTTGGATATAGAAATGTTACGTCTTTTTTTTTTTTTTTTTTAGCAATGCCATGAATAGCACTGGTTTCCTTGCACACTCTGAATATTGGTCCGATAGAGGAAGCAGTTTTATTCTGCTACAGGCGGAAGCAGCGTTAAAGAGGTGCAAAGCAGACTTTATATAATGAGACTGCTCATTAAGACAAATGCTGAAATTTACCTTTTCTGTACAGCAGAAAACAGAAGCAGAAAAATGCAACTTCTTGTGTTCTGCCGAGGATTTTAGCCGCCCGACAGCATCTGCCTGAAGTAGACTTCTAGTTGAAAACAACACTTCATTAGTGTGTACTCCATATTAAGACCTTTGTGTCTTTTTTATTTGTGATCTATCCAAGCCAGGGGTGGGCAATCTCAGTCCACGAGGGCCGGTGTCCCTGCAGGTTTTAGATGTGTCCTCGAACCAACACAGCTGATGTAAATGGCTAAATTAGCTCCTCAACATGTCCTGAAGTTCTCCAGAGGCCTGGTAACGAACTAATCATGTGATTCAGGTGTGTTGACCCAAGGTGAGATCTAAAACCTGCAGGGACACCGGCCCTCGTGGACTGAGATTGCCCACCCCTGATCTAAGCTGTTAAAATGTTTCCCGTTGCTCTGTTCTCTGTGGTCAGTCATAGAGTAAGCAGCCTGTTTTACTGGAGGCTAGTTTCAGATTGTCAGTTAATCAATTTATTGTTATCATTACCACGCGCTTGTCTAACAACAGAAAACAGATGCATGGTGAGTAATGTGTTTGTTGAGCAGGATGCTGGGGGTGATCGAATTAATTTGGACTTCCGAAAACCTTTTTGGTTTTTTTTGTTTTTGGCAGGGGGGCATTGTTGGCTTTTGACATGTATGCATAGGCTGAGCTGTGATCAGTGTAACCAAAAGCATCTTCTTCTCCACCTTATTTAATTTTATTTGTATATTTATAACGTCAAGATATTAAAAAACAATAACCGGTGCTGAATTACTGGATTCTTGAAGAGCCTTAGCACTAGACTAGACTGCCACGGCCTTTGACCTCCGCTGTCTCCATGCCTGTCCAAATAGAGGTGTCGTGGGTAAAGAATAAGATCATGGAAGCAAATTAGCTTTCTCCCAAGTGTGTCTGTGTTCTCCTTTGGGTGAGGGGCTGGGACTAAAGCAGGGTCATTTGAGCTGGTTAGGCGAACCGACTAAGATGCCTCCTGGATGCCTCATAGGTGAGATGTTTTTTGGCAGAACCAGCCCAGAGGAGACCCTGAGGCTGACCTGAAAATGCTAGCAAGATTACATCTGTATCAGAGCTATCTTCACAGAAGAGAGAGCTTTTTACTGGCGCTCAGACATCCTGGACAGTTGAAAGTGGGTGGGTGTAGAGATTGATTGTTAGCATCTTTCTTAGCATATCAACTTCATTATGGGTTAAAAAAAAAACAGTCTGAGTTACTCTTGTATGTATTAGTACTCAGTTTCAGGTTTCAGTAAGAATCAGTGTAACTGATAGAAAATGAATGTGTTCCATTGGTTGTGGTTCTTTAGGGCAAAAGTAAAAGGAGGAAAAAACTCTGTTTTTCCGTTGCTTTTAGTTTGGAGCACCAATGAGTTTCTGTCTGAGTCTGTTTCCAATATTTCACCAGGAAGCCAAACATTGATCATGCACTTTGAAGTGTGCTTACCTCCAGCATGCAAGCAGCAAAGAAAAGCCTGCCCGTCTGAGCTCTTTTCCCCCAGTGCGTTGTGTTAAAATCAGCTGGCCCCTGCAAGAAGAAGTCGCCAAACCAGCCGGCGGCAGTGCACACTTCCTAATTAGTCTGCCCTCACACTGGCTAACACCACAGGATAGTTGCTTTTCTCACACATTTTCTCCCGCTTGCTTTCCTATCACCGGTGCTTCTGTTCTCTCGGCCTAGTCCCCCTGTTCGTGCTTTTACTCCTTTTCCAAGTTGCCATCTCAGTCTTTATGTTGCTGTTTACTTCTGCTCTCATTCTGTCGTCTGACGCAGCTTTCATTTCCTGCTACTGTGTCTCATCTTCTCCCTCTCCACTCTCCATCTCCGTCCTCCTCCAGTTTTCCTTCTCACAGCACTGTTAGATCAGTCTGTGTAGTCAGGTACTGTGAAGTATGCATGGGATAAAGTATTTGAACAAGACGTAACTTAAATGATGTCAATTTTCTGTACTTGAGTTGATATGGCAAAATAACACTTTAGACTGCAACAAAGCAATAAATCCATAAAGTCTTTACATGTCGGTCACTTAGACTGAACATTAATGTACAAATGGCAGAAAATCACTACAAAACTCTGGTTCCTCACATAATGAGAACCCGTGTCTTTGTTTTAAACCAGTCATTCACCTGTTTTTATTTTTCACTACACAATACTCGCTAACTAAAGAAACATGAGAACACAACAATAGTCTCAACCACTCAATACACCCTCTGTGTGTATTTCTCAGACAGAGAAACCCATTTGATGTGTATTTGCACTCAGAAAGTTCTGCAGAATCCCAACCAACCAACCAACCGACTTATTTCTGCCACTTTTCTGGGTGTGGGTCATGGGACCAGCAGTTTAAACAAGAATGCCCACACCTCCTTTCTCTTTCACCACCTCCCCCACTTTTTCTAGAGACCATCAAGGTGTTCACATAATCTCTCCAGTGTATCCTGGCTCTGGTGCGGGGTCTCCTAGCAGTTGAATCTCCCCTTGGAGGCAATCAGGAGGCATCGTGGTGCCCAAACCACCACAACTGCCTTCTTCTAATGTGTAGGAGTAGCAGGTCTACTGGGCCCCTTCCAAATGACAGAGCTTTCAGAAAGAGGAGTCCTGTGAAGTAGATGATCATGGGCTTTTGTTACAGTGGGGCAAAAAAGTATTTAGTCAGCCACCGATTGTGCAAGTTCCCCCACTTAAAATGATGACAGAGGTCAGTAATTTGCACCAGAGGTACACTTCAACTGTGAGAGACAGAATGTGAAAAAAAAAATCCATGAATCCACATGGTAGGATTTGTAAAGAATTTATTTGTAAATCAGGGTGGAAAATAAGTATTTGGTCAATAACAAAAATACAACTCAATACTTTGTAACATAACCTTTGTTGGCAATAACAGAGGTCAAACGTTTACTATAGGTCTTTACCAGGTTTGCACACACAGTAGCTGGTATTTTGGCCCATTCCTCCATGCAGATCTTCTCGAGAGCAGTGATGTTTTGGGGCTGTCGCCGAGCAACACGGACTTTCAACTCCCGCCACAGATTTTCTATGGGGTTGAGGTCTGGAGACTGGCTAGGCCACTCCAGGACTTTCAAATGCTTCTTACGGAGCCACTCCTTTGTTGCCCGGGCGGTGTGTTTTGGATCATTGTCATGTTGGAAGACCCAGCCTCGTTTCATCTTCAAAGTTCTCACTGATGGAAGGAGGTTTTGGCTCAAAATCTCACGATACACGGCCCCATTCATTCTGTCCTTAACACGGATCAGTCGTCCTGTCCCCTTGGCAGAAAAACAGCCCCATAGCATGATGTTTCCACCCCCATGCTTCACAGTAGGTATGGTGTTCTTGGGATGCAACTCAGTATTCTTCTTCCTCCAAACACGACGAGTTGAGTTTATACCAAAAAGTTCTACTTTGGTTTCATCTGACCACATGACATTCTCCCAATCCTCTGCTGTATCATCCATGTGCTCTCTGGCAAACTTCAGACGGGCCTGGACATGCACTGGCTTCAGCAGCGGAACACGTCTGGCACTGCAGGATTTGATTCCCTGCCGTTGTAGTGTGTTACTGATGGTGACCTTTGTTACTTTGGTCCCAGCTCTCTGCAGGTCATTCACCAGGTCCCCCCGTGTGGTTCTGGGATCTTTGCTCACCGTTCTCATGATCATTTTGACCCCACGGGATGAGATCTTGCGTGGAGCCCCAGATCGAGGGAGATTATCAGTGGTCTTGTATGTCTTCCATTTTCTGATGATTGCTCCCACAGTTGATTTTTTCACACCAAGCTGCTTGCCTATTGTAGATTCACTCTTCCCAGTTTGGTGCAGGTCTACAATACTTTTCCTGGTGTCCTTCGAAAGCTCTTTGGTCTTGGCCATGGCGGAGTTTGGAGTCTGACTGTTTGAGGCTGTGGACAGGTGTCTTTTATACAGATGATGAGTTCAAACAGGTGCCATTCATACAGGTAACGAGTGGGGGACAGAAAAGCGTATTACAGAAGACGTTACAGGTCTGTGAGAGCCAGAGATTTTCCTTGTTTGAGGTGACCAAATACTTATTTTCCACCCTGATTTACGAATAAATTCTTTACAAATCCTACCATGTGAATTCATGGATTTTTTTTTTTCACATTCTGTCTCTCACAGTTGAAGTGTACCTCTGGTGCAAATTACTGACCTCTGTCATCATTTTAAGTGGGGGAACTTGCACAATCGGTGGCTGACTAAATACTTTTTTGCCCCACTGTACCTTACCTGGATTGAGACCCCAATCTGGAGCCAGATCTGGGAAGAGTGCCTGGTGGCTAGGGGTACAGTAGGCTTAGCCTGAACAAGCCACATGGACCAGGACTTACGTGGATCAAGCCGCAGCCCTCGGTGGACCCATCCCCGGTTCCGAAAATTGTTTCTGCAAATGTACCTATGTAAATTTAAAGTCAACCTTAAAGTTGGCCACCATTCTTCATTTTTTGTCTGCTTATGATTTTTTGCACTGCTGCTAAGGTTCCTCGTGGATCGCTCCATAGAAGTCCCCGTTTAAACAGAGACCCTATGATTTAAATTTCATGTTAGAAAAGAGAATGAAGGCACTGTGAGCCAAATGTTCTCTCTGCTCTTTTAGGATGTTACAGTAGAACTCCCCAGTGACAGTCTGACACTTTGAATGTCAGAAAAATGATATTCATGCTTGTTGTGTTATTATGAACCTTGCCTCAGGAGAGTGCAGGCTCTTCCACTGAAGACTGCCATTGGGTCTATGTTGTAGCAGCACAGAGAGCTCACAGCAGCTGTGAAATCATAAACGTCTGTGTGGTCAGATCAGGACTTCCAGGATGGGATCCAAATGTAGCAGGAGCACTGGGTGTGGAGCAGCACTTCACAAGGACTCAAGCTTCAAGGGCCAAATTTAATTTGGGAATGTTTCTTCAGTTTCCTTTCCTTTCTTTCTTTCTTTGTAAGAAAAAAGGCAGTCGAAGTCATTTGAGTAATGCTAGGCAACAGTACATGATGGGCGAGGCTGAGTGACTTTTCAAATAACCACAGTCGCAGTGTTGCTTCTCTAATTAAGCCATAAATAATAGAAAAGTTCATAAAAGGTTTTCCCAGATTACTTCAAATCTGAGGAATGCCAGCCCTGTTTCTCAACTGGAGGGTAACTCATTTCAGTGCCTTGATGTCATTAACAGTCCTGTGTCACATTAGAGAAAAACTGTGCTCGCTAAGGCTTAGAACAACTGAGCTGAATGGCTCTGGCCTCGGGCCGGCAGACTGCAGCAGTTATTAGCTGCTGATGACAACGGGGTAGCTTACCTGTCCGTCTCTTTTAACACACGTATATAGGACAGGACAAGCAAATGTGCGTGCGTGTACAGCCACTCATTAATCCCTCTGAACCTCTTCTTTCACTGTTTGGAAAGCAGCCTGCTCGAATTGTCAGCCCATCAAACCGCTACTTCGCAAACCTCCAGCCTCTCCTGCACCCCCCCGCACCCATCCACCCTCATCTAATGTTTTATCCAGAATCAGCGTCTGTCTTCAGCCATTAATATGATAATATTTGGCGTTGTCAGTGATGGAGGCCGCAGCATAATGAGATAATTACAGTGTTGTTTCATTTGGAGAGCGACACGCACGCTCAATCAAAATGGCAGGCCTAATTACGGGCCCAGGGATTGGCTAATGGGATCGCTAGAAGAGGGGTGGCATGAAAAGGGGAAAAAAAAAAGTCTTAACTTGGCCGTGTGCATTTATTCTCCACGGGTCTGTTTGTTTGTGTGTTTGCGTGATGGGCGGCAGAGGGTAAGACTACTAAAAAGCTAGCAGTAAGTGAATAAAAAGAAAAATGCAAGAGATGAAGTGTGAATATCTTAATAGCAAGGTTGTCTGTGGGACACTTGGGGGGGAAACTGAGATGAGTATTGATTAACTGTGCATTGAAACCAGCCATTAAACCAATCTGAAGAAGCAACAATTAGTGTGGTACTGGGAGTAATGCCGCCTCCGATATCCATCTTCATAAAACAGAAGCATCTGCGCTGGCGTTTCATAACAGCACGGAAACTTTCGGAAAGTTCTTTTCCTCATGGCAGCAAGTTAGGATCGAGTTTTGCGCCCGAAGTGTTGACAGGGACTCGTTGGCAGAGGACGCACGCGCGCACAGAACAACGACAACAACAGTGTGCACACCAACATACTGACACGGGAGTGTGTGTGTGTGTGTGTCTGTTTAGGCATCTTTGTGGGGACCAAAAATTGGAATGTTACCATACTTGTGAGGACCAAACATCACTTATGAGGACACAAGTGCCGGTCGTCACGAGTTTGAAGACATTTTTGAGACTTAAAATGTGGTTTTAGTGTCAGTGTTACAGTTAGGTTATGGTTAATTTTAGGTTGAGGGTTAGGATTAGGTATTCATTTTTGATGGTTAGGGTTAGGGTAAGCGGCTAGGGAAAGCATTATGTCAATTAGATGTCCTCACTGCGATATCAAAACGAGAATGTGTGTGTGTGTGAGAGAGAGACTCGGCTTTCTCTCCCCCTTAAGTTGAAGACATGTATACCCAGGCACAATCACATTGTCACTGTGTGTCCCGCATACCAAATTATAAGGATCAATCACCCATTTGTACATTACAGATATTTGGTGCACACACACACACACACACACACACACACACACACACACACACACACACACCGTCTCAGCCTGATTTTCTAATTAAAGGCAGGGTCACAAGAGAGACTTAAACACGTAATCTATGTACTTCACTAATGAACCTCTGCCTCTCGCGCGCACTCTCCCTCTCTCCTTTGCTCGGGTTTGGTCTAATGGTCTGCCTGGAGGTCAGACCATTAGACGGCGTTACACACGTGTAATAAAGGGTGCGTGGGAGTTTTGTCGGACAAAAAGGTTGGCCTCGCGAGGCTGCTGAGGGCATTCGAGTTTTACAGATGTGTGGGGTGGTTTTGAAGGAAAGTTGCTCTTCCTATTCTGTTTTTCCCTCCCGAGTTTGAACACCTTCTCAAGGCGTGTATCTCCCGAGGACATAGAAATGGCAAACGAACTGCATATCAGTGTCAATATTAGATACCCGTTCCCGCTGCAGCCAGTAAACACAGATAAACGACAGCACTGTGTCGCACTTTGGTAGCACATCCCGAAGGATTGTGCTCGCTCAGGCGCAAAC
The DNA here is from genome assembly GCF_057382275.1 of Copadichromis virginalis. NCBI lineage: Eukaryota > Metazoa > Chordata > Actinopteri > Cichliformes > Cichlidae > Copadichromis > Copadichromis virginalis. Next base: position 44,743,571 of record NC_140639.1, read on the forward strand.
CGTCTGTTGCCTTTGATGTGTGCACGCGTCCTCACGCTTGTTTGTGTGCGCCCGACTCTGTAGTGCCAGGTGTGTGAGGCTTATCTGGCATTAAGGTCCAGTGAGCATGATGATGTTTCTCTTTAAGTTTTGTCCCCATTCTGTCTCGTTCATATCTCCTCGCTGGCAGTCGCTTGCACTTTTGTGGGGCCTATGTATTCTTCTTTTTTGTTTTTTGCCTTTTGGTGACCTCTAGGTCGGGTTCGGCCTCACCTTTTGGGTGGTTGATTTGTCTGTATCTGAATCCGGGATGGCACCTCGTTGCTCTTTGTGACATCAGAGTGAAAAGACAAAAAACGTGAAATGTTTCAGCTCCGTTTCTCTCCGCTGCGGTTTTATCTGTCAGCTGAAGAAAGTTCAACAGAGGCACTGATGTCTTTGTGGATATTTTCTGTCTTGCCCGTCAGTCTTCCTGTGCAGTCAGGGCTTGTCATCATGAAGCCAAAGAACATCGGCGGCTTTAACAAAAGATTAAGCTGAATATGTGCCACCTGCCTTCTTGCTTCACTTCTGAATTCCCACCTGTGTTGGATGCTCGGCTCTTCATCCTGCAAAGGAGATTTAAAAAAAAGATTTTTTTTTTTTTGTCTTATTTTGTTTAGGTTTTTTTTGTTGCTTCTCTCCATAATAGTGTGTGTTTGCGATTATTAACCCTTCCTGTTGTGCTCGTCTCTGCAGTGATCAGCGTCTCCATGGAATGCGCAGGGAGTACACGCAAGCCCGAGCCGCCCCGGGTTACGAGGAGCTAGACGCCGCACGGCGCCGAATCCTGGAGTATGATCCAAACCGGGTGAGTGTGCGTGCTTTTTTTGGGGGTGTTGTAGTTGGTTTAAACTGGACACCAGTTTAAAAGATGGTGAAATGAAGAGTGTATGTCAGTGTGTGCTTCTTTCCAAAGCACTCCTGAGAGACCACTGTGTTTTCCCGTGTGTTGTTCTCAGGCTGATTTCAGCTTCTTGTTAACATTTGAGGGGCCTGTGTGCCATCGAGGAGCTGCCCGCTTTCCTCTTCATTTGGTATATGGAGAGATCTATTAGACTGGTGACATTTCCATCCCACCTTTCTTTTAGCTCCGCTTTATCTCTTTCTTTTGTTTCCTATTGCTTTTCCTTCTCTCCACCCCTCACCCCCCCTTTTCTGTTCTACAAAGGCCTGAAATCCCTGATTGTTGCCTCTCCCAACCAGACTGCACTGCTAAATGTCCCTGAACCTGTATTGATCCGGCCTGAGGAATCATTTCATTTACCTCTGTACACTCCCAAACTCGGCATACTCGCCATGGAAATCAATAGCCATTTATAAAGCATTTTAAAAAGGGATTTTTTTAATAGCGAGCCCAAAGATGCAGAAAATCACACTTTGATCCAAATCAGAATCGCCGAATCTCGCCACAGCATTTCCACTGAGCGAGATTTGGCTTTCATTAGGTAACGCGAGGAGAGAAGCAGAGGCATCTGGGAAATATGGATTTACTGACCGCATCGCCGCAACAAAATCGTCTGATACAACCGGCCTCCCGCCGCGTTCACGTCCTCACTTGTTGTAGTCTGTGTCTATTGAGCAATGAAGCCCCGTGAACCAGTCTTCATTAGGCACTCTCAGACACACGCCACAGTAGCTGTCTCTGAGGCCCGAGGGGCTTTGTCACTCATTACGCATCCCTATGCAGCATGTGTTTCTGCCTCGGATCACCGTGACTCAGTCGGTACCCAAACTCTGATGCAATTAAAGCGCAGCAAGCATGAGGTGCAACCTCTGATCAGTTTGTTGTTTTTTTTTACCCAAAAAGAAGACAGCGGTGTCCACAGCAGAAACCAGCAGTGGCTTTCTCCCCTGAGGAGACTGATAATGAAACACTGCACTTACCAGCACACACACACACACACACACACACGTAGTGCGAATAGACACAGGAAAACATCAAGGAAATTCTAGTGGGAACATAAAAAAAGAAGATATTGGCAGGATATTTTGATTCATAACATGATGATATATAACTACATTCACAGACATCGATTAAGCTTTTATGGAGTATATTGCTTGAGTGCTTAGTTCTTATATTTCTTTCTTTCAAGTTCAGATCTATCAGAAACCCCTTTCCTCGCACTCAGACGTACGGCTGTTTGCACAGATTTCCTGCACTCTGCTTTAACCTCTCCTTTGCACTGAAGTTGCTTCTGTTTGCTCATGAAACTTCTGCTCTCTGATTTTCCTCCTTTTCTTTTTGTGGCACACAGGTTATGTTTGATGGCTGAGTGGTTAGAGCGCATGTCAAACAGGTACCTCCCCCAGAGGAGCGGGTTTCTGCTTCAGTCACTGCTCTTCCCCTGCATCGCTCGTCCAATCTGTAATATAATTCAGTATCCAGTAAAGGTGAAAAACTTAACATAATACTCTTTGGTTTAATAATTAACCAAACTTCAGTACAATCACAGAGACGGTGTGTTTGGCCAATGGAAATGTTCTGTTAGAGATGTAAGATTATCCAAAGTAGACTAAATTATCGAGTAAAGACAATAATGTATTCCCATTAGTTTATGGGACTTGATTTAATCTACTCCAGAGAACACCTCAGTAACCGCTTTAAGTTTCATTTTGTACAAATCTCTTTTATTTTAAATCTAAATCTAAATTCACTGTTTTGAGAAAACAAAAGAATTATCCTCCACTTTAAAATACCAGCATGAGACAAGTGTAAGACATAATTAAGCCCTGTTGTGTTTGTGTTGTTCACTTTCGGGAGCTGAAAAAAGTTGATCAGCAGTCCTTATGTCATGTGATCATCGGGATATATGAAGTGGGAATCACCAGACATCTCACAATACGATGTCAGCTATTACATTTGCGCTCAGCACCGTCCGGTTCTATAGTAATATTACTAAAGCCAGCTGAGTCGAGTTCTCTCGAGTTGTTCTCATTGACAAAGTCTGTATTTATAAATTTGACTGCAATTATTTTAAAACTTTGGACAACGTCTCTGAGAGTGATGGCAGTCATTCCAAGTCCGGCTGCAACTGTTTGCAGAAAGGTTGCAACCTGTGCAATCACCTTGTGGTCAAAAGTGTGCAACACCCTGAAAGTCTGGGCAGCCATTCAGTCACCACGAGTTGCGATTGTTCACAGAACATGAAATAAATTACAATCACCGTCCAGCCACCAGTTTAGTTTTATTTCTTTGTTTATTTCAGTAGCTGTAGGGAGCTCGCTGTCCTATCATTAGTTGTGTGACTGAGCCGTTAGCTTGCTCTGAATTAGGCGTAAGCTTTGTCAAGCTAACCGCGTCCAGCGTTGGGTAGTTTTTTGGTTGAGATGATGAGTCTGCTCAGTTCCCGGAATAATAACTAAATAATTAATAATAAAATATCAATATTTGGTGTCCCTGTGTTGATACATTATTGCCATACACCGCTATTGCAGTTCCATGCTATCTCAGAACCCCCACCCCTCCCCCTTCAGGATATTGCTGCACATTCACCTTCTTACCTTACTTTCTCTCTCGATGGTATGGGGCGAGCATAAATACAGAGCGCTTGAGCGTGGCACTCACTCGCTTACAACGCCTTGTTTTATCAGCCTTTTAGTTGCCACCACTTCTACCACGCCACGCTGCTCTTTTATACTCGGCCCTTTTCTGCAGCCTTGAATGGTTAAAAAGGCTTTCCGAGCTCTCCGCACAAGGCCAGGAGCACACATCTCCTTCTGTCAGCTGTGTGTGTGTTAGAAAGAGAAGATAAGTGTGTTTGTGTGAGTGTGTCTGGGTACCACACTAACCTAAACGGACATAAACAAAAGCAGGAATCAAAGACTATGGTTACAATATCTATTCGTGTCTTTGTTTATTGTAGTTTTTCCCAGCGTGCACGGTTTAGAGGTGGAGTTCATCGCGCGGGTCTGTGTCACTGCCTTTGTGTGTATATGTGAGCACGCCCATGCGGTTAAATCTGGTCTTCAAAAAGGGCTTCGTGTCGCTTTCTCATTTCTTTCCTCCAACCCTGCTTCCTCTGTGTTCCTGTCTGTCTATCTGTCTCTAATTTGACCCGTCCTCCATGTTCCCTGTCTGTGGATAGGTCACACTTGTAATTATGCCAATCACACTGTCCCCACTCTCTCTGTTTTCTCCGTATGCTAATGATAGGCTCCCTTTAATGTCTTGATGGCCAATTAAGCCACAAAAGTACACGAGAAGTTTCTTTTTTTAGACTTCTTTGTTCTGTAAGATCAGTCAGCTGTTGCAGAGACTTCTCTTGACATGGTTGTTTATTATAGTTCGATAAAGGCAATAATATATCAGCTTAACTCGCCGCGCTGCACATGGGCTTATAAATTTGTTGACTCCGCTTGTTGCTACGACACCCCTGATGACATCATAATCTAATGATCTAATATTCAAGTGGATTTTGGCGTAAAGCTCTGACTGTGTTGTGTGACATTCAGTTTTGTGATGTGGTGAGACTTGAGCTTTCTAGCACGAGACTGTGAAAGTCCTACTTCAGCTTGTGTAACAACTCAGTTTAAGCGGCCTAATGTTGGATCGGATCTTCGGGTGTGTTTGGGTTGGTTTCAACACTCTTTTTGTCTGATTGTTTTAGGGTGGAGGTAAATGACATGGTTGTTGCACTTGTATTTTAGTCATTTTACTTTGATTATCCTCCAATTTCCTATCTTGTTTCCTTCTCGTTTGCTCTCGTTCTTTCTTGCTCGACATTGCCATGCATTGTTGAGGACTGTCACCTCACAGCATTTGGTTTCAGTATCTTCAGTTTTAGGGGTTTTATTGGTTTTACAGATGATTCCAATTTAAAATATGTCGTACATGTCGCTAATAAACAAGCAACACAGTCACAAGCACGTCTGAATAATGAAAAACTTATGGAAGAAGAAGAACATTATTAAATTAGTTAAAAATGAATGCTGGATAACTGGTATGATAAGAGGGTATAAAAACAGAGCGCTCACTGTGTAACAGTTTGAGCAGCTCGTTGCCGACATTATAAATGTAACCGCACAGTTGGCTACATCAAAACGAGAAACTCATTTTAAGAAATTCATTACTATAAAAGTAGAACAGTGAAAGTGCATCTGTCAGCTCTAGATTTGCTCGGATTAGTTCTCCACACTCTGGACTCTCTGATTAGTATTAGTATTTATTTATTTATTGTCATTGTCAAGAACAATGAAATTGCTCAGCTATGGTTGTCCGTCTGTTCCACACAGCCAGCAACACGCCCAGTTTTCGTCATATCTATATGTGCGCACATCCTCTGCACTAGGGCTGCTCAATTAATCGAATTTTAATCACGATTACGATCTGGGCTTTCAACGATCATTAAAAATGACTGAGCCGATTATTAGCCCCTCCCTCATTTATCCGCGACACCTTAAAGGCCGGTCCGTGAAAATATTGTCGGGCATAAACCGGTCCGTGGCGCAAAAAAGGTTGGAGACCGCTGATTAAGAGGACCCGAGGGAAGCTCGGAAAGCTAAGCAGAAGTTATTTGGAGAGTGACTGCCGTTGGTTGAAAAGAGAGTTTAAAAAAAAAAAAAAAAACTTCAGTGGTGTTGCACACTATTTTATATTATTTTTTTAAAGTCATTGTTAACCCTTTAAAGCCGGTCAGAGCAGCACGCTCCGTTTTGCGTAACTATTTTTAAATCCCTGTAGAACCTGAACCGTGTAAGCTAGCGCAATAATTTGTTTTGCATATGAAACCGGAGGAGTTGTACTTACATCTGATGCCATCAGCTTGTCCTCGGTCACGGTTTCGTTCCACATATAGCTTTGCAAAAATTGCATAAAAAGCGCTTGCAGGAACAAAAACATAATATTCCAGAAACACGCTTTGCCGTTCCTATCAGCTGTTCGTAACACTTCCCACAGTGAAATGATGCACATGCTGTTTTCTTTGCAAATTTGCATCATAGGATTGTTTTTTGTTTTTCCTGCAGTATATAAAAATTGGTGTATCTCCAAAATAAAACTATGAAGACACTCAAAATAAATTTCCTGTTGTTGTAAACTATTTTTTGCAACTTTATTGTATTTAAAGTTTTGAGGGATAAGCCTCTTAAATTTCTCCAAGTAGAAATATATGTAAACAAAACAAAAGCGATTTTCAATTTTTTTTGTAGTTTATTGCACTTTTTTGCAATTTATGTAATTACTATGGACTTAATGCATACATATTATTAAAATATGGGCTATAACAGTTGTATTGATGTATAGCAACTTGAAATGCTCCCACAAATGGCACTACAGCATGTAAAAAAAAAATAATAATAATATAAGCTCTGGTGGACTTGGTTCCATAGTAGGTCTTAAAGGGTTAAATAAATATCGTCAAATAATCGTGATCTCAATTTCAGTGAAAATAATCGTGATTATCATTTTTGCCATAATCGAGCAGCCCTACTCTGCACACACGCCATAATTCACACCATGATGGAAAAACCTTTTTTGACAAAAATCATGAAACATGAGATGATGGGGGTTTATTTAAAAACATTTTACGGGAAACTTTTAAAATGCCAGATGATAAAATATGAGACGCTTGGTGGCTCCAGTGTTTAAGTGAATGGAAAAGTGGTTTGTAGTCTAAAGCACTTTGAGTGTTTGAGTACAAAAGCCAGTCCATGTCTAGTTCTCTCTTTTTGTCCTCACTCGTTCTCCCTTTTGGCCTATTTGTTTGCCCCCTAGTGGTTCTTTTTGGATGTCCTACAAAGTCTACAGCTGGTGCACTGACCCAGACCGCTTATTCACCTCAGTGTCTTTTTTCTCTCTGTCAGGTTTATTATAATGGAAATGTACATTATAGTGTATGTGACCATGCCAAAATGAATGGTAACGCAGCGTGCCAGAATCCTGTTTGCCCAGTCTAACAAAGACACACGGGCACACATACAGGAGGCGCACACACCCATACACGTACGCAGGAACTCGTGCATCTTATCTTCAACTCGTTACCCTGTGAATCATAAACAACAGCGGCAGCACATGTGACACCTTAATGAACACAGAAGTCCCCGAAAACCACACTCGCGACTACACACTCGGAGTCATTATGAAACACACACGGAAAAACGCTCGCACAAGTCCAGATACGACTTGTCATCCATTGCGCAGCTGCTTTTTTCTTTTTTTTGTTTTTGTACTTCTCTCTAATGTTGTGTGCACGGACATCCATCACCTTGATGATATTTTAATGTCACATCCTCAGGCTGTCTCAATCTCTCTCCCTCTCTCACTTTTCCCTCTCCCTCCCACACGTCGGCCATCACTTCATAAATAAACCCCCACATCATTAAGTAAACACGCACCAGCCTGTCACGGTGATAGATGGCGTACACACACACTTGCGCGCGCACACACTCGTTCGTGGACGTGTGCGCACACGCATTCAGGCGCTGGTGATGTGCGAGGGCCTCTTCATGCCCACAGGCACAAGCCCCCAGTGGTTTTTGTGCCCATAGTCCTAATGATCTTCACCAGTGAGATGATCTAAAAGCTTACTTTTAGGGGGGAGAAAAAGCACCTCGTTCTAAGAAATAAAGTCAATGGCAGTTGTCAAAGTGTTGCGTTAACAGACTTGCAACTGTATCTGCAGGTTCTGTATCTGTGGGCTGATGTGTAGTTTATTTACTGGAGGCTCCCACTGTGCCTCACTGACTGTCCATCACAGCTTTCACCTGACAAGCGCACGCTCTTACCGCACACCCTGTGCTATGAACAACTCTGGCCCGCTCTCTCACTCGTCCCGCTGTTCGCCTGCTGCTGGAGACGCTGTGATGAAGGCCTGCAGAAACCTGCTTCTAAACACACAAGGGGGAAGGAGGCCCGAGGGAGCAAATGAATGAGGGAGAGGATGTGAGAGGAGGAGGAGAGTAGCAGCAGGGAAGTGACGGCGCAAGAGAGAACTTTTTTATTTTTATGAAAAACAAAAAGGAACTAAAACTAAGAACATGACAAAGCTGCAGAGTCAGAGAGGCTTAAAGAAGCTCCTTAGGGGGAAAATGGGAAGGATGAAAAATAGGACATCTAATAGGAGGATCTGGATTGGCACGACGAGGAGACAGATGGGATAGAGGAACTGACAGACACATGGAGGCATTGACATAAAAGACTAAAGAATTTGAGCTAAAGAGGAGAATGAAGAAACGATGGTTTGACAGTGTACAGTGTAGCCTGCGCGGTCTTAGTTGTTAGAGATTTAAACAAGCATCCGCCCTGCTGTAGTGTCCTTGAGCTTTATCTTTACTCCATCTCTAAATTTTCCATTAGGGATGCATTAATGCTCGGAAGTTCCTCTAAATTCATATTTCAGTGCGTTTTCCTGCCACAGCACACGGATTTGTTTTGGAAATGATTTGTCATGTTCTCCTTCTGAGAGGAAAATCACTGCGTAAAGGGAAGAAATAAAAATAAATGACAGAGAGCGTATACATTTTGGCTTATGGCCAATCAAAACATTTCATTTGGAATAAAGCGGTAAACACGGTCGTTCTGTCAGGCTGATGGTGGCGCTGGCCTCCAGCCGACCAACAACCCAGAAAAAACCCACAAAATTAATTTAGATTAAAAAAACCTCTTGTGTGAGCATTTTCTCACCAACTCCTTATTCAAAATTATCCTTATTTTAAAAAACAAAACAAAAGAAAAGGCTCTTGAGTGGAAAAGTGAACCAGGAACAGTCAGTTTGGAGTTTTAATAGGGATCGTCCTGGAATTCCGACCACAGTTTTCTATGAGAGCAACAAACCATTAACGTTGCACATATACAGCAAGGGATAATGTAGCTTACTATAATTAGTGAACATAGATCGACTGACATCAGTTAAGCATCAGCTGAAAGTATCACTTTTAACCTTTATATCTGGTTGTTGCCAACCTTTCCAGGCTTGCAGTTTAACTGCTATAGTCTTTGTGTTAAGAAAAAAAACTAATTTCCTGATGTCTAAGCTCAACGGGGGTCAATTCAGGCTTTTTTTGGCCGCCAGGCTTATAAATCACTGGTTAAAGTCCTGTCTTCTATAACGCTGCTGACAAATTGTTGTATTTCCTTGGCTTGTAACCTAAAGTATAATGTGTCTTTGCCCCCCTGCTGTCTCAGCTGTCAGTCGAACACGCACAACAGCCGCCCACTCAGAGGTCCAGAGGCTTTTCTTCCTCTCAGTAATAATAATACACACATATATATATATATATATATAAACCTCATTTTCACATCCCTTTTTTTAAAGCTGGACTTTAATAGAAGGCTAGGAATGAAGTCTCCTTGCTCAGCAGAACAAGGGAGCGGTTGTGTAATGCACGAGGCAGTGTAGTTGTCAAAGCTTTGTTTTCATCCCATGCGTGCAGTCTCTCTGCCTCTCCTTCTTGCTCGGCTCTGTACTGGTCAGTTAATTAGAAACATTTCAGGTAAAATATTAGAAATGTCGGTTTGTAAAGAAAAGAGAGGGTGAACGAGGCTGAGATGCTAGTTTGTGCATGTTGGAGAAGGTGAGCAAGTGAGAGCACGAGCAGCTGGTCCGGGGGTGTTTCTCGGAAGGAGGCTGCACTAATGTCAGACTAATGTTAGTGTTAATCAGGTTAGCATATGCCCTGTGCGTGTGCGCATGTGTGTGTGAGTTTGTGCTGTTCCTGCACCTGCACTGTGAAAATGAGGAAACAGAGAAGAAGTCTGGACGCAATAAAAAATGATGTGGTCCCTCCCAGGTTTAAAATTAGGTAAATAAATATAACCTGAATGACCAACAACACACGGCATATTACAACTCATCGGTATTTATTCAGCAAAAGCTAAGCTAACAGCTTGTAGAACCACTGTTACCAGTAATAACATGGATTCATCATGTTCTGTGTGAATTCACCAGTATCTCCCATCATATTGAGGAATTGTGGCCCCACCACATCCGGGCAATTGTTTAAATACGGATTTTTTTTATGCTGTCAATCAAGCTGAGCTCTGGGCTTTGGGATTCGTTCCTTTTTTCAACCATTCTGTTGCAGATTTGCTGCAGTGTTTGGCTACAAAACGCACCCAAATCATCACCCCTCCACCTCCATGCTTAACAGTTTCTGTGAGGTGTTTATGCTGATATCACAGCCAGACATGTCCACTTTGGTCTCATCTGTTAAATGGACACTGCTCTAGAAAGCTTATGGTCTGTTCAACACTTCCAGATAAGTGACACTTCTTACATTTAAACATTTAACATTCTAGCTGGCACCTGGAGAGCCTGAAAAGTGTCTACTACACATCAGAACACTCCCTTACCCTGTCGGTGATGCCAAAGAAATTAATGATTCTTCAGAGTAAGCAGTGCAGCATATTAGCTTAACACAAGAATCAGATCAGTACACAGTACTGGTGGATACTTGAAGGCAAAATCTCAGTGTGCAGTCAGATCGGTCCATCCCGAGCATAAACCTCCTGAACGTGTACACATTTAATCACAGTGCACTGCACAATAATTACTAAGGAAACAAATGCATAAACTGCACAGAAGCCAACATACACATATGTATGAACACCCGCTCAGTCACATTTTATTACCGACTTTTAAGAGGTAACATGCCACAAACACATAAAACCCACACAGCTCACAATCAACCATGCAAAAGAAACAAGTCTAGACACGCATAAGCAGGCAAACACACACACACACTCACAATCATCATCAAAGGGCTGCAAACCTCAGCTTTGGCCAGACTGAAGCTGTTTTCAGAGTTCATTTCACTGCAGGAGGCTGCAGCCAAATCCAGGCTGGCAGCGAACACACAAAACTTTTTGAGGAGAATCCCATAATTCAGTAATTACAAGACATGCAGTCTTCTCATCCTGGTTTCCTTTTAACCCCCTCTGAGATCACTCTCGCACCCTTAAACGTAAAACACACTCTAGATTTTCTGTTATACACACACACGCCCGTCTTATCCTGTACAACAGTTGAGCCCTGCGCTGATTAAAGAGTGCCTGTTGGTCCCTAACTCTAACTGTGGACCAGGCTGCTATTCTGGCTCATAAAATTACACAGGCCCCACCACAAGTTAGTGTTTGGATCACGCAGCCCAGAATAACATCGAACAAGCTACTGTGCCCAGCTACTGGAAAACAGACCGAACAGGATGAAATGACAGAGGAGAAATGACTCGGGAGGCGAGGCTTACAGGAGACTGTTCTTTGTTAATGCAGGGCTTGATGTGATAATTATAAAGGGAAGGATGTGCTGCAGAGATTGCCCCTTCTTACAAGCCATTTAGTCCAGCTTTCAGCCTTGTCAGATCGTTTTATTCCTTTCCACTGAGGTGAGATAATTCACTGGTTTGCAATGCAAATGTGATTGCCGGTTGCACTTATACCATGAGCTCTTCCAGAACAAGGAATTATCGGGAAATTGTGATTCATGAATATTCTGCAAACAAGTAAAATTGAACTGTTTCCAGTTAAAAGTCATCTTTACCAGCCCCCAGAAGGTCACGGGGACATTAGGGGAGGACAGTACGTACTTGCAAAATGTTAGCATGTTAGCTTTTTGACAGAGTACATCAGCTTGAAAAAGGCTGTTGATTTTCCATTGTGATCCCCTTGTAAAAGCAAAGGGGAAAAAAGACTACTGTGGAGCAATTATCTCTCCATCCCATAATCTGCATGTAAAAGATGAATGCTGCCAATGTTATATCACACTCTGGTTTGTGGACCACCACCTTAAAGCTTCAAGCAGGAAAAAGGATGTCCAACAGCTAACACTAGCTAGATTGGTTAGCAAGGTGCATCAGTAGATATGGGTTCAATGCACAGACACACAGTTAAATGGTAGCATGCAAATGAAAAATAAGATTTTTCCTGTGAAATTAACTGCAGCAAATCATAGTTATTATGCAATGATTGCAATAAAAATGCCTCTTAAGGCACCAAGCCGAGCAAACACTTTGCAGCCTAGCCGTCACCTCTCTGTCCCTCAAAATGTCCATGCCTGTGTTTGTATTAGGGCTTACCTTTAGGTCTTAATCCAAGATAAATGAGTGGGTTATGTAATATCTCATACCTTGTATAATTATGGGAAAAAAAAGTTGGAAAACTCTTTTTCTTTGCTCTGGTTTATCCAAATTCCCATTAGGCCTCGCACAATCGGCATGCTCATTCGGTGCTCTTTCTGAAATTTCACAGTCTGAGCAGGTCAGCGGGTGTTGTGTATTGTTTGACATCGTCCGCTTTCTTGGCCATTGCTTGATTGGTACACATATGAGCACTCCCTGTTCCAGCATCTCCGAAGCGCACCGACTCAGACTCGAGCACCGGCTGAACTTCTGTTCACACTCCTGGGAGACAAAGACAAGAGTTGAACAGCTCGTTCCAGCATTATGTTTCTACCCGCTGCTATCAAGAATTCTCACACACACGTATAACACCTTTCTCCCGCTTTTCTCCCTACAAAGTCACAATGAGTGATTCCATCCACGGACTCCTCCTCCTCTGTCCTTGTCTCTCCAGCTCATCCCTGAGGCTCCACGTTTCCCTCTCGCTTCTTTTTTTGTTTTAAGTCACTTCATTCCAATGCTGCACAGCAACCGGGTGATTTTTTTTTTTCTTTTCTTTTTTCCCCCTCCCTCTCTCCCGCTTCTCCATCTGGGCCAGCAAAGGCCTACAGGGAGTTATTTGGTGTCTGTCTTTATCCCCACAGCTCGTCTGTGGCCTACGGGCAAACTGCAGAGTGTGATCTGTCTGCGAGCTGATAAAAATCTCCCGTTCTCCTCAGTGCTCGTGCCCACTCTCACTTCAAAGCACTTCACCGCGCTATGTTTAGATTTAAGAAGATGGAGTTTCGGCAGGGTCAGCTACGTGTTTGTGTTGTCTCCGCTGAGGTCACATTTCCGCCGTCGTTTTAAATCATGACACCATTCCTCTCAAAGGTGCCAATGTGCACAATGGGCATTTTTGTTGTAGTACCTGCATTTTCAAGGTAATGTCAAGTTCTTACAGTTTTTTTTTCTTTTTATATTTCAAGCTTTTACCTCTAAAAAAGGAGGCATTAGATGCAGGCACTTGTTGTTCATAAAGTCATATTTCTATAGAGGAATCTAAAAGGATAAGCGTGATTTATTTCATCACTTAAGGCTCTGAGCGTCTTCCTAATTGACTTTTAAATCAAGTGGCTGGAACACTAAACAGGCCACTTCATCACTCCCCTTCCACCCAAAAATCTGGGGTTTTGTGCATTGTCTGTACTTCACAAAGAAAATTGCTGCCAGCAGTGAGCTGGGAGGCGAAAGGGACATCATGGGCCAAGAGGATGCAGTGCTGGCAAACATCTGCAAGTACTGCACTCTGCAGAGGAAATTGCTTCTTTGCTAAATTTCCAGAGAGAGTTAGAGGGAGTTGGCTTCTAGGTAGCTTCTGCTAAAGCTCCATCATACAAGGAGCAATGTTTTTTTGGGGGGGAAAAACACTCTTCTGTGGATTTTTCCAATCCCATTAATTGTTTTTGGAACTAAAAAAAATCTGGAAAAGCCTGGACAAAATATAAGAAAGAAAAATGCACGTAGAGATACATCAGGATAAACGAGATTTTGGGTTTTGTTTTTTCTAAACTGCCCCTTCAAACCACTGCAGTAATCCTCTTCTTTAAAGGTCCTGAAGTTGGCAGGGCTTGCATCAAAGCATCTGAAGGTCAAACAGATCAACCTCACGACATTTTCAGCAGGCCATTGGAGAGCATGAGTAGCTGGATGCAATCATCAAAGACTCCGTCGCCGGCGGTGGCGTCAACCCCCACATCTAAAAATCTGTGACCGGAAGGAGAAAACAACAGAGGACTGTTTAACGCATGCTGTGGAGATGATGCCTTCTCAGAGCACAAACGCATGACTCAGCACAGCTGGACGGGGAACTGGCAGAGTGATGCTGCTGTTTTTGGTTTTTTTTAAAAACCTGGTTTGAACTTTAAGGCTGTTTCTAGACTTGTGCGCACTCTCTGGTTACATCACAGGGGGAAAAATCTGTTTCTTACACACATGAAGACATGCCTTTTGGAGGCGTCATAGCCTGGAAAGAGGGGACACAAACCATCTGCACACACACATACACATACACACTTGCAGGGGTATTTGGATGTTATTTCAGTGAACAGTGGGAGGCTAACAGAACCGCAGAGGAAGACAGGAGCAGGGACACGGCCCCAGTAAATAAACAACGCCCCATGGCCACTGCCATGGCCACACACACTAACACACATGGAACAGGTTTAGGATCCATGTTGAATGAAGATAGGTGTGACAGCAAAGCACACCAACATGTAAGTTCCCATTCTAAAGTCAAAGGCTCCTTTCCAGAGGTTACTGGAACTGGAACTTACTGATTTGGTTTAGCAAAACATCTTAATATATTGTTAATGCTACAGTCACACAAGGGGAAAGCAGTGGTTGAAGGCTGTTGCACAGCCAAATTTGTTGTAATCTCATTGCCTTTGAGCTTCAAAGACAGACTAGGTCTTCTTCAGAGTGACGTTTTTGCATCAAGACAGCATTAAAACATCAATAAGTTAGTGTGCTATCAGTTTTAAATTGACTGGGGCTACGTTAATGATGAATTGTTATGAATCTTCAAAAATCAGAAAGCTGTTCCTGTCTGCATATGCAGAAATTCGCATTAACTACTCGCATTCAGAGTCCAATAAGGACTTCTTAGATTTGAAACAGAAATTTAGGGATAGTGCTGTACTCGCTACAGGACAGCAGTTCACCTGTAGAGTGACACCGTATAGGACTGTAACCCCAATACACCACCAAAGAAGTTGAACCTGTGTTGCAAACAGACGTGTCATAGATGAGTTGCATTGATCTGGGGAGGCTGACTCAGCGTGTTGGCAAACTCTGCATTTTTAAATTAGACTAGCAAGTATTTGCTAACTTTTGGTAGTTTCATAG